>NC_142518.1:67453958-67760416 GCF_057876585.1 Rhinolophus sinicus | reverse complement strand
GGTCTCTTGTAGACAGCACATGTATGGGTCTTGTTTTCTAATTCATTCGGCTACCCTGTCTTTTGATTGGAGCTTTTAATCAATTGACATTTAAAATGATTGATGATAGATACATAGTTAATGCCATTTTATTGTTGATATTTATGTTCTTTTTTCCCTCCTTCTTTTTCTTAAAGAAATCCTTTAACTTTTCTTGTAATACTGGCTTGTTGGTGATGATTGCCTTTAGCTTTTTCTTGTCTGGGAAGCTCTTTATCTCTCCTTCAATTTTAAATGATAGCCTTGCTGCATAGTGTAGTCTTGGTTGTGGTCCCTTAGTTTTCCCTACTTTGAGTATTTCTTGCCACTCCATTCTAGGCTGCAAACTTTCTGTTGAGAAATCAGCTGACAGGCATATGGGAGTTCCCTCATAAATAACTAGTTGGCTTTCTCTTGCAGCTTTTAGGATTCTCTGTTTGTCTTTAATCTTTTGCATTTTAATTATAATGTGTTTTGGGTGGGCCTCTTAGGTTTAGTTTGCTTGAAACTCTCTGCACTCCATGGAATTATATGTCTATTTTCTTCTCCAGTTTAGGGAACTTTTCTGTCATTATTTCTTCAAATTGGTTTTCCATCCTTTTTTTCCTTTCTTTTCCTTCTGGTATCCCTCTGATGTGAATGTTGTTATGCATTATGTTGTCCCAGAGTTCCCTTAAACTATTCTCATTTTTTTAAATTGTATTTTCTTTTTGTTGTTCTGATTTTGTGTTTTCTGCTACCTTGTTTTCCAAAGCACTGATTCAGTCCTCTGCTTCATCTGATTTGCTGGTGATTCTTTCTAATGTATTCTTCATTTCAGGTATTGTATTCTTTATTACTGACTGGTTCCTTTTTATGGTTTCTGTGTCCTTTTTTATGCTTACTCTCTCTTTGTTGAAATTTATGCTGATTTCCTTGAGAATTCTTATCACCAGTATTTTGAACTCTGTCTCTATGAGGTTGCTTGCCTCCATTTCCTTTAGTTCATTTTCTGGAGTTTCTCCTGTTGTTTCATTTGGGACATATTTCTTTGTTTCCTCATTTTGTCTGCCTCTCTATGTTCTATTTTTTGTATTAGGTAGAAATCCTATGTCTCTCAATGTTCGTCGGGTGACCTTATGTAGTAGGTGTCCTGTATGCCCCAGTGGTGTGATCTTCCTGATCTCCTGTGCTGAATGCTCCAGGAGTGAGCCTTGTGTGGGTTGTGTGTGCCCTCCTGTTGTAGTTGAGCCTTGATTGCTGTTGGATTGTCACAGGGTGGGACTGACTCTCAGGCTGACTGGCTATGAGGATTGGACACAACCACATAACATGAGCTGCTTTATGGGAGGCTGACCCCACAGAGTTGGATTCACCCCAGAGGACTCATGTGCCTGTTGAGACCACCCTTTGGGTGTGCCCCTTTTGGGGCTGATTGGGTAGTGCTCTGTTGTAGGGTAAAGCTGGTCTCCGAGTGTGTTGGTTCTGAGGCCTCTTGGGAAGGGCTCACATGCAGGCCAAGGTCAGTTACGGCCTGTGACTGGTCCGAGGTAACTGATAAGAGCTACAAAGTTATCAACAGTAGGTTGCTGCCTGTGCTAGACTTGATGGTATGTGTGAGAGGCCATGCTGAGAACCAAGGATGGCTGATACCAGTATGAGGCCTGGGGCACCCTATCAAAAGGCACAGGGCACCGCAAGGCCTGTGGCCACCTGCTGGCTGCCCATAAAGACCAGCCACTGAAAGAGCCTCAGGTGCTATGTGAGTCAGGTGAGGCAGGGACCCAGGTAGTCACCAGGGTAGGGCAAGTGTTCACCCGGTTAATGCAGTTTCAGGTTTGGCTCCAGGGCTAGCCTGGGGCGCCTCTCAAAATCTCAGAGCACACTGAGGCCAGCCATCACCCATCTTGTGTCCATAGACACCTGAGTATTGTCCAAAAAAGACTTCAGCATGAGTTTGGGCTGGTTTCCTGCAACCCACAGTGCCTCCAGAAAGTTTATTTCATGTAAGACTAATATAAACAAAATAATTTCAACAAACAGAAAAAAATAACATTTTCATTGTGAATATATCATTGAGAATAGTAGAAAATGGTCTTCTGTAATATACTATGAATTGTGTGACTTGGAAGATAGTCCAACACTCGTAAACACCCTTATATGCTTTCCTATACTATAGAGACTGGAAAGCTTAAAGCAAGAATGGAGAGCTATGTGTGTGTGCACACTCGTGAACTAGAGACCTTTGTATCTAAGGTTCCAAACAGATTTCCATGTGTCAAACATATGTACCATAGTGAGACTTGGAGGGGTAAGTGAATGAGGTGGGAGCCACACGTGGCCCAGTGATGTGTATGATGGGAAAGGTCTTTGGGTTTTGTGGGACAGACATAGCACAGTTTCTAGAATTCATTCTCTGCCATACATGTCATGTAGCAGTCAAGCAGCAGTGGTTTTTCAGCAACAAGAATCCTATGGTGTGAATGGGCTTCGCTGGATCTGCAGCTTACAAGCCTGCTTTTCTGGCCCTCATGAAGTTTTGGAAGCTATGTAATGTATTTTATTAAATATGTCTTTTTTGCATGAAATAGCTAGCTAGAATGAATTCTGGCATAGGCAAGTGGGAACATTGATTAATAGAATTTTTGACACCAAAATTGGTTGCAAACAAAGGAACCTGAAAGAAATGAGGATATGGATTAGGTTGTCTGCCCAGGTAGATCTGAAGATAGTAAGGATCCAGTTGACACTAGAGGATGAAATATTGAATTCCATGGCACGCAATGGTAAAAGAGTTGCAAAGACTTACCACCGGTGGTCACTTGAATAGAAATGTCTTTGAAGTCAGTGTGTCAGTGGAACAAGTAGGTGCTATTAGGGACTCAGAGGACACTCCTTCCCTCACAGAATTCGGGGACGTATTGGTGAGGAGGACATCTTCATCTTTGAAGTGTTCTGAATTGACGGACTTGTGTAGGCCACGGATGACATAAGTGATCCTGTCATTGACATATTCATCCTCATTTCAGTGGGGATGTTGGGATCTTGGAGTCATAGGCCAAGTACGAAGTGTAACTAAAAATTACGGTGAATTTAAACTTAAAAAAAAAATTACTAGGGAGACGTGGCTGGCATCTGCGGCTCTGGAGGCGCGGCCCGCACCTGTGGCTGTGGAAACGCAGCCCACATCTGCGGCGGTGGAATCCCGGCCGACATCCACAGGTGCAGAGACGCAGGGGATCCCAGGACAGAACACAGAACAGAGAACACAAAAGCCAGGAGGTGGGCATTTTCCCTGTGTCCCACAGCTGATCTGTCCCGCCGAGGGGGCAGCATATCCAGCAATTGAGGCAATAACCTCAGCTGATACCTCCAGTTAAGCCCTAGGCTGGACAAAGGACACAAACTCCATACCTGGGGCCCTCCCCCCGCTCTTCCAATCCTACCCCTGCCCTTCCAGAGACTTGAACTGGCCCCTGAACTGAGGAGTGGTGTCAGATTACAGAGGAGCCTCGGTGCTCAGGCTCTGGGAAGATTGGCGAGCGGCTCTGGCCCAGGGAGGAGGCTGGAAGGAGTGTGGTTTTTGCTGGGCTAGGAAAGAGGGGACTCCTCCGCCCCAGCCACCATCTTTTCTGGCCTACGGGAAGAGTGTGACACAGCTGGGCTGGGAAAGAGAAGACACCTCCATCCACAGCCCCCACCCTTTCTGGCCTGCCTAGGACGGGGCAATTACATCTGCGGAGGCACTCCCAGGGATCAGCAGTAAGCGACAGATACAGCTCTGGGCTTTCAGCAGCTCAGAAATCTCCCGCCCACCACACACACACACACACACACACACACACACACACACACGGAAGAAGTGACCTAAGACTCAGGAGAACTGGACACAGGGCTGGTGGTGCTACTCTCAGTGTGGATATGTGCAGGCAAGAGCAGAAACTTCACTGGCTTTGTGAAAACTCAGACCCCTCAGCCCCACGCATCTAAATCTGCAGTCCAAATGTCACTCTAGGCACCAGGTGACTGGCTATGCCTGCAAAATATGCAGGGGAATCTTTGGTACAGCAGAGGACAACCTGGAGATTACTTGGTGGCCTTAAGTCAAGAATGGTGCTGCTTTCTGTTTTGTTTTGTTTGTCTTTATATCTTTGATATCTTTGCCTGTGTTGAGTGGGGGTTGTTGCTTGTTTTTACATGTGAATGTATTTGATTTTTTCTTTGTTGTTGCTATTGTTGTGCTTGGTGATTTGCTTTGTTCTAAAATTGCCCTACCAGGGCCCAGCTTAAGAGACACAAGATTCAACATACCCAGTGGCCAACTCCAGACCAAACCAGAGTACTACCGGGCTTGACCTACAAGTGGCAAACCCAGAGGGAATTCTTTACAAGCACGAGAGCCCATAGAGGCCAAACCACATTTAAGCAGTCAACCCTCACGCAGCAGAACACCCTGCGGTGGGCAGAGCCAAGTCTCACAACTAGTCAGCCTAGGAGTTAACCCCACCTACTCACAAGCAAAAAGCAATTAAAGAGCTTCTATAACAGGACAATATACACAAGAGTCACCTTTGGAGCACATGCAGAGGAGAACGAACTACTGCAAGTCAAATATAAAGGACACATACTACAAAAGATAACCCAGCAAGAACTAAGAACTCTAGTGGATCTACCTAATACATCGAAGCAAACACAGACTGTCAGTCAGAATGGGGAAATAAAGAAACATGTCCCAAATAAAAGAACAGAAGAAACCGCCAGAAATGGAACCAAATGAAACACAGATAACCAACCTATCAGAGACAGAGTTCAGAACACTGATGATAAGAATGTTTAACAAGCTTAGAGACGACATCAAGAAGGATGTAGAAATCATAATGAACAACCAGTTAGAACTAAAGAACACAATTACCGAAATAAAGAACTTACTTGAAGGAATTAACAGCAGGATAGATGAAGCAGAGGATCGAATCAACGACTTAGAAGACAAGTTAGCAGAGATCACCCAAACAGAACAACAGAAAGAAAAAAAAAAACAATGAAGATGGTTTAAGAGACCTATGGGGTAACATCAAGCGCAACAACATGCACATCATAGGAATACCAGAAGATGAAGAGAGGAAGCAAGGGATTGAGAACATATTTGAAGTAATAGTGTCCGAAAACTTCCCTAACCTGATGAAGGAAACCAACATACAAGCCCAGGAAGTGCAGAGAGTTCCAACCAGGATAAACCCAAACAGGTCCACACCAAGACACATTTTAGTTAAAATGGCAAAGTTTAAAGACAGAATCCTAAAAGCAGCAAGAGAAAGACAGAGGGTTACATACAAGGGAACTCCCGTAAGACTATCAAATGACTTTTCTGCAGAAACATTGAAGGCCAGGAGGGAGTGGCAGGAGATACTCAAAGTGATGGAAAACAAAGGCTTACAACCTGGATTGCTTTATCCAGCAAAACTATCATTTAAAGTTGATGAAGAGATAAAGAGCTTCCCAGAAAAGAATAAGCTAAAGGAATTTATTACCACCAAGCCAGCATTATTAGAAATACTAAAAGGACTTCTGTAAATAAAAGAAAGATGAAAACAATCTAACTACAAATTTAAAAATGGCAATAACTGTGTACCTATCAATAATCACTTTAAATGTAAATGGATTAAATGCTCCAATCAAGAGACATAGGGTGGCTGAGTGGATAAGAAAGCAAGACCCTTGTACATGCTGTATACAAGAGTCTCACCTCAGATCAAAAGACACACACAGGCTGAAAGTGAAGGGTTGGAGTAAGATATTTCATGCAAATGGAAATGAGAGAAAAGCTGATTTGCAATACTTATATCTGACAAAATAGACTTTAAAAGGAAGAACATATTAAAACACAAAGATGGGCTCTATATAATAATAAAGGGATCGATCCGACAAGAGGACATAACCCTAGTAAACATCTATGCACCCACTATAGGAGAACCTAAATATATAAAACAGATATTGACTGACATAAAGACAGAGATGAACAGCAACACTATCATAGTAGGGGACTTCAACACAGCTCTGACAACAAGGGACAGGTCTTCCAGACAGAAAATCAATACGGAAACAATAGCCTTAAATGATACATTGGACCACTTTGATTTAATCTATATTTTCAGAGCATTTCACCCCAAAGCTGCAAAACACACGTTCCTCTCAAGAGCACACGGAACATTTTCCAAGATAGACCATATGTTAGGCCACAAAACAAGTCTTGATAAATTTAAGAAAATTGAAATCACACCAATTGTCTTCTCTGACCACAGTGCTATGAAATTAGAAATGAACTACAGGAAAAAAACTGGAAGACACACCAATTCATGGAGGCTGAATAACATGTTACCAAAATAATGAATGAGTCAAGCAGGAGATCAAGGAAGAAATCAAAAGATATCTCGAAACAAACGAAAATGAAAACACGACAACCCAAAATCTATGGGATGTCGCGAAAGCAGTCAGTCCTAAGAGGGAAGTTCATAGCATTGCAGGCCTACCTAAAGAAACAAGAAACATCACTAATCAACAGTTTATCTTCACACTTAAGGGATCTGGAAAAAGAACAACAAAATAAGCCCAAAGGGGGTACAAGGAAGGAGATAATAAACATGAGAGCAGAAATAAATGAAATAGAAACCAGAAAAACAATACAAAAATCAATGAATCCAAGAGTTGGTTCTTAGAGAAGATAAACAAAATTGACACACCTTTAGCCAGACTCATTAAAAAAAGAGAGAGGACCCAAATTAAAAAAATCAGAAATGAAAGAGGAGAAGTGACAACAGACACCGCAGAGATACAAAAAATTTTAAGGAAGTACTATGAGCAACTATATGCCAACAAATTTGACAATGTGGAAGAAATGGACAATTTTCTAGAGGCGTACAACCTTCCAAGGCTAACTCAAGAAGAAACAGAAAACCTGAATAGACTGATCACCACCAGGGAAATTGAATCACTAATCAACAATCTCCCAACAAACAAAATCCCTGGACCAGATACATGGCTTTACTGGTGAATTTTACAAAACGTTCAAAAAAGAATTATCACCTATTCTCCTCAAGCTTTTCCAAAAAATCCAGAAGGAAGGAAGACTCCCAAACACTTTTTACGAAGCCAGTGTCACCCTAATCCCAAAGTCAGACAAAGACACCACAAAAAAAGAAAACTACAGGCCAATATTGCTAATGAACATAGATGCAAAAATCCTCAACAAAATATTAGCGAACAGAGTTCAGCAATACATTAAAAAGATCATACACCATGATCATGTGGGATTCATTCCTGTTACGCAAGGGTGGTTCAACATCCACAAATCAATTAATGTGATACACCACAATAATAAAATGAAAAATAAAAATCACATGATCCTATCAATAGATGCAGAAAAAGCATTTGATAAAATCCAGCAGCCATTTATGATAAAAACCCTTAAGAAAGTGGGAATAGAGGGATCATATCTCAACATAATAAAGGCCATATATGATAAACCCACAGCTAAGATCATACTCAATGGGGAAAAGCTAAAACCATTCCCCTTAAGATCAGGAACAAGGCAAGGTTGCCCACTTTCTCCACTTCTATTCAACATAGTGCTGGAAGTTCTAGCCACAGCAATCAGACAAGAAAAAGGAATAAAAGGCATCCAAATCGGTAAGGAGGAAGTACAATTGACATTATATGCAGATGATATGATACTATATAGAGAGAACTCTAAAGACTCCACCAAGAAACTATCAGAGCTGATAGATGAATTTAGTAAAGTAGCAGGATACAAAATTAATATTCAGAAATCAGTTGCATATTTATATACCAATAATAAAACATCAGAAGGGGAAATTTAAAAAGCAATCCCATTTACAATTGCTCCAAAGACTATAAGATACCTGGGAATAAATTTAACCAAAGAAGTAAAAGATCTGTACTCAGAAAATTATAACACAGTGAAGAAAGAAATGAAAGAAGATACAAATAGATGGAAACACATACCATGTTCGTGGATAGGAAGAATTAATATAGTTAAATGTCCATACTGCCTAAGGCAATATACATATTCAACGCAATTCCTATCAAACTACCAACGACGTTTTTCACAGAAATAGAACATATAATCCTAAAATTTATATGGGACCATAAAAGACCCCAGATAGCCTCAGCAATTTTGAGAAATAAGAACAAAGTGGGAGGTATAACAGTACCTGACGTCAAATAATACTACAAGGCTACAGTAATCAAAACAGCATGGTACTGGCATAAAATCAAACAGATAGATCAATGGAACAGAGTAGAGAGTCCAGAAATAAATCCATGCCTATATGGCCATTTAATCTACGACAATGGAAGCAAGAATGTACGGTGGGGTAAAGACAGTCTTTTCGATAAATGGTGCTGGGAAACCAGGACAGACACATGCAAAAAAATGAAGTTGGACCACCTCCTTACACCATATACAAAAATAAATTCAAAATGGCTTAAGGACTTAAATGTAAGATCTGAAACCATAAAATTCCTAGAAGAAAATATAGGAAGAAACTTCACAGACATTACCCGGAGTAAGATATTTACTGATATGTCCCCTCGCGTGAGGGAAGTAAGAGGAAAAATAAACATGTGGGATTACATCAAACTAAAACGTTTTTTCACAGCAAAGGAAATCATCAATAAAACAAAAAGGGATCCTACTGAATGGGAAAGGATATTTGCCAATGATATATCTGATAAGGGGTTAATATCACAAATTTATTAAAAAACTCACTCAACTCAACTCCAAAAAAACAAACAACCCAATTAAAAAATGGGCAGAGGACATGAAGAGACATTTTTCTAAAAAGGACATACAGATGGCAAACAGACATATGAAGAAATGCTCAACCTCACTAACCATCAGAGAAATGCAAACAAAAACCACAATGAGATACCACCTCACCCCAGTCAAAATGGCTATCATCAATAAATCAACAAACAACAAGTGCTGGTGAGAATGTGGAGAAAAGGAAACGCTTGTGCACTGTTGGTGGGAATGCAGATTGGTGCAGCCACTATGGAAAACAGTATGGAGGTATCTCAAAAATCTGAAAATGGAACTACCTTATGATCCAGCAATCCCACTCCTAGGTATCTATCCGGAGAAATCCAAAACTCTAATTCAAAAATCTTTATACACTCCTATGTTTATTGCAGCACTACACACAATAGCCAAGACATGGAAACAACCAAAATGCCCATCGGTAGACGACTGGATTAAGACACTGGTACATTTATACAATGGAGTATTAAGCAGCCATAAAGAAGAAAGAAATCTTACCATTTGCAACAACATGGATGGACCTAGAGAACATTATGTTAAGTGAAATAAGTCAGACAGAGAAAGACAAATACCATATGATCTCACTTATATGTGGAATCTAAAGAAAAGTATAAGTGAATGAACTAATCAGAAACAGTTTTGGAGACAGAGAAAAAACTGAGGGTTGCTAGATGGGCAGGGGGCTGGGGATAAGGGGGAAGGTGAGGGGTTTAGAAAATAGTCGGTTAGCACAAGATGGCCACGGGGTTTTGAGAATTAATTTGCGGAACATAATCAATAATGTAAAGATTTTGTAGGGTATCTGATGGACATGTGTCCCATTTGGGAGACCACCTCAGGGGTGATGTAGATGCCTGATCTCTGCACTGTACACCTGAAGCTGAACAATAATGAACGCCAACTATAATTTTAGATAGATAGATAGATAGATAGATAGATAGATAGATAGATAGATAGATAGATAGATATGTATATATGTATGTATATGGTTCCAGGAAGCGGAGTACAGCATTAGGAATAGAGACAGTGGAAATGTAATGGCTCTGTGCGATGTCAGAGGGGTAGTGCATGGGGAGAGGGGGGTTCACATATGTGCGGGATGTAAATGATAAACTTCTAAATATTGCTTTGTCTTGTACACCTGAAACTAATAAAATTTAAAAAAATTACTATAGTAAAGGACACATTGCCATTAACCCTTCTCAAAATACTCCCCTTCACTTCGAACACTCTTATCCCATCATTCTTGCCACTTTCTGAAGCAGTTCTGGAAGTCCTCTTCCGTGAGTGCCTTTAGTTGCATTGTTGTGGCTGCCTCGATGTCCTGAATCGATTCAAAATGTTTACCTTTCATTGTTATTTTGACTTTGGGGAAGAGGCAGAAGTCACACCGTGCCATATGCAGTGAATACGGTGGATGAGGACACACTGTAATGTTTTTATTTGACAGAAATTGCCACACCAGAAGCGATGTGTGACATAGAGCACTGTCGTGACAGTGGATGAAACTGTTTGCCCATTTCTCAGGCCGTTTTCTATGCACCTTGTTTCTGAAATGCTCTTAAAGGCACTCACAAATGATGACTTCCAGAAGTGTTTCAGAAAGTGGTAAGAACGACGGGATAAGTGTTTTCTACGCGAAGGGGAGCATTTTGACGGAGATTAATGACAAAGTGTATTTTACTGTAATATTTTTTTCATTTAAACATTCACCGTATGTTTTTTTAACCACACCTTGTAGAAGCACTTAACCTCCCGGGTCAAGGTGAGTGCTGTTTACCTGAATAGGCAACTGGGATGGAAGGCTAGTCATGTTGGTTTGACCATCAGCAGACTTGGAGGTGGGGAATAGCTTAACAGAGCCTTTAGATTTTGAAATATCTGAACATCTTTGAAAGTTGCATTTGATCAATGTAAAAGTTAATAAAATGTAGATAGCTATTTATAATAAAGAATAAGTACGTAAAATATATATAAATAAAACTCTAGATCTGTGACTTGAGCCATCTTGATAGCGAATGGTACCTTACTCAATTCCCACACCTGACCTAGAACACCAGGAAGAAATGGACTACTAAGGAAAAGGCCCTATAATGAAGTCATAAGTATCTACGGTAAATCTTCTTTCTGGGCTTTGCCAAAGGGGCTGTTTTGTAAACTCAGCCATTTACCAGAGTTATTGTGCACTTGCTTTTAGGACACTTGCTCTGAGCCAGAACTCAACAAACTTCTTCTGGAAAGGGCCAGATCATAAATACTTGAGGCTCTGTAGGCCATTTGGTCTCTGTTGTAACTATTCACCTCTGCTATTGTAGAGTGAAAGCTGCAGTAGATACAGTATGGTTGCGTTGCAATAAAACTTTATGTATGGATGCTGACATGTGAATTTCAAATAATTTTCATGTGTCAAGAAATATTCTTTTGATTTTTCAACAATTCATATATGTGAAAACCACACTTATCTTGCAGGCCTTACCAAAACAGACGACAGGCCAAGTTTGGCCCATGGGCCATACTTTGCCAATCCCTAGTCTAAGCTAATGGAATCACTAGCACCCCAAAACAACACTGAATAGAAACTCAGCAAAATGAGGTGACAGCTATTTGAGGAACTTATGGTAAACATCAACCAAAAGCTGATATTTGAACAGCAGTTTTCAAAACTGGATGCACAGTGCAGTCACATGGAGAGTTTAAAAATGTGTTTGCCTGGGTCTGACCCCAGTGCAGCTTTACTTGCTGTGGGTTTAGCCTAGTGCTACTGATTATTTCAAGCTCCCCAGGTGTCTCTAGTGTGTAAACAGGTTTGAGAACTACCTGAACAATTCCAGAGTTCAGAGTGCAAACATTTTACAGTACTTAATTTGGAAATGTTATACTTGTGATTTTGGAATAATAATATTCCAATAATAAATACGCATAGTATTCCAATAATTACAAATGCAAGCTATGCTGGGAAGCATGAAAGAATAATTTCCATGTAAGAAAGAGAGAATAATCTCTTTATACTAAAGAAAGGAAATGGTTAAACACAGTGGTATAGCAGTGGCCTCCAGTGGTAGAGCCATGGAGGAAGCTAAACCACTGGTGAGGCCAGGGCAAGGTATGGATTAAATCCCAGCACCCAGGAGCCCAATGGCTGACTAGGCAGTGAAGCCTCATCTGCAAGAGACAGTCACAACCCAGGGTAAGCATGGCATGACAGAACAAACTCAACAAATCAAGTGATTTGCACTGAGGGAATAGAAAAGGCTGAAAAAGGTCTTAAGATAATAGTTCCCCAGAGAAATACAGGAGTGATAAAGGAAGAAATTATATGGATTATAAAAGAATAGAAGACTTTTCAAGAAAGGTAGCTCATTTAACACAAATATCTACTTTCACTTCCTCCTGAAACCTCATTAAAACATTATCAAAGGTAAACAGACACATACAATTGGGTATTACTCAGTCATAAAAAAGGCAAGAACATGGATGGATCTTAAAAATATTACACTGACTCAGAAAACCAGACACAAAGGCATACAGGATGAATGACTCCATTTGTATGAAATTCTGGAGCAAGCAAAACTGATATATCATGACAGAAAGCAGATCAAGGTTTATGTGGAGCTGGGGGATGAAAAGAAGAATTGGGAAGCTTTTGGAGTGTGGCATGTGCTTCACATCTTGATAAAGTGGTGGTTACCCCTAAATCCCTAATTTCCACATGTAAGTAATTTGGGATCAAGTGAAATTGGGTGAGCCATCCAGAGTGCTGCAGCCTATTAATCAGAGAGAAGACTGGTGGATCTGATTATCACTAATGAATTATTTCTTTTAAGCTGTGTAATGAGTCAATAGGAATAGTGTTTCACTCAAAACACCTGGCAAAACACCAACCCAGCCTTTTATACAAGTAAAGCACGGACACGAAAGTATAAATATTCTGCATTACAACCACTCGTTTACCAACACAGTTGGCATTCTCACATGTTACTTTTCCTTGACTTCTTCATGTTTATATTTATACACCTAAACATATACATTCATTAATATTTACTTCTGAGTAATCTTACTGTAGTATAGTTTTTTACATATAGTAGCAAACACAACATAAAAGTTACCATCATAACCATCTTTATGTGTACAGTTTAGGTCTGTTAAGTATATTCACATTGTTGTGAAACATTTTGCAAATCTGAACCTCTATACATTAGACAGCAACTCTCCATTGCCCCTGTCCCTCCCCCGGTTCCTCGTAACCACCATTCTGTTGTCCGTTTCTGTGCATTTGACTACCTTAGATACTTCATGTAAGTGGAAACATACAGTATTTGTCTTATTGTGTCCACTTCATTTCATTTGGTATAATGTTCTTAAGGTTCATCCATATTGAATCATGTGACAGGATTTCCTTCGTTTTTAAGGCTGAATAGTATTCCACTGTGCGTATGTACCATCATTTGTTTATCCATCCATCCAGGGCTGGGCATTTTAGTTGATTCTACCACTTGTATATTATGAATAGTGCTGCTATGAACTCAGGTGTGTGTATATTCTTTGACACTCCACTTGCAATTCTTTTGGTTATATATCCAGAATTGGGATTGCTGGGTTATATGATATTTCTAGTTTTTTATATTTTTAGGAATCTCCGTAATGTTTTCCATAGAGGCTGCACTATTTTTCATTCCCACCAACAGTGCACTACATTTCCACCTTTTTCATATCCCCACCAACACTTATTTTCTGTTAGATTTTTTTTTTTATGCTAGCCATCCTAATGGGGTTAGGTGATAGGATGTTGTGATTTTTATTCGCATTTCTCTGTTGATTACTGATGTATTCTTTTATTCCCAATATGTGGAATTTTTTTTTTATGAAAGTGTGTTGAATCGTATCAGATGTTAATAGCTGACACTGAAAGCTTCTTCCATACACCCATCTGTTTTCTTTCTCATTTTCCAGGGGACTAGTAACAATGAATACAAATAACACGTATTCTTTCCTTACTAAAAACCAGACATTGTACTAAGCACCTGGCCTAGTAATAGCTGACTTACTTATAAAGATTACTAGGTCACAAGCATTTCTCCAGGTGCTTTCCATGTCATTCCATATATTAACTCGATTCTCTTAATTACCTCATGAGGTAGAGACTATTACTATCCTCTGATTAAGGGGGAAAAATTTATGTGGGTCACCATAAAGTCAAAGTTACTTGCCACGGACCATAGAATTTACCATTAGGAGTCAAATCTTGTCCAATATGACCTCATGTTCTATGCCCATAACCAATAATGTGTGACTCTGTTAGGGCTTAATTGAGCACTAGGATGGGAATCATGCAAAATCTGATGTACAGTCATGTTTAGAACCAAGACACCCTGAACTCCAGCCTTCCATCCAAGCGACCCATCTTTGCACGCTGTTCCCCTGTACTCTCTCTCCTTTCTCAGACTGTGTGGGAACTGTTTCTGTGGTGTTCAACTGGAAGGTGAAATAATAGAGACCCACGAGATGTATATCGTCAGGATGAATTCAGTACCTCAGAGGCTTTTTCCATTTGTGTTTTGTTCTCCTCCCAATGCTCACTCTCATCATTCAGACCCATACATCCATCCCTTTTCACTCTGTGTGTCAGGTACTCATGTCACTGCCTTTCTGTCCATCCTTGATTCTAAACACAATCACTTCTACTCCACTTTTGACAATATCAGACACTATCTGGTTGCACCATCCATCTGTGTTAAAGAGCCTGTAAAGTACAGCTTTATAACTATAGGTATATATTTAGGCAGAGAATAATTTGCATGACAAATTCTAAAAGTGAAATTTCTCAGTCAAAATGTAAGTATGACTTTTGATTGGCTAAGCATACTGTAGGAAATCAGGCTTCCATGCACTGTGTTAGTGGAGAATTATGTTGGTGTAAATATCATTAAATATTCTTAGCAGACTATCTCTTATATTTGAAACTATTCATGTGCTAAAGTGAACCTTTGTACACTGTTGGTAGGACTGTAAATTGATGCAGCCACTGTGGAAAACAGTACAGAGGTTCCTCAAAAAAATGAAGAATAGAATTACCATATGATCAGGAATTCCTCTTTTGAGTGTTTCGCCAAAGAATATGAAAACAGATGTACACAGATATAATTGGAAAGAGATATACACCCCTGTTTCGTTGCAGCATTTTTTACAATAGCCAGATATGGAATCAATGTAAGTGCCCATCAATAGATGATCGGATAAAGAAGATGTGGCACATATATATAATGGAATATTACTTGGCTATACAAAAAGAAATGAAATCCTACCATTTGCAACAACACAGATTGACCTAGGGGATGTTGTGCTAAGTGAAATAAGTCAGACAGAGAAATACAAACACCATATGATCTAACTTATGCGTGGATGGTATCTTATTTCTGTAGATGCTGAAAAGCTTCCAAATCTTTCTACATGGTGAATGACATATGTTGGCTGGAGTGTTTGTTGGGGGAAGAGGTGGACCACAACAGATTCTAGTTGTTAATACTGGGTGTGATATAACCAAGACACTTTATAAGCATACCTGTGGCTACACGCTGCAATAGAGTAGATGTAGAAGTCAGACCAAGGAAAATTAATAAAAGACAAAGAGGGGCATTAAATAATGAAAAAAGAATCAATCCACCAGGGAGATATAACTATAATAAATGTATATGCACCGAACAACAGAGTTTTGAAATACACAAAGTGAAAACTTCTGGTGCTGAAAAGAGAAATAGCCAAGTCCATAATTATAGTTGGGGTCTTCAACAGCTTCCCACTCAGCAAGTCATAGAATCACTTGAGGTAAACTCAGCAAGGATATAGGATCTCTGAATAACACAATAAACTATTAGGATCTACATAATAAGTAGAACACTCCACCCAAAAGCAGCAGAGTACAATTTTTCTTCAGGTGTCTATGTAAGATTCACCAAGATAGGTCATCTCCTGGGCCATCAAACAAACCTTCACAATTTCAATAGAATCAAAATCATGCAGAGCATGTTCTCTGACCATAATGGGGTCAAATTAGAAATTGATAACATACAATGTGATATATAGATGATGTATTACAGAATTGCATACTTGAAACCTTTGTAATTTTACTAACCATTGTCACCCCAATTAATTTTAGTAAAACAATTTTTTTAAAATTAAATATTGATAATAGAAAGAGAAAAGAAGAATCCCTAGAGACTTGGAAATGGTACTTGAAATGTCATTTCATTTTAGTTATTCAGACCCTTGTTACAGAAAAGCCAAGGTTAGAAAGAGTTGTCTTCTGAACCGAAAGGCATTCCAGACTGGACAAAGAGGAAGCTCACTCTGGATATTTCAAACAGAGTATTCTTGGGCGTAAGGCTGGAGGGAGGTTGAGGTTTTAGGAGGCTATTACCTCAGTCCCACCTGACATTAAAGCTTGTACTGCCCTGGCAGAAGAACAGCTTGGTGAGTATTGGTGGATTCGGTTTGGTGTCTGATTGGGTTTGAGAAGCATGAGAGAGTTTGCCTCCCAAGTATTGGTGTGGTTGTTAGAGAGGCCTGAGAGAGGCCAGATTCGCATGCCGTCCTGGTGTATGGCTGGTGTTCAGTCTAACCCATGGATGCATACACTTCTCTTCTTTTTAAATCCTGCTCCATTTTAAAAAAAGTTCAACACAGTTACCTCCTCTTCCTCTTCCTCTTCCTCCTCGTCTACTTCCTCCTCTGTCATCTCTCCCCTGACAGTACCATATGTTAGATAAGGTTCTCCTATCTGGATAGGCAGAGGAGTTTCCTTTCTGGAGTATGTGGCAATAGTGCCTTAGGGTAGGTTGGCACTTTGCTTGCCATACCATGGCATTGGTCTAAGATGTGGTACCTGGTAAGTGGGGCACTGATATGCTCTCAAACTTGTATTTTTGTTCCCCTTTTCAGAAGACAAAGATGTTGGTAACTCACGTCAAGGACAAAAGAAAAGTTGGAGTTGTTTCCGACGTCATTTTGGCAAGAGGAATCATCGCTATGAGCATGGTGGAAACAAGTGTCAGCATTCACAACTCCAGAAGGATAATGGAAAACAGGGGATTAAGGATGTCCAGCAGGTCCCCCAAGTAAAGCAGTAAGTGACCAGGCAGCCTCATTTGTATGCAGCTTCCCATGGGACTGCAACTTTTTAACTCTTCGTGGTCTTCTTTTTTCTTCTCACTGGAAAACTGAAGAATGCTAGAAGTGAAACAATGGTTGAGCAGTCCTAATTGTAGTCCTGGTGTCAGAGAGGTGAAGGTGTATACAAGACTTCTTAGCATTTATGGCCACCCTCCTTCTTTCCACTTCCTCCCATAGTACTCCGAATACCATCCGACACAACAGAAGAGTGGAATTGCGCATTGAAGGCCGTGTCCAGATTACTGTGCAGAAAGGTAGAAAACCTATTGAGGGAGAAGTGGGGCAGAACACAGAAGATGGAACCCTGGGGAGCTGGTTCAAAATCACAGTGAGTGTCCTGAAAAATATGTGGAACATGCTAGCAAGAAAGGTCAGCTAGACTTATGTTGGTCTCATATAAAGATGCTAGGTACTTTGTTGGGGACAGTTTGTAATCTTTCCTTTATATTACTAGGAGGTAACATTCTTGTTCCTTTAAGGGCACATTCAAAGAAGCAGTATAAAGGAGGCAAGGGGACTGTAGGGAAAATGGAAGAGATTGCCTAAAGGCAAATGTGGAACTACTGCCAAGGAAATGGAACGACTCCACACTAGATGTCTCAGTTTGGTTCAAGATGACTGTAGGAGATGGAGGGTTGGGTCTCTGGAGGATCTCCTGGAAATTGATAAAAGAAGTATCATATCTAACACCTCATGTTGATTAAATCAAGGAGAGTTGGAATAGAAAAAAAGGGATTTAAGAACTCCATATTTGGCACAAACATAAGAAATTATGTCTGCAGTCCCCTTTTTAGAAGTCCTTTTGATTTTGGTACAAGGTGGGAAAAGAACCCTGTGTTGGGCCTGCTCTCTAGCCTTCTTTGCATGTTGTTCCTCCTTTCTCCCTTCCTTTCTTTTCACCCTTAGGTTCCTGATGGGATGAAGTATGACAAAATATGGCTAATGAATTCAATCCAGAGCCATTGCAGTGTCCCTTTCACTCCAGTGGATGTAAGAGAGGACGGTGAAGCCACATTGGGGCACACAGGGAAGGGGGAGAGACCTGGCTCAGCAGGGGCCATTGGCTTATGTCACTCTTGTTGCTTCAATCTCTGTAGTTCCACTATGCAAACAACTGGGCGCGGTTCTTTGTCCAGGGCGCTAGCGCCGCCTCTGCATTGAAAGATGTCAGCTACAAGATTTGTGATGAGGAGAACCAAGAGGTGTGTGTGGAGGGCATTACCTGTACATAGTCCAGGGGCAGAAGGATAGGTCAGGGGCTGGTCGTCTTCTTTGGAACTGGAGTTCCTAGTGCTTACCCCACCGCTCCTTCCTGCAGATACCTATCTTTGTCAGTACTTCTGCTGTACCCTACTCTGTGTGGGATAAGTTAGAGCCAAAGGAAATGGAGCAGCTAAAGGTAACGCAGACTCAAGGCATGTTGTGTGCACACACCCAGACCCATCTCTTCTTCCTCCGATTCCCAATTTTCCTATCACCACCATAGCCTCAGCACTTTCCATCTTCCTCTGCAGCTGACCATGAACAAACGATATGATCCCTCCCAGAAAGCTCTTGACCTCCAGATGTTCCGCTTTGACCCAGGTATGGCTGACATTAATAATTTTAGGGCAGGTGACAGGACAGTAAGGTCAGCCTGGAAAGGAGACTTATGGATGGTAGCATGTTAAGGGGTTGGTGGTGGTCGTGGACCCTTTCAGCCTTCTGATTCCTTCTTCTCGTCTTCCTGAAGACTTGGTGGGCCTTGATATCGATATAATCCTGAATCGAAGAAACTGCATGGCTGCCACCCTGCAGATCATCAAAGAGAATTTCCCTGAGGTGAGGCCTTAGACCCAGTGCTGGTGTTCCAGTAGAGGGCAGAACTCATCGTCAGGGGGCAGATTTGTCCCTGAGGCCCAAGATAGTAACCGTCACTCTGACTTTTTCCCCCCAAAAGCTGTTGTCCTTGAACTTGCGCAACAACAAACTGTACCAGCTGGATGGCCTGTCTGACCTTATGCAGATGGCCCCCACAGTCAAGATCCTGAACCTCTCCAAAAATCAGGTGAGAAACGGGAGCCAGATCAAAGTTGGGTTAAAGGGGAGGGGGTGCTCATCAGAGTGATGACAGGAGGTAGTGGAAACCACCTGTGGGGGAGGGAAGGGGTTATGGGTGCAGAGGTCTGGATTTCTTTCTTTCCCTGGAACTCCCTTTCCGGTTTTTTCTCATATTTCTCAGTTGAAGTCCATATGTGAGGTGAACAAGATGAAAGGGCTGAAACTCGAAGAGTTGTGGCTGAAAGGGAACCCCTTGTGCAACACTTTCCCAGACCAGTCCACCTACACAAGGTTGGTGGTAACCACTGTCACCCTTCCTGGGGATGCTTGCCCCCTGAGAGATCAGAGTATCCCTAACAGTGTCCATCTAAAGAAGGTGGCAGCCCTGGTCCTCTGGGAGGACCTTTTCTTTTCTGTATCTCTCACCTCACCTGAGGTCTTTTCTTCCTCTAATCTGCTCACCAGTTTTCTTGGTCTGGTATCAGGTTCCTCACTCTGCTTCTAGTGTTCTCTAACATGCCCACCCAAGAGTGTGCTCCAGGAAGCAAGACATCCCTACCTCACCAGGACCAGGTAGGTCCAGCCGTGGGCCAGATGCTGGTGCCCTGCACTGAGAAGGCTCCTCCAGCCCAGGGCCTCGTGCTGAGACAGGACTTTCTGCTTCTGAGTTGATACAGAGTTTCCCTATCTTCTTTAGTTTGGAACCCTCTTTCCCATGTTCCAAAAGGGTCTCTTCTCCAATCACAGACTGACATGGGTAATCCCTGCTCCATGCTGAGGGCTGAGGCTCCAGGTGGCTGGCAACATGACATCTGTTCCTTTGGACCAATGCCAGGAGCTGGACCCTCTTTGGCAGAAATCAGGTTTCCTTGAGTCAAGGGTCCAGAACCACCTCCCAAGGCAAGAAGGCAGAGGGCAGAGGGTGTTGAGGAGACAGAAGGACAGACCTGTCAGGGGCACTGCCTCTCTCTCCCTCTACACATCACATTTTCCTGCCTGGTCTTTCAGAGAAGCCCAGGGAAGCCTGACACAGGTATGATTCCTCAGATGAGGAACCAACTAAGATGTGCACAGGTGCACAGGGGCCATGAGGAGAGAAGGCAGTGATCATAGTCGGAGGCCACAGACACTACCCCAGGCTGAGTTGGGGCCTGACCTTTTACTCCTTTTGGGGAAGGTCTCCTGTCCCCTGGCTGCTCTATTTCCCAGGTCAGACTGACCTCCAACCAGTGACAAAGGCTCAACCAGCACCCAACGGGCACCCAGCCCAACAGGTGCATGTTTTCCCTTCCTACCTGAGGTCCCAGGGTCAGCCAAGGGCAGGTGAAGGAAAGTGCTACAGCAGGGGAGCCATGTCCCCTTCTGTTTTCTTCCCTGACCCGCACCTCCATGGCAGAGCTTCTTTCCCTTCCCTTTGCTTTGCTTTCTCTTTCTCCCTTGTCTCTACTCCCCTACGTCTCCCCCATCATTCCCCTCCTCTCTTCACTCCCTTTTTGTCTTCATCCCCCTCTCTTTCCTTCCCTTCTTCCTGCACATTGCCTCAGTCACCTCCCTGCCCCGGCATCCCAGCCCATCCCTTGCGTGTGTCCTGGCCCTGGCAGAATGCTGGACCCCCAGTGAGGTAGCTGAGCCCTGGGCTCCCACCCCATTCCCTCTTCTGTCTGGAGCCTTCAGTGGGGACCTGGAGGAAGGAAGGGAGGCAGAAGGGGGAAGAAGCCCTGAATCCTGGGATCCAAATGGTGTTTTGTGTGGCACTGGAGAAGGGAGTCAGGGCAGTTTAGGTCGGAGCTACCCAGGGGACAGGAGGGGGAGGGAGGGAAGAAGAGAAGGAGGGAGGGAGGGAGAGAGAGAGAGAGAATGGATATGAATGTGAAGCTGTGGAGAGAGATGAGACTGCATGCTTCAGACATCCCATATGACAGGTGCTCAGTGCTCAGCAGGGGAGTGGACCCAGGACCCTAGAAATCAGAGGCTTAGGGGGGCAAAGGGGCTGCTGGGTGGGCAGAACACACTGGTATCTGTTTATGTCATCAGTGTTTTAGCTAAACGGAAGCATTACCACACGAACTATCAACCACTCCTTTCTATTTTTGGTTTTGGACAGTGCCATCAAGAACTGTTTCCCCAAGTTGTTACGCCTGGTAAGTGCCTACATTCATCATTGTCTCTTACTAGGATTGACGACCTCCACACCTGCCCTCAAGCAATTTGGGTCTTGCTTAGATTATGTGTTTGCAGCAGACCCTTATCCATTTTAAGGGACATGAACCCCTAAAAATGACATGAATATGCTCTCTGGAAAATGTACACACACACACACACACACACACACACACACACACACACACACACACACACACAAACACACACACACACCCCGAATATAACAGTAGAGACTTCCAGGACATCATGATGCAGACACCCATTGCAATCACGTCCATGGAATATCCAGGGTCCTTTCGCACCTGACCTCTGACCCTCACCCTGTCCTGGGCCCATCATTTTCCTGATCATCCGGGACCACCTCCCTGGTCTCCACTGCTGACTTCCTCTTCTTTTCTCCAGGATGGCCAGGTGTTACCATCACCAATTATCAATGGCATTGACAGACCCTACTTAATAAAGCCTTGCAAGGTAAGAAAGAAGGATCAAAGTACATTTGGGGTGTTGCAAGGGACACTTTGTCGGCAACATAGTCTCAAGTGTCTTTTGATTGCAGGAAAGCTATAAAATATCTGAGATACTGAAGAGTCTAGTCCTGCAATTCCTGAAGAAGTAGGTGCCCTTGGGACCACCAGGATTGGGAGGGCAGGACAGACCAGGCCATCCAAGCACAGATCTGTTTCTAAGGACTTTGAAGTATCATTTACTGACCAGACGACATAGTTTGTCTCCTTTGTTTCCCCACAGGTATTACTTGACTTATGACTATGGAGACCGGCGCCGTCTCTTCCGTGTTTATCATGATGAGGCCTGCTTCTCCCTGACCATTCCCTTCAACCCTGTAGACCCTGCCCCGTGAGTATCACAGCTCAGGCCCTGCTCTTGGGCCATCTGGCTCCCCAGTATACACCAGTCAGCTTCTGGAAACACCCACACTGGCCAGACCACCACCTCCTGTTCCTCTTTTCTCCTAGAAGCAGCTTGTTTGAGTACTTCAAGGATAACAGGAATATGAAGAACCTCAAGGACCCCTGTGCGTGTGTGATGGGTTAGATTGGGCAGGGAAAGGGGGCATGAAGGGGTCAGTCATAGAGCCGAGGGTGTGGCAACCATGACTTTCACTGTCCTCCCCACAGACCTGCGGGTTCAGCTGCTGAAGCATACAAAACGTGACATTGTGTGCTCCCTCTGTGTGTTGCCCAAAACTCAGCATGACTTCAGCTCCTTTGTAGTGGACTTTTGGTTCCAGACGGTGAGCACCTATTTCCTCTCTGGGGCAGGCCCAGAAAGCTGTAGGTGGGTAGGAGGCGTAGGTGGTGACTGAGCACCTGGGCCCTTCCCTTTCAGGAAAAGATGCTCTTCTTCTCTGTCAACGGGGAGTTCAAGGAAGGTGAGTGTGTGTAGACTCCCCTCCCCAGATGTCCCACTGCTGCCTCCGCCCGGCTGGGCTCCCTCTCTGAACTCTCCCAAATCCCTTATCCCTGCCCTTTCCTTCCTGTTCCCTCTGTGTTCTCCCGAATCCCTTCTGCCCCCAAACCATCCTGGTGAGACCTGCATCCATGCCCACACAGCTTGGGCGTTATGGGCACACACTGTGGCCTTTGATGGCTGTCGTCCTAGATGCTTACTCTGAGAACTTGGGCCCATTACCTAACCTCTCATGTTCCTCATTTGCAAAATGGGTCTAATAATACCCACTTCTTGGGTAGCTGCAAAAAATGAAACCTATGAACTTGTGAAGGGGTTGTCCCAGGGCCCAGCACGTGGTAACATCCCTGTCAGTGAGAGCAGATGGCCCCTGTTGTTGCCCTCCCCATCCCCCACACCATGATTTCCAGTGAACAGTTGTTCCCTTTGGCATGAGTGTCAAGCCAGACCCTGACAGGGGAAGGCAGTGTGAGCGTGTGAAGCATGTGTGACTCTAAGGGGCTGTTGTTTGTCTTTTGTGGAAGTTGAAGGAAAGTCTCAAGGTTCTGTGCGTGCTTTCACCCGGACCTTCATCGTTATCCCTGCCAGCAGTTCCGGGTGAGTCCTGCACTGTGGGTGGGAACACCCAGCCCAGCCTGGGCCCAGGGGTGTGGGAACGTGTATGTGCTTGGGGTTTTCTCAACTTTGTGGAAGCCAACAGGTAGATCCAAGCAGCAGTCCAGCACAGGGGTTAAGAGCGTGGGCTCTGGGGTTAGAGCACTGGGTTCTATTGCTGAGCCCTCACTCAGTAGGTTGTGACCTTGATCAAGTCACGTGACCTTTCTGTGACACAATGTGTTCCTCTAAAATAGGATTAGACTGCCCTGTCCTGTAGGCTGTTTTACAGAGTAAGTGCTTTGGGGTTAAACCTACAAATCTAGTGAAGCTGGTAGAGAATCTCTCCAAGAGTGGGCTCTGTGGGAGGGGCAGAGCTAGCAGCCAAGGAATCTGAGGGGCAGGCACAGTTGGGGTATGGAAGGAATCTGCTTCCTGAGTGGCAATGGGAGCAGGATCATTGTTTGGGGCATGGGGTTGTTTATTCGTCAGTTGTCTAATGGCCCATTTTTCCTCCAGTATATTCATCGTGAATGATGAGCTGTTTGTGAGGGACACTATCCCTAAAAAGACCCAGAGCACCTTCGCCATCCCAGTGCATATGCCCGTCTACAGGTCCCTGCTCACCCTCTCACAGGAGCAGAGGGATATGGTGCTGGCTTTCTCCACCCAGTCTGGGATGAAACTCTTGTGGTCTCAGAAGTAAGTGTTGTGGGTGTATGAATATAGAAAGGAGCTTGGTAGCGTGGGCCTGACTAATGGAAACACATAGGCAATTTGGAAAAGTAATTATTTGGATATTTTGCTTCTAAAAATAAAGTAGGCCCGTGAAAAAGGCATCCTAATTTTATGATGATATATGTAAAGATTTTTAAAAACAGTACAATGCTCAGATGACATAATTTGCATATGGAAAGTCCTAAGGAATCCACTAAGAATCTATCAGAATAGATAAAAAAATGTTTACTAAAGTTTCAGGATCACAAGACCAATGTACAAAAATCGTTTGTTTTTCTATGTACTTACAATGAACAATCCTAAAATGAAATTTTAAAAATGATTCCATTTATAGTAGAATAAGAAAGAATAAATACATAGGAAGACATATTACTAAAGAAGTGAAAAACTTATACTCTGAAATCTTTAAAACATTTTTGGAATAAATTAAGTAACACCTGAAAAATGGCAGAACATGCTATGTTTGTGGATTGCAACACTTAATGTTGTTAAGCTGGTGATGCTATTCAAAGTGGTCCACAGATTAAACATTATTCCTATCAAAATCCCAGTTGTCTCTTTTCACAAAATTGATGAGGGGGTCCTAAAATTCACATGGAAATGCAATGGACTTAGAAAAGTCAAAACAATATTGAAAGTGAAGAATAAGTTTGGAGGACTTATAATTCTCGATCCTTACAATTTCAAAACTTACTACAAAGTTACTATAATCAAGACTGTGTAATACTGATATTTGGATAGACATATAGGTCAATACAATAGAATTGAGAGTCCATAAATGAACCCTGACATTTGTAGTCAGTTGATTTACAACTAGGTGCCAAAATAATTTTAATGGAGACGAAAGTCTTTTCAACAAATTGTGCTGGAACACCTGTATATCCACTTGCAGAAGAAAAAAAAAGAATTTTGATCCTTAGCACACACGATATACAAATATTACCCAACATGGATCAAAGACCTAAATATAAGATCTGCAACTATAAAAACTCTGAGAAAACATAGGTGTATATCTTCATGACCTTGAATTAGGCGATAGTTGCTTTTTTTAATTAAAGTTTATTGGGGTGACAATTGTTAGTAAAGTCACATAGATTTCAGGTGTACAATTCTGTAATACATCATCTATATATCACACGGTGTGTTTACCACCCAGAGTCAGATCTCTTTCCATCACCATATATTTTAACCCTTTTACCCTTATTTACCAACCCCCCCACTCCCCTAACCACCTGGTATGACACCAAAAGCACAAGCAACCAATGGGAAAAAACTGGACTTCATCAAAATTAAAATCTTTTGTGCATCAAAGGACACTATCAAAGAAGTGAAAATACAACTCACGGAATGGGAGAAAGTATTTGCAAATCTCGTATCTCATATCATTTCCAAAATATCTGAAGGACACTTACAACTCAACAATGAAATGAAAAGATAAACAACCCAATGTAAAAATGGTAAAATGATTTGAATAGACATTTATCTAAAGAAGATAGACAAATAAACAACAAGCACATGAAAATATGCTCAGCATTATTAGTCATTAGGGAAATGCAAATCAAAACAAGGAGATACCACTTCATGCACACTAAAATGGCTTTTCGGTGAAACAGAAGATAAGTGTGGATAAGGATGTGGGGATGTTAGAACTTTCATATATTATTGGTATGAATGTGAAATGGAGCATTCACTGGGGAAAGTTTTTGGAAGTTCCTCAAAATATTAAACATTGAGTTACCACGTGACCCAGTAATCCCACTCCTAAGTATATACCAAAAGAAATGAAAACATACATTTACTCAAAAGCTTTTAGAGAAAGGGTCATAACAACATTATTCCTAATAGCCAAAGAGTAGAAACAACTCAGATGTCTTTTAGTTGATGAATGGATAAATAAATCCAGTACACCCATATAGTAGAGTATCCTTTAGTCATAAAAAAAAGAATATAGTTCTGATATATGCCATAACATAGATGAACCTTGAAAACATTATAGCAAGTGAAAGAAGCCAGTCACAAAAGGTCACATGTTGTATGATTTCATTTATATGAAAGGTCCACAATAGCCAAATCCACAGGGACTAAAAGCAGATTTGTGTTTGCCAGGGTCTAGGGAAAGGGGAGGATAGGGAGTGGTCTCTTTTCTTAAGGAGTTGCTTTTTTTTATTAGTTTCAGGTACACAAGACAAAGTAATACTTAGACGTTTATCATTTACATCCCTCACACTGTGTGAACCCCCCTCCCCCCATCCACTATCCCTCTGACATCACACAGAGCCATTACATTTCCACTGTCTCTATTGCTAATACTGTACTCCGCTTCTTGTAAGTATATACATATATATATATATATATACATATATATACATATATATACATATATATGTATATATATATATATATACATATATATACATATATATACATATATGTATATATATATATATATATATATATATATACATATATATGTATATATATATATATAATCATAGTTGGCATTCATTATTGTTCAGCTTCAGGTGTACAGTGCAGTGATCAGGCATCTACATCATTCCTGAGGTTGTCTCCCAAATGGGACACGTGTCCATCAGATACCCTACAAAATCTTTACAACATTATTGATTACGTTCCCCACATTAATTTTCAAAACCCCGTGGCCATTTTGTGGTTACTGACTGTTTTCTAATCCCTTCACCTTCCCCTTATCCCCACCCCCCCCTGCCCATCTAGCAACCCTCAGTTTTTCCTCTATGTCTCCAAAACTGTTTCTGATTAGTTCATTCACTTATTCTTTTCTTTAGATTCCACATATAAATGAGATCATGTGGTATTTGTCTTTCTCTGTCTGACTTAATTTCACTTAACATAATGTTCTCTAGGTCCATCCATGTTGTTGCAAATGGTAAGATTTCTTTCTTCTTTATGGCTGCGTAATACTCAATTATATAAATGTACCAGTGTCTTAATCAGTCGTCTACCGATGGGCATTTCGGTTGTTTCCATGTCTTGGCTATTGTGTGTAGTGCTGCAATAAACATAGGAGTGTATAAAGATTTTTGAATTAGAGTTTTGGATTTCTCCGGATAGATACCTAGGAGTGGGATTGCTGGATCATAAGGTAGTTCCATTTTCAGATTTTTGAGATACCTCCATACTGTTTTCCATAGTGGCTGCACCAATCTGCATTCCCACCAACAGTGCACAAGCATTCCGTTTTCTCCACATCCGCGCCAGCACTTGTTGTTTGCTGATTTATTGATGATAGCCATCCTGACTGGGGTGAGGTGGTATCTCATTGTGGTTTTTATTTGCATTTCTCTGATTGTTGGCGAGATTGAGCATTTCTTCATATGTCTGTTTGCCATCTGTATGTCCTTTTTAGAAAAATGTCTCTTCATGTCCTCTGCCCATTTTTTAATTGGGTTGTTTGTTTTTTTGGAGTTGAGTTGAGTGAGTTTTTTATAAATTTGTGATATTAACCCCTTATCAGATATGTCATTGGCAAATATCTTTTCCCATTCAGTAGGATCCCTTTTTGTTTTATTGATGATTTCCTTTGCTGTGAAAAAACGTTTTAGTTTGATGTAATCCCACATGTTTATTTTTCCTCTTACTTCCCTCACGCGAGGGGACATATCAGTAAATATCTTACTCCGGGTAATGTCTGTGAAGTTTCTTCCAGGAATTTAATGGTTTCAGATCTTACACTTAAGTCCTTAAGCCATTTTGAATTTATTTTTGTATCTGGTGTAAGGAGGTGGTCCAACTTCATTTTTTTGCCTGTGTCTATCCAAGTTTCCCAGCACCATTTATTGAATAGAGTGTCTTTACCTCACCGTACATTCTTGCTTCCATTGTCGTAGATTAAATGGCCATATAGGCATGGATTTATTTCTGGACTCTCTATTCTGTTCCATATATCCATGTGTCTCTTTTTATGCCAGTACCATGCTGTTTTGATTACTGTAGCCTTGTAGTATGATTTGATGTCAGGTATTGTTATACCTCCCACTTTGTTCTTATTTCTCAAGATTGCTGAGGCTATCTGGGGTCTTTTATGGTCCCATATAAATTTTAGGATTATATGTTCTATTTCTGTGAAAAACGTCGTTGGTAGTTTGATAGGAATTGCGTTGAATATGTATATTGCCTTAGGCAGTATGGACATTTTAACTATATTAATTCTTCCTATCCATAAACATGGTATGTGTTTCCATCTATTTGTATCTTCTTTCATTTCTTTCTTCAGTGTCTTATAATTTTCTGAGTACATTTCTTTTACTTCTTTGGTTAAATTTATTCCCAGGTGTTTTACAGTCTTTGGAGCAATTGTAAATGGGATTGTATTTTTTTTTTAATTTCCCCTTCTGATGTTTTATTATTGGTATATAAATATGCAACTGATTTTTGAATATTAATTTCGTATCCTGCTACTTTACTAAATTCATCTATCAGCTCTGATAGTTTCTTGGTGGAGGCTTTAGGGATCTGTCTATACAGTATCATGTCATCTGCATATAATGACAATATTACTTCCTCCTTACCGATTTGGATGCCTTTTATTTCTTTTTCTTGTCTGATTGCTGTGGTGAGAACTTCCAGCACTATATTGAATGGAATTGAAGAAAGTGGGCAACCTTGCCTTGTTACTGATCTTAAGGGGAATGGTTTTAGCTTTTCCCCATTGACTATGAGGTTAGCTGTGGGTTTATCATATATGGCCTTTATTATGTTGAGATATGATCCCTCGATTCCCACTTTCTTAAGGGTTTTTATCATAAATGGCTGCTGGATTTTATCAAATGCTTTTTCTGCATCTATTGATATGATCATGTGATTTTTATTTTTCATTTAGTTAATGTGGTGTATCATGTTAATTGATTTGCGGATGTTGAACCACCCTTGCATACCAGAAATGAATCCCACTTGATCATGGTGTATGATCTTTTTAATGTATTGCTGAATTCTGTTCGCTAATATTTTTTTATTAGATTTTTTTAATTAGATTTTTTTAAATTAAATTTATTGGGGTGACAATTGTTAGTAAAATTACATAGATTTCAGGTGTACAATTCTGTATTACATCATATATAAATCCCGTTGTGTGTTCACCACCCAGAGTCAGTTCTCCTTCCATCACCACATATTTGATCCTCCTTACCCTCATCACCCACCCCCCACCCCCTTACCCTCTGGTAACCACTAAACTATTGTCTGTGTCTATGAGTTTCTGTTTCTCATTTGTTTGTCTTGTTCTTTTGTTGTTTCTGGTTTATATAGCAGATATCAGTGAAATTACATGGTTCTCTGCTTTTTCTGACTTATTTCGCTCAGCATTACACTCTCAAGATCCATCCATGTTGTCACAAATGTTCCTATATCATCTTTTCATACCGCCGAATAGTGTTCCATTGTGTATATATACCACAACTTCTTTATCCATTAATCTATCGAAGGACATTTTGGTTGTTTCCATGTCTTGGCTACCGTAAACAAAGCTGCAATGAACATTGGAGCACATGTGTCTTTATGTATAAATCTTTTCAGATTTTTGGGTAGATACCCAGGAGAGGGATTGCTGGGTCATATGGCAATTCTATTCGTAATTTTTTGAGGAACCTCCACACTGCCTTCCATAACGGCTGCACCAGTCTGCATTCCTACCAACAGTGTATGAGGGTTCCTTTTGCTTCCCAGCCTCTCCAACACTTGATACTATTTGTCTTGTTGATGATAGCCATTCTGACTGGGGTGAGGTGATATCTCATTGTGGTTTTTATTTGCATTTCTCTGATGATTAGTGATGTTGAACATTTTTTCATATGTCTATTTGCCATTTGTATGTCCTCTTTGGAGAAATGTCTCTTCAAGTCCTCTGCCCATTTTTCAATTGGGTTGTTTGTTTTTTTTGTTGTGGAGTTGCATGAATTCCTTGTACATTCTGGATATTAACCCCTTATCGGAGGCATTATTTGCAAAAATCTTCTCCCATTCAGTTGGTGGCCTCTTTATTTTGTCGATGGTTTCTTTTGCTGTGCAGAAGCTTTTAAGTTTCATATAGTCCCATTTGTTTATTTTAGCTTTTACTTCCATTGCCTTTGGAGTCAAATTCATAAAATGTTCTTTGAACCCAAGGTCCATAAGTTTAGTACCTATGTTTTCTCCTATGCAGTTTATTGTATCAGGACTTATGCTTAAGTCTTTGATCCATTTTGAATTAATTTTGGTACATGGTGACAAATAGCAGTCCAGTTTCATTCTTTTGCACGTGGCTATCCAATTCTCCCAGCACCATTTATTAAAGAGTATGTCTTCCCTCATTGTATGTTTTTAGCTTCTTTGTCAAAAATTATCTGTCCATATTTATGTGGTTTTATTTCTGAGTTCTCAATTCTATTCCGTTGGTCTATGTGTCCCTTTTGCTGCCAATACCATGCTGTTTTGATTACTGTAGCCTTGTAGTACAAGCCAAAGTCAGGAAGTGTGATACCTCCATTATTGTTCTTTTATCTTAAGATTGCTTTGGCTATTCGGGGTCTTTTGTGGTTCCAAACAAATCTGATGATTTTTGTTTCTATTTCTTTAAGATATGCCATTGGGATTTTGATGGGGATTGCATTGAATCTGTCTATTGGTTTGGGTAATATGGCCATTTTAACTATGTTGATTCTTCCAATCCATGAGCACGGAATGTCTTTCCATTTCTTTATGTCTTCTTCAATTTCTTTCAAAAATGTCTTATAGTTTGCAGCATATAGGTCTTTCACGTCCTTGGCTAAATTCATTCCTTGGTATTTTATTCTTTTTGCTGCAATTGCAAAAGGAATTGTTTTTGTATTTCTTTTTCTGAGATTTCATTCTGAGATTTTCTAAGGAAAGCAATGGACTTTTGTACGTTCATTTTGTGGCCAGCAACTTTACTGTATTTGTTGATTGTTTCTAATAGCTTTTTGGTGGAGTCTTTAGGGTGTTCTATATATAGCAGCATGTCATTTGCAAAGAGTGATAATTTAACTTCTTCATTCCCAATTTGGATGCCTTTTATTTCTTTCTCTTGCCTGATTGCTCTGGCAAGGACTTCCAACACTATGTTGAAAAGCAGAGGTGATAGGAGAAAGCCCTGTTGTGTTCCTGAACGTAGAGCAAAGGGCTTCAGTATTTCACCATTGATTATGAGATTAGCAGAGGGCTTGTCATATATGGCCTTTATTATGTTAAGGTATTTTCCTTCTATACCTATTTTATTAAGTGTTTTAATCATAAATGGATGTTGTAGCTTGTCAAATGCTTTTTCTGAATCAATTGATATAATCATATGATTTTGTCCTTTATTATGTTTATGTGATGTATCACACTGATGGATTTGCGGATGTTGAACCATCCTTGTGCCTCGGGGATGAACCCCTCTTGGTCATGATGAATAATCTTTTTAATGCATTGTTGTATTCGATTTGCTAGAATTTTATTTAGGATTTTTGCATCGGTATTCATCAGAGATATTGGTCTGTAGTTTTCTTTTTTTGTGCTGTCCTTGCCAGGTTTTGGTATCAGGGTAATGTTGGCCTCATAAAATGAGTTAGGGAGTACTGTCTCTTCTTCAATATTTTGGAAGAGTTTGAGCAGCATTGGTATTAGATCCTCTTTGAAGGTTTGGTAGAATTCACTAGTGAAGCCATCTGGTCCCGGACTTTTGCTTTTGGGAAGGTTTTGGATGACTGATTTGACTGATTCAATTTCATTACTGGTGATCGGTCTGTTTAGATTTTCCAGTTCTTCATGGTTAAGCCAAGGAAGGCTATATGTTTGTAAGAACTTGTCCATTTCTTCTAGGTTATTGAATTTGGTGGCATATAGTACTTCAAAGCATTCTTTGATGATCCTTTGTATTTCTGTGGTGTCCGTGATAACTTCCCCTTTTTCGTTTCTGATTTTGTTAATTAGTGTCTTCTCTCTTTTTATCTTAGCTAGTCTAGCCAAGGGTTTGTCAATTTTGTTAATCTTTTCAAAGAACCAGCTCTTTGTCACAGTAATTTTTTCTATTGTCTTTTTGTTCTCTATTTCATTTAGTTCTGCTCTAATTTTTGTTATTTCCTTTCTTCTGCTGACCTTGGGTTTTACTTGTTCTTCCTTTTCTAGTACTTTAAGGTGTAACATGAGGTTATTTATTTGGGAGTTTTCTTGTTTCTTGAGATAGGCCTGTAATGATATAAATTTCCCTCTTAAAACTGCTTTTGCTGCATCCCAAAAATTTTGGTGGGATGTATTTTCATTGTCATTTGTTTGTATGTATCTTTTGATCTCTCCTCTAACTTCTTCTTTGACCCAGTCGTTCTTTAAAAGTATGTTGTTTAATCTCCATGTATTTGTGCTTTTTTTCCCCGCTTCTTTTCTGCAGTTGATGTCCAATTTCAAAGCCTTGTGATCAGAGAATATGCTTGGTATGATTTCAATCTTCTTAAATTTGCTGAGACTGATTTTATGTCCCAATATATAGTCTATCCCTGAGAACATTCCATGTACTGTAGAAAAGAATGTATAGTCTGATGTTTTAGGATTAAGTGCTCTATAAATGTCAATTATGTCCATTTCATCTAATGTGTCATTTAGGGCTGCTATTTCGTTATTTATTTTCTGTTTGGATGATCTATCCATAGCTGTCGATGTATTTAAGTCCCCTAGTATAATTGTGTTTTGGTCAATTTCTCCCTTTAGTTCTGTTAGTAGTTGCTTGGTATATTTCGGTGCTCCCTGATTGGGGGCATAAATATTGATGACTGTTATGTCTTCTTGTTATACAGTCCCCTTCACCATTATGAAATGTCCATCTTTGTCTCTTGTTATCTTTTTCACCTTGAAGTCTGTTTCATCTGATATCATTATGGCTACACCTGATTTTCTCTGGGTACCATTTGCTTGGAGTGTCAATTTTCACCCTTTCACTTTGAGTCTATGCTTGTCCTTGTAGCTGAGATGTGTCTCTTGGAGACAGCATATGGTTGGGTTTAGTTTTTTGATCCAATCTGCTACTCTGTTCCTTTTTATTGGTGAGTTCAGTCCATTTACATTTAGGGTGATTATTGATATGTGAGGATTTCCTGTCATTCTATCTTTAGTTTTCTGATAAGGCTGTGTCTCCATTGTTTCTTTGCCTTTCTGTTGTTGTCTATTATATCTGTGTAGTGGTATTCTATGATGTTTCCCTCTGTTTCTTCTTTTATTAGAGTACATATTTCAGTTCTGGATTTTTTTTGAGTGGTTACCCTTAAGTTTATGTAAAAGAAAGTTTGATATTTAGAGTATTCCATTTTCTTCAGCACACTTACTTTCTCCATTCCCGTATTCCGGTTCATGACTTTACTCTCCCCCCTTTTGAGTTTTGGTTGCCACAAATTGTCCCTGTTGATGGTAGTCGAATAGCGTCCTTTAGTATTTCTTCTAGTGCAGGTCGTGTATTAGAAAATTCCCTCAGCTTCTTTATGTCTGGAAAGGTCCTTATTCCCCCTTCATACCTAAAGGATATCTTTGCTGGATATATTATTCTTGGCTCATGATTTCTCTCTTTCAGTAGTTTGAATATTTGGTTCCACTCCCTCCTGGCTTGTATCATTTCTCCTGAGAAATCTGATGATAATCTAATGGGCTTTCCTTTGTAAGTTACCATCTTCTTTTTCCTGGCTGCCTTGAGGATTCTTTCTTTGTCGTTGATTTGAGACAGCTTCCATACAATGTGCCTTATAGAAGGCCTGTTGGGATTGAGGTAACTAGGTGTTCTATTTGCTTCTTGGATTCGAGGGTCCAGTTCTGTCCACAAGTTTGAGAAGTTCTCATTGACAATTTGTTTGAACATATTCTCTGTTCCCTTCTCTCTTTCTTCTTCTGGTATGCCCATTATTCTTATATTGCTCTTTCTGATGGACTCAGAAAGTTCTTGTAGAGTTCTTCCATTTCTTTAAGTCTCAAGTCTCTTTCTTCTTCCATCTGTGTAATTTCCAGGTTTCTATCTTCGATGTCACTCATTCTTTCCTCCATCTGGTCAACTCTACTACCTAAGCTGGTTATTTCATTCTTAATTTCTTCTATTGAGTTCTTAATCTCCAGAAATTCTATTTGGTTCTTTTTTAAGATTTCAATCTCTTTCGTAAAATGCTCATGCTGTTCTTTGATTGTGTTTCTGAGTTCATGTATCTGCCTTTCTGTGTTTTCTGGCTTCTCGTTGAGTTTTTTCAGAACTGCAATCTTGAATTCTCTGTCATTTAAGTCACATATTTCTGTATCTTTAAGTGCCTTTTCTGGAGATTTTTCACTTTCTTTCTGAGCTATCTTGTTGCCTTGGTTATTCATGGCGATTACTGGTTTACTATTTCTCTTCCTAGACATCTACAGGAGTGGCTTCTGCAACAGGTTGATAGGAAGTGGTCTTTCTTTTGTTTTCCTGTACTTGTTGGTGGAATGTTTTATTTTTTCTGCAACTGCAGCTTATTTTTCTTCTCCCACACGGTAGTGCTATGTTTTCTCTGCACTATTCCAGCTTCTCACACATGAGGTATTCCCTGGGAATCGGGCTTCTCCTCTGTTAATAGTTCTTCTAGGTCACAAGGCGCAGTGTCCCAGTGGGTATACGGAGAGGTTTTGATGTTCCAAAGCTCTTCCAGCTCCTGATTCAGAGCCTGTATGTTTCAGCAGTTCTGTTTACTCCTGCAGAGATCCGCCCAGATAGGTGGGGTCAGGGGCAGGGTGAGTTGTGAGAGGTGGCCCAGAGCAATTGCGGCGACCCCCACCACAGCCGATCCTGCTTCCACAGCTCCCTCCCCTTTGCCGGAACTAGGTGGGTTGCGAATCTGTGTCTGGAGTCCACAGTTCTCAAAACAGCAAATATCCTGTTCTTTTGCTTTGACACTGCTACTGTTCCGTTTCTAGCAATGGGCAGGTGGGGCTGGGGCGAGCTCTGGGAGGGTAGGGAGGGGGCGGCTAGTCTCAGTGCCTAAGGCTCTGTTCTCTGCTCTGCAGTGAGAGCTTAAACCACCATTTTCAGCCTTCTTCCCTCAGTCTTTTCTCCGAGGTCTCTGCCCTGAATGTTGTGTTCAGCTGAGTTATATGCTGCCCCCTCAGCCCTGTGGGCCATAAGCGGAGCCCTAGCTGTCCAAGTTCTTCCCTCTCCCGCAGCTGTGGTAGTTCCGGGAAGCAGCGAGCTCGGAGCACTGAGCTAGGTCTGCGTCCTGCACCCACGCGGCTCTGTCTCCGCACTTCTCCCTTTCCTCCTCCCCCCACTCGCGCGAATCTCCCACCTGTAGGTGATTTCGGTAGTGGGCCTCTTCGTCTTGCCTGTCTGCTCTGCAGGGAGTCCTTTGTGGAGTTTTTGTTGTTCGATTCGTTGTAAATTCCAGGGGAGCTTTACAGAGGCTCACCTCACGCCGCCATTTTAACGGAAACTTCTTCATTGTTTTTTATTCTTTTTTCTTTCTGTTGTTCTGTTTGGGTCATCTCTGCTAACTTGTCTTCTAAGTCGCTGATTCGATCCTCTGCTTCATCTAACCTGCTGTTAATTCCTTCAAGTGAGTTCCTTATTTCTGTAATTGTGTTCTTTAGTTCTAACTGGTTGTTCATTATGATTTCTACATCCTTCTTGATGTCGTCTCTAAACTCCTTAAACATTCTTATCATCAGTGTTCTGAACTCTGTCTCTGATAGGTTGGTTACCTGTTTTTTATTTGTGTCCATTTCTGGTGGTTTCTTCTGTTCTTTTATTTGGGACATGTTTCTTTGTTTCCCCATTCTGGCTGACTCTCTGTGTTTGCTTCGATGTATTAGGTAGATCCCCTAGATTTCTTAGGTCTTGCTGGGTTATCTTACGTAGTATGTATCCTTTATATTTGACTTGCACTACTTTGTTCTTCTCCTCTGCGTGTGCTCCAAAGGTGACTCTTGTGTTGTGTATATTGTCCTTCAAGTAATCCTTGCACGAGTCTCTTAGCTGTTCTGCGTGATGAGCAAAGAGTACTTTGATGGATTATAGATGTCTCGTTTGTGATAAGATCCAGAGGAGAACTCAAAATGTGTGCCCTGCTGCCGCCATTCCTATGATGTCACCTCCTTAAGGAGTTCCTTTTTGAGGTGATAAAAATATTTTGCAATTAGATAGCTGTGACGGTTGCACATTCTTGTAATATACTAAAAGGTACTGAATTATACACTTTAAAATGGTAAATGCTGTGGTATGTGTACTATAGTTCAATAGAATATAATTGAAAGCTTGTATTTTTTAAGTTTTCATTTGTTATTGTCTTGAACATCTTTATCAATATATATTAAGCTCCCTTGTTCTTTGAACAGCTCGATTTTTCTATTTTGAATTCTAGTGGGGATGAATGCTAATGGTAGATGTTTTGGTTTTCACTAGGACTTTCTTCCTCATTACACATAGTGCTCGTTCTGGTACCTGTGTTCCAGCAAAAAAGTCGCATAGATTTAGTGGTGGCATTATATGGCCGATGTGTCTGTACTGTGGTACTAATGGAGATAACCTGTTCTCCCACTCCAGGTGCCTTCAGGACAGCCAGTGGAACTACACCAGAGCTTGTCAGTTCTTCATTATGCTCAAGGTGAGGTTTGAGAATCAAGTGATTTAAAGATGGAAATTTCTGGGTCTTTGGGAAGGCCACAAAGGTGGAGGCTAGTGCCCTGGGAATGAAACTCAGAGAGCTGGCTCTTCTGACATCCTGACTTTGTCCCCTCCAGACCAATGGCCAGATCCCAGCAGATGCCTTCAAACAAATCCCCTAAAAAAAAAAGCCCTTGGATTTCATGTTCAGCGTTTTGGTTTTTCTTTTCTCCAACCTAAGTTCATGCCCATGATTGAGGTTGGAGGCCTGGCTGACCAAGAAACTGAAGTTACCTAACCTGAGTGTCAGTTCTATTTTCCCCACTCATGATTGCTATTTATTTTCATAATAAAGAGTGATGTTGCACAGTGTGTGTTGTGTGTCTTGGATCGTTCTTCCCCTGCCCAACCATGAGCTAATGTGTCCAGGACTGAATGCCCTTGCCCTCCACCCCCAACTCCCCCATTCACCCTGGCAGTTTCTAGCAGATACATCTGGCTTGACTCATAGGTAGTTTGTCAATAAATTCTGATGAAAAGGAATACACGCTTCTTCCAGGGATATTGGCCTTTGGAGACAGTGTGACTCAGTCATGTATGAGACCTGACACAAAAGGGCTTTGCCAGAGATGCCTACTGGCTAGTGAGAACTGTGGAAGGAAGGGAGATGAGGACTCATATATTTTACTTCTCCTTCCAAACATTTGAATGTTTTCAAAGACCATACTGTGAACAAGTTTACAATTTGCACACAGGTGAATGGGAAATGCGCCTTTTCACACCTCTCACCATGCTTGCATTTGTCTTCTCATCCATCCACTGTACAGTCCTCTCCGCCTTGCTGAAGGTGTATTGTGGGTGGGATCTCACTTCGGCACCTGGGAGAGAGGGAGAGGCAGCCTGTCTGCCCAGTGCATTTCTCAGAGCTGACACCGGGTGTTCCATGTCCATATCATTGAGTGAGTTCAGCCATTTATTTTCATTTAGAAACAAACAACAATAGCACGGAATCTCACATTATGGTCAGTTCTGTGGGACCTTTTTCATTGACTGGCAATCAGCAGTTCAGAATTGCAGGCAAGAGTTGAAAGGGACACTTGCACAATTTATTTTCCACACTTCTGTAATGTAAACAATCTAAGGGACAGGTATCATCCCGATTCCCACTTAACACAAGAGAAAAGGTGAGACTCAGAGAAAGGAAATTGCTTATTAAAGATCATGCATCCTGCAACTAAAGGCCTCTGGGGTCAAACTCACACCCCAAACCAATTTCTGTTTTGAGAATTCTTCTGTGTTAGGGCTGAGGCCAGCACAGGGGAAGGAATTTACCCAAGGTCCAGTAGTTCAGCATAGCCACAGGCCACCTGAATCCAGTCTTCTGTTCAGCAGACCTTTTATGGCTTTTCTCCCATATATGCTGTCTTTTCCTGAGGCTCAGTTGGAAACTGCTCTTCCAGTATCAAACTAGAAGATAAAAGAAGGGGACAGGAAATCACCTGGAATAAACAAATTGTTTTCTTCCCTTTCTCAAAGTTCCTCACTTAATTCATCCACAGCAGAGAAATGACATCAAAGTTCATGCACCAGGTAAATGTGTATACGTTTCTCTTGCTTGGCTACATTTCCAGATGCTCTCTATGACAGATATGCTCTTTGGTTTATTTTAAAGTCATCTCTGTCATAGGAGGGAGGAGGCAGGTTGGGCAGTACTAACATTTGTCCAAGTCATGCAATGTGCCAAACGTTTTTTCTTTCTCACCAGAGCTCTTTGAGGAAGGCATCATTATTCCCATGTTATGGATGATCAAGAATAGGCCCACAGAAGCACTACACTTTTCCGGGGTTATGTATCAAATCAGGAACAGGAATGGGGCTTCTTCTCTTTCCCTCCCCACAATATATTCATCAGCTTCCTTCTTTGAGGATGGGTTTCCAAAGCTTAAAATACGGATTGTCTTAAAGTAACCCAGCATTGTGTCCAAATGGGTACTCACACAACAGGATCCTGATTATAGAGATGAAGCCTTGCACCAAGATGGTGGAGCTGGTCCCTGAGGTGTTAAGCAAGGTTGACATGAAAGCAGAGTTGTTGCTCTCTCTGGAGGGTGACCTGAGAAAAGGTTATTCACATTTACACAAGGATATTACTCAATAGGTACTTTATACTTTATCTGATTTCATCCTTACAGCTATTCAAGTTGCTGTCCGTTGTTGACATTATTCATTATACAGAACTTATGATAAATTAGGCAAATTTCTCCTGGGAAAAGAACCTTGTAAATTAATGCTCAGGAATTCAAAACCTGGAATTACAAAGTGCTGATGTTTTTCTGCTCTGTTAATTGGGCCAGCAGTCAGTGAAGCTAAGTATATTGTTTAGAGTTTCTCTTTAACAATGAGCTTCACTGCTTTTTTGTTTTATTAAATTTACTGGGGTGACATTGGTTAATAAAATTATATAGGTTACAAATCTACAACTCTATAATACATCATCTATATATTGCATTCTGTGTTCACCACCCAGAGACAAATCTCCTTCTGTCACCATATCTTTCACCCCCTTTACCTTCTTCTAACTGTCCCCTCTCCCTTACCTTCTAATAACCATTAAAGAGTTGTCTGTGTCTATGAATTTTTGTTTCTTTGTTTGTTCTGTTCATTTGTTGCTTTCAGTTTTACATCCCATAAATGAGTGAAATCATAAGGTTCTCAACTTTTTTTGTCTGAATTTTACTTAGCACCATAATCTCAAGATCAATCCATGTTGTCACAAGTGGCAATATTTCATCTTTTCTTATGGCTGAGTAATGTTCCATTGCATATATGTACCACATCTTTATCCAATCATCTATCAAAGGACATTTTGGTTGTTTCCATGATTTGGCCACAATGAATAATGCTGCAGAGAACATAGGGGTAAATATATCTTTACGGATAAATGATTTCAGATTTCTGGGGTAGATACCCAGGAGAGGGATTGCTGGGTCATATGGTAATTCTATATTTAATTTTTTGAGAAATATGCATACTGTTTTCCATAGAGGCTGTACCAAATTACATTCCCAACAGTAGTGTAAAGGGGTTCCTTTTTCTTTTCTTAAATTTTATTGGGGTGACAATTGTTAGTAAAGTTACATAGATTTCAGGTGTACAATTATGTATTACATCATCTATAAATCCCATTGTGTGTTCACCACCCAGAGTCAGTTCTCCTTCCATCACCATATATTTGATTCCGCTTACCCTCATCTACCATTCTTCTCCCTCCTTACCCACTGGTAAACACTAAACTATTGTTTCTCATTTGTTTGTTATGTTCTTTTGTTGTTTTTGGTTTATGTACCACATATCAGTGAAATCATATAGTTCTCTGCCTTTTCTGTCTGACTTATTTCGCTTAGCATTATAATCTCAAGATCCATCCATGTTGTCACAAATGGTCCTATTTCACCTTTTCTAACCACCGAATAGTATTCCATTGTGTATATATACCACAACTTCTTTATCCATTCATCTATGGAAGGACACTTTGGTTGTTTCCATGTCTTGGCCACCATAAATAAAACTGCAGTGAACATTGGAGCACATGTGTCTTTATGGATAAATGTTTTCAGATTTTCTGGGTAGATACCTAGAAGTGGCATTGCTGGATCATACGGTAATTCTATTCGTAATCTCTGAGGAACCTCCACACTGCCTTCCATAATGGCTGCACCAGTCTGCATTCCCACCAACAGTGCATGAGGGTTCCTTTTTCTCCCCAGCCTCTCAAACACTTGTTACTATTTGTCTTGTTGATGATAGCCATTCTGACTGGGATGAGGTGATGTGTCGTGGTTTTTATTTGCATTTCTCTGATGATTAGTGATGTTGAGCATTTTTTCATATGTCTATTTGCCATTTGTATGTCTTCTTTGGAGAAATGTCTCTTCGGGTCCTCTGCCCATTTTTCAATTGGGTTGTTTGTTCCTTTCGTTGTTGAGTTGCATGAGTTCCTTGTATATTTTGGATGTTAGCCCCTTATCAGAGGCACTGTTTGCAAAAATCTTTTCCCATTCAGTTGTTTGCCTCTTTATATTCTCGATGGTTTCTTTAGCTGTGCAGAAGCTTTTAAGTTTGATATAGACCCATTCATTTATTTTAGCTTTTACTTCCCTTGCCTTTGGAGTCTAATTCATAAAATGTTCTTTGAACCCAAGGTCCATAATTTTAGTACCTATGTTTTCTTCTATGCAGTTTATTTTGTCAGGTCTTATGCTTAAGTCTTTGATCCATTTTGAATTAATTTTGGTACATGGTGACAGATAGAAGCCCAGTTTCATTCTTTTGCATGTGGCTTTCCAATTCTGCCAGCACCATTTATTGAAGAGGCTGTCTTTTTTCCATTGTACGTTTTATGCTTCTTCGTCAAAAATTATTTGTCCATATTTATGTGGTTTTATTTCTGAGTTCTCATTTCTATTCCATTGGTCTACATGTCTGTTTTTCTGCCAGTACCATGCTGTTTTGATTATTGTTGCCCTTAATACAAGCTAAAGTCAGGGAGTGTGATACCTTCAGCATTGTTCTTTTTTCTTAGGATTGCTTTGGCTATTTGGGGTCTTTTGTGGTTCCAAACAAATCTGATGATTTTTCATTCTATTTCTTTAAAAAATGCCATTGGGATTTTGATGGGGATTGCATTAAATCTGTATACTGCTTTGGGTAATATGGCCATTTTAACTATGTTGATTCTTCCAATCCATGAGCACAGAATGTCTTTCCATTTCTTTGAGTCTTCTTCAATTTATTTTAAAAATGTCTGGTAGTTTTCAGCATATAGGTTTTTCACATCCTTGGTTAAGTTTATTCCTAGGTATTTTATTCTTTTTGCTGCAATTGTAAAGGTAAATTTTTTAAATTTTCTTTTTCTGAGATTTCACTGTTAGTATATAGGAATGCAATGGACTTTTGTATGTTGATTTTGTAGCTGGCAACTTTACTGTATTCGTTGATTGTTTCTAATAGCTTTTCGGGGAGTCTTTAGGGTTTTCTTTACACAGCATCATGTCATCTGCAAAGAGTGACAATTTAACTTATTCATTTCCAATTTGGATGCCTTTTATTACTTTGTCTTTCCTGATTACTTGGGCAAAGACTTACAACACTACGTTGAAAAGCAGAAGTGATGGGGGACAGCCCTGTCGTTTTCCTCAACGTAGAGCAAAGGGTTTCATTTTTTCACATTGAATTATGAGATTAGCTGAGGGTTTCTCATTTATAGTCTTCATTATGTTAAGGTATTTTCCTTCTATGTCTATTTTATTAAATTTTATTTTACTTTATTTTAATCATAAATGTATGTTGTATCTTATGAAATGCTTTTTCTGCATCAATTGATAAAATCATATGATTTTTGTCCTTTATTTTGTTTATATGATGTATCACATTGATGGATTTGCGAATGTTGAACCATCCTTGTGCCCCTGGGATGAACCCCATTTGGTCGTGATGAATAATCTTTTTAATGTATTGTTGCATTCGATTTGCTAGAATTTTGTTTAGGATTTTTGTATCTGTATTCATCAGATATATTGGTTTGTTGTTCTCTTTTTTTGTGTTGTCCTTACCTGGTTTTGGTATCAGGATAATGTTGGCCTTATAGAATGAGTTAGGGAGTACTGTCTCTTCTTCAATTTTTTGGAAGAGTTTGAGCAGGATTGGTATTAGATCCTCTTTGAAGGTTTGGTAGAATTCACTAGTGAAGCCATCTGGTCCCGGACTTTGCTTTTGGGAAGGTTTTGGATGACTGATTCAATTTCGTTACTGGTGATCAGTCTGTTTAGATTTTCCAGTACTTCATGGTTCAGGGTAGGAAGGCTATATGTTTCTAAGGACTTGTCCATTTCTTCTAGATTATTGAATTTGGTGGCATATAGTCCCTCATAGTATTCTTGGATGATCCTTTGTATTTCTGTGGCATCTGTGATAATTTACACTTTTTCATTTCTGATTTTGTTTATTAGTGTCTTCTTTCTTTTTATCTTAGTGAGCCTAGCCAAGGGTTTGTCAATTTTCATAATCTTTTCAAAGAACCATCTCTTTGTCACATTAATTTTTTCTATTGTCTTTTTGTTCTCTATTTAATTGAGTTCTCCTCTGATTTTTATTATTTCCTTTCTTCTGTTGACCTTGGGTTTCATTTTTTCTTCTTTTACTAGTTCTTTAAGGTGGAACGTGAGGTTACTTATTTGGGATTTTTCTTGTTTCTTGAGCTAGGCCTGTAATGATATAAATTTCCCTCTTAAAACTGCTTTTGCTGCATGCCAAAAATTTTGGTAGGATGTATTTTCATTGTCATTTGTTTCTATGTATTTTTGATCTCTCCTCTAATTTCTTCTTTGACTCAGTCGTTCTTTAAAATTATGTAGTTTAATCTCCATTTATTTGTGGATTTTCCTGCTTTCTTTTTGTGATTGATATCGAATTTCAAAGGCTTGGGATCAGAGAATATGCTTGGTATGATTTCAATCTTCTTAAATTTGCTGAGGTTAGTTTTATGTCCCAATATATGGTCTATCCTTGAGAATGGTCCATGTGCACTAGAAAAAAATGTATAGTCTGATGTTTTAGTCTGAAGTGCTCTATAAATGTCAATTATGTCCATTTCATCTAATGTGTCATTTAGGGCTGCTATTTCATTATTTATTTTCTGTTTGGATGATCCATCCACAGCTGTCAAGGATGTATTTAGGTCTCCTACTATAATTGTGTTTTGGTCAATTTCTCCCATTAGTTCTGTTAGTAGTTGCTTGGTATATTTTGGTGCTCCCTGATTGGGGGCATAAGTGTTGATGACTGTTATGTCTTCTTGTTGTATAGTCCCCTTTACCATTATGAAATGTCCATCTTTGTCTCTTGTTACTTTTTCACCCTGAAGTCTGTTTCATCTGATATTATTATGGCTGATTTTCTCTGGATACCATTTGCTTGGAGTGTCAATTTCCACCCTTTCACTTTGAGTCTATGCTTGTCCTTGTAGCTGAGATGTGTCTCTTGGAGACAGCATATGGTTGGGTTTAGTTTTTTGATAAAATCTGCTACTCTGTGCCTTTCTATTGGTGAGTTCAGTCCATTTACATTTAGGGTGATTATTGATATGTGAGGATTTCCTGTCATTCTATCTTTAGTTTTCTGGTAAGACTGAGTCTCCATGGTTTCTTTGCCCTTTTGTGGTTGTCTATTATTTCTGTGTGGTGCTATTCTAAGATGTTTCCCTTTGTTTTTTTCTTTTATTACAGTATATATTTCAGTTCTGGATTTTTTTTTTGAGTGGTTACCATTAAGTTTATGTAAAAGAAAGTTTGATATTTACAGTATTCCATTTTCTTCAGCATGCGTACTTTCTCCATTCCCATATTCTGGTTCAGGCCTTTACTCTCCCCCTTTTTATATTTTGGTTGCTACAAATTGTCCCCGTTGATGGTGGTCGAATAGCCTCCTTTAGTATTTCTTGTAGTGCAGGTCGTGTATTAGAAAATTCCCTCAGCTTCTGTATGTCTGGAAAGGTCGTTATTCCTCCTTCATATCTAAAGGATATCTTTCCTGGGTATATTATTCTTGGCTCATAATTTCTCTCTTTCAACAGTTTGAATATTTTGTTCCATTCCCTCCTGGCTTGTAGAGTTTCTGCTGAGAAATCTGATGATAATCTAATGGGCTTTCCTGTGTAGGTTGCCATCTTCTTTTCCTTGGCTGCTTTGTGGATTCTTTCTTTGTGGTGGATTTTTGACAGCTTCAATACAATGTGCCTTGGAGAAATCCTGTTGGGGTTGAGGTAATTACATGATCAATTTGCTTCTTGGATTCGAGGATTCAGTAATTTCCACAAATTTGGGAAGTTCTCATCGAGTATTTGTTTGAATCTACTCTCTGTTCCCTTCTCTCTTTCTTTTCCTTCTGGTATGCCCATTAGTCTTATATTGGTCTTTCTGACGGAGTCAGAAAGTTCTTGTAGAGTTCTTTCATTTCTCTTAAGTCTCAAGTCTCTTTCTTCTTCCATCTGTGTAATTTCCAGGTTTCTAACTTCGATTTCACTGATTCTTTCATCCATCTGGTTAACTCTACTAACTAAGCTGGCTATTTCATTCTTCATTTCTTCTATTGAGTTCTTAATCTCCAGAAATTCCAATTAGTTCTTTTTTAAAATTTCAGTCTCATAAAATTCTCATGTTGTTCTTTGATTGTGTTTCTGAGTTCATTAAACTGCCTTTCTGTGTTTTCTTGCATCTCATTGAATTTTTTCAGAACTGAAATTCTCTGTCATTTAAGTCACATATTTCCTTATCTTTAAGTTCATTTTCTGGAGACTTTTCACTGTTTTTCTGACCTGTTTGTTGCCTTGGTTACTCATGGTAATTACTGATTTATTACTTCTCTTCCTAGACATCTACAAGAGTGGGTTCTTCAACAGCTTGATAGGAAGAGGTCTTTCTTTTGTTTTCCAGTATGTGTTTGTAGAATCTTTTATTTTCTCTCCGACTGCAGCCTTTTTTTTCTCTCTCACACTGTAGTGTCATGTTTTCTCTGCACTATTCCAGCTTCTCACACAATGGGGGTATTTCCTGGAAGGCAGGCTTCTCCTCTGTTAATAGTTTGCCTGGGTCACAGGGCACAGTGTCCGTGTGGGGATGCGGAGACCTTTTGAAGTTCCAAAGCTCTTCCTGCACCAGATTCAGAGCCTGTGTGTTTCAGCAGTTCTGTTTACTCCTGCAGGGATCCCCGCAGATCGCTGGGTACAGGAGTGGGGTGACTTGTGAGAATTGGCCCAGAGCAATGCCGGCGACCACCACCAAAGCAAGTCCTGCTTCCACAGCTCCCTCCCCTTTGCTGGAAGTAGTTGGACTGCGAATCTCTGTCTGTGAACCACAGTTCTCAGAACTGCAAATATTCTGTTATTTTGATCTGACACTGCTACTGTTCCACTTCTAGTACTGGGCAGGTGGGGGTGGGCGAGCTCTGGGAAGGTTGAGAGGGGCGACTAGTCTCAGTGCCTAAGGCTTCCGTTCTCTGCTCGGCAGTGAGGGCTTAAACCACCGTTTTCAGCCTTCTTCCCTCAGTCTTTGCTCCGAGGTCTCTGCTGTGAGTGTTGGGTTCAGCCGTGTTATGTGCTATCCCCTCAGCCCTGTGGGCCATAAATGGAGCCCTAGCAGTCCGAGTTCTTCCCTTTCCCACAGCTGTGGTACTTCCCGGATGCAGCGAGCTGGTAGCACTGAACTAGGTCTGCGTCCTGCGCCCGTGAGGGTCTGTCTCTGCACTTCTCCCTTCCCTCCTCCCCTGCTCATGCAATTTGCCCACCTTTATGTGAAGTCAGTAGTGAGCCTCTTCGTCCTTCCTGTCTGCTGTGCAGGGAGTCCTCTGTGGAGTTATAGTTTTTCAATTTGTTGTAAATTCCAGGGGAGATTTCCAGAGGCTCACCTTGCGCCGCCATTTTGATTATGTATCCCAGGTTCCTTTATCTTCACAGCCTCTCCAACACCTATTATTACTTGTCTTGTTGATAATAGCCATTGTATCAGGTGTGAAGTGGTATCTCATTGTGGTTTTGATTTGCATTTTCCTGATAACTAGTGCAGTTGAGCATCTTTTCATATGTGTTAGTCGTCTTTTGTCTTCTTGGGAGAAGTGTCTGTTCAGGTCCTCCGTCCATTTTTTAATTAGATTGTTTGTTTTGTTGTTGAATCGTGTGAGTTCTTTATATATTTTGGATATTAGCCCATTATCTGAGGTGTTGTTTTCAAATATATTCTCCCATTTGGTTGGTTCCCTCTTTGATTTGTTGACGGTTTCTTTTGCTGTGCAGAAGTCTTTTAGTTTGATATAGTCCCATTCATTTTTGCTTTTACTTCCCTTGCCTTTGAGGTCAAATTCACAAAGTAATCTCTGAACCTAAGGTCCCTAAGTTTAATACCTATGCATTCTTCTATGCAATGTATTGTCTCAGGTCTTATATTTAGGTCTTTGGTCCATTTTGAATTAATTTTGGTATATGGTGACAGACAGCTTTCTAGGTTCATTCTCTTGCACATGGCTTTCCAATTTTCCCAGCACCATTTATTTAAGGGGATTTGTTTCTCCGTTGTATGTTTTTAGCTCTTTTGTTGAAGATTATGTGCCCATTTATATGCGGGCTTATTTCTGGGTTGTCAATTCTGTTCCATTGGTCCGCGTGTCTGTTTTTCTGCCAGTACCATGCTGGTTTGGTTATTGTCACTTTCCAGTATAAATTGAAGTCAGGGAGTGTGATAACTCTGGCCTTGTTCTTTTTTCTTAGGATTGCTCTGGCTGTTTCGTGTTTCATGATTCCATAGAAATATTTTTTTGTTCTGTTTATTTTTTAAAATGTCATTTAGATTTTGATAGGGATTGCACTAAAACTGCATTTTGTTTAGGTAGTATGGCCGTTTTGACTATGTTGATTCTTCCAATCCATGAACATGGAATATCTTTCCATTTTTGCCTTCTTCAGTTTCTTTAAATAATTTCATGTAGTTTTCAGTTTATATATCCTTCACATCCTTTGTTAAGTTGATTCCTAGGTATTTTATTTTTTTTGCTGCAATAACAAAAGGCATTTTTTTTCATTTCTTTTTCTGAAATTTCATTGTTAGTATATAGGAATGCAGTGGGGTTTTGTACATTGATTTTTGTATCCTGCAGCATTGCTACATTTGTTTATTGTTTCTAATAGTTTGTGTGTGTGTATGTGAAGTCTTTTTTTGTGTGAAGTTTTTTACCATTAAGTATATTAGCTGAGTGTTTTTTCTATATGGCCTTTATTATCTTGAGGTACTTTCCTTCTATACCCACTTTATTAAGTATTTTAATCATAAATGGATGTTGAATCTGCCAAAAGCTTTTTTCTGCATCGATTGATATAATCATATGATTTTTGTCCTTTATTTTCTTTATGTGGTGCATCATATTCATTGATTTGTGTATATTGAACCATTCTTGGGCCCCTGGAATGAGCCCCACTTAATTGTGGTGTATGATCTTTTTAATATATTTTTATGTAGTATTTTTATGCTAGTATTTTCTTTAGGATTTTTGCATTGGTTCATCAGGGATAATGGTCCGTAGTTTTCTTTTTTTGTGCTATCCTTACCAGGTTTTGGTATCAGGGTAATGTTGGCCTCATAAAATGATTTAGGGAGTACTGTCTCTTCTTCAATTTTTTGGAAGAGTTTGAGCAGGATTGGTATTAGATCCTCTTTGAAGGTTTGGTAGAATTCACTAGTGAAGCCATCTGGTCCTGAACTTTTGCTTTTGGGGAAGTTTTGGATGATTGTTTCAATTTCTTTACTGTTGCTCTGTCTATTCAGATTTTCCACTTGTTAGTGATTCAGTCTAGGTAGGTTATACATTTCTAAGAATTTGTCCATTTCTTCTAGGTTACTGAATTTAGTGGCATGTAATATTTCATGGTATTCTTGTATGATCCTTTATATTTTTGTTACATCTGCTGTAACTTCTCTTTCATTTCTGATTTTGCTTATTGGTGTTTTTTCTCTTTTTTCCTTAATGAGTCTAGCCAGAGGTTTGCCAATTTTATTAATCTTTTCAAAGAACCAGCTCTGTGTTGTATTAATTTTTTTCTATAGTCTTTTTATTCTCTATTTCATTTGATTCTGCTCTGATTTTTATTATTTTCTTCCTTTTGCTGACTGGGTTTCATTTTCTAGTAATGTTAGGTTGTTTATTTGGGATTTTTCGTTTCTTGAGATAGGCCTGTAATGATATAAAATTTCCTTTTTTTTTTTTTTTTTACCTGCTTTGACTGCATCCTAAAAGTTTGAATATGTTGTATTTTCATTCTCATTTGCCTCTATGGATCTTGAGATCTCTCCTTTTATTTGCTTTTGAAATAGTCATTCTTTAGTAGAATGTTTGACCATATATTTGTGGTTTTTCTCACTTTCTTTTGTTAGTTGATCTCCAATTTCAAATCATTGTGGTTGGATAACATGCTTGGTATGATTTCCATCTTCTTAGTTTTGTTAAGGCTGATTTTGTGTCCCAGCATATGGTCTGTCTTTGAGAATGTTTCATGTGCACTAGAGAAGAATGTATAATCTGGTGTTCTGGGATAAAAGGTTCTGTAAATTTCAATTATGTCCATTTTGACTAATGTGTCATTAAATGCTGATATTTCCTTGTTGATTTTCTGTTTGGATGATCTGTCCATAGCTGTCAATGGCATATTTAGGTCCCCTACTATAGTTGTGTTCTTGTCAGTTTCTCCCTTTAGTTCTGTTAGTAGTTGCTTTATATATTTTGGTGCTCCCTGATTGGGGGCATATATATTGATAATTGTTATGTCTTCTTTTAAAAAATATTTTTATTAAAACATAGCTAACATACAATATTATATTAGTTTCGGGTGTACTCCATAGTTTATCAACATTTATATAATTAAAGAAGTGACCAGCCTGATATTCTAGCAACCATCTGACATTGTACCACACTATCACAATATTATTGACTATATTGCCTGTGCTTTACTGTGCATACCCATGACTATTTTGTAACTATTAATTTGTACTTCTTAATCCCTTCACCTTTTTCACCCACATCCTTAACCCCATGCTTATCTCGCAACCATCAAAACCTTCTCTGTATCTATGAATTTGTTTCTGTTTTGTTTGTTTATTTTGTTCTTTAGATTACACATGTATGCAAAATCACATTGCATCTGTCTTTCACCATCTGACATACTCCACTCAGCACAATAACCTCCAGCTCTATCCATACTGTCGCAGATGACAAGAACCCATTCCCATCCATGGTTGAGCAATTTTCTGTTGTATAGATGAGGTCTGACAATTAAGTTCACAAACTTGTTGCAATGATGTTGCTAACCATTTTTTATATTAGGATTATTCATTATGAATTTGTATGAACTGGACAAACAGTTAACCAAGTTTGCTATTTGGAAGTGTGGAAAAGGCTGCGCGAAAAAGGTAGATGACCTGAACTTTTCGCCAACAATTCATGGCTCTTGCATCACGACAATGCACCAGCTCACACGGTACTGTCTGTGAGGGAGTTTTTTGCCAGTAAACAAATAACTGTATTGGAACATCCTCCCTACTCACCTGATCTGGTCCCAAATGACTTATTTCTTTACCCAAAGATAAAGGAAGACATTTTGATGACATTCAGGACATCAAGGGTAATATGACAACAGCTCTGATGGCCATTCCAGAAAATAGTTCCAAAATTGCTTTGAAGGGTGGACTAGGTGCTGGATTCAGTGCATAGCTTCCCAAGGGGAGTACTTCGAAGGTGACCATAGTGATATTCAGCAATGAGGTATGTAGCACTTTGTCTAGCCTGAGTTCTCCAACTTAATTGTCCTACCTCGTATGTACCACCTCCTCTTTATCTATTCATCCATCAACAGGCACCTAGGCTGCCTCCATATCTTGGCCATTGTAAACAATGCTGCAATGAACATATGGATGCACATGTCCCCTCCAAGTAGTGTTTTGGGTTTCTTTGGATAAATACCCAGAACTGGAATTGCTGGGTCTTTCTTTGTCTCCTGTTATAGCCTTTGTTTTAAAGTCTATTTTGTCTGGTATAAGTATTTCTACCCCAGCTTTTTGTTGCTGTTGTTGTTTCCATGTTCATGAAATATCTTTTTCTATCACTTTACTTTCAGTCTGTGTGTGTTTTTCAATCTCAAGTGAGTCTCTTCTAGGCAGCATATGGAAGAGTCTTGTTTTTTTATACATTCAGCCACCTTATCTTTTGATTGAAGCAATTAATACATTTATATTTAAAGTAATTGTAGATATGTAGTTATTCCTATTTTATTATTCATATTTTCATCTTTTTTTCATCTTGAAGAAGTCTCTCTAACATTCCTTGTGATACTATTTTAGTGGTGATGAACACCTTTAGCTTTTCCTTTTCTGGGAAGATCTTTATCTGTCCTTTGATTGTAAATGACAGCTTTGCTGGGTGGAATAATCTTGGTTGTAGGTCCTTTCATTTCATCACTTTGAATATTTTCTGCTAACCCTCTCTGGCCTGCAAAATTTCTGTTGAGAAATCAGCTGAAAGTCTTATGGGAGCTTCCTTGTGCTTATCTCTTGCTGCTTTTAAGATTCTCTCATTGTCTTCAATGTTTGGCACTTTAATTTTAAAATGTCTTTTAGTGGGCCTTTCGGGGTTCATTGTTTTTGTTTGTTTGTTTGTTTTTGTTTTTGTTTTTGAGTTCGCTATCCTTTCAGGTCTTGTATATCTATTTCCTTTGACAGATTAGGGAACTTTTCTGTAATTATTTATTCAAATAGGTTTTCAATTCTTTGTTCTCTCTCTTCTTCTCCTGGTACCCCTATGATGTGAATGTTGCTATACTTTATGCAATCTCAGAGGCCCCTTAAGTTGTCCTCATTGTTTTGGATTTGTTTTTATTTTTGTTCTGATTGGGTGTTTTCTACTACCTTATCTTCTAAACCACTGATTCGATCTCTGCTCCATCTAATCTACTATTGATTCCCTCTAATGTATTCTTCATTTCAGTTATTATATTCTTCACTTCTGACTGATTCATTTTTATGTTTTCTATCTATATTTTACGTTTCCTCTCACTATATAGAAGTTTTCTCTGAGATCATTGACCATCTTTATAACCAATGTTTTGAACTCTGCATTTGGTAGAGTGCTTCTCTGCATTTTGCTTGCTTCTTTTTCTGGTGCTTTGTTATGTTCTTTTATTTGGGACATGTTTCTTTGTCTCTCCATTTTGACTGCCTCCCCGTGTTTGTTTCTATGTATTAGATAGGGCTGCTGTGTCTCCAGATCTTAGTAGAGTGGCCTTAGATGTCCTCTGGGACCCAGTGGCACATTTTCCCTTGTCACATGAACCACGTGCTTCATGTGTGACCTTTGTGTGGGTTGTGTGTGCACTCCTGTTGTAGTTCAGTCCTGGTTGCTGTCTGCACATCAAACAAGGGATTGACCCTCAGCTGACGGGTTGTGAGACCTGGCTGTGACTACAGTGGAGGAGCTGTTGTGCAGGAGCTGACGCTATGGAGCAGGATTGGCTTTAGCAGGATTGTGGTACCTTCCATTCTGCCCTTTGTGTGTATCATCCTTGGAAGCAGCCAGGTGATGCTAAGGCTCAGTCCAAAGATGGCCACCTTGTGGGCTGGACCCAAGGCCTGGGAGAGGCCTTGCTGTAGGCCAAGTTTAGGCACTGCCTGTATGCTGTGCAGGGCCACTGGGCATGAGCCACAAAGCAATCCACAGTTGGATACCACTCATGCTGGGCTTGGAGGTACTTCAAGAGACAAAGCCATGAACCAATGCTGGCTGCTGTTAGTGCCAGGATTGGGACTACTCAGCAAGAGGTATGGACATGCTGAAGACAGATGGCATTCGTTTGGGGTTTTGTGAACCTTTGAGAGATTTTAGGAAGGTCTGTCACATGAGCCAAAACAGGAAATTTGTGTGGAAAATGCAATGGAAATTGCATGGGTAGGTTTATAAATTGGGTGAGGCAGGGTCTCAGGGAATCACCAGGGTAGGGTGGATCAATGGTGTTAGCTAGGTGGATGCAGAGTAGATATGGCAGTCGCCTGTGTCTGCAAACCAAGAGGAGGTAGATCTCAACAAAGAAATAATAGATTCTTCCAGCACTTCTGCCTGGGAGAAAGTGGCCACTTCATTCCTTGCCATGAAGACAGACAATTCAGTTCATTCTAGAATTTCCCTGGCACCTTTCAAGCTACTGCCCCAGTGCTGGAGCTCAGAGCAAGTAAGTCCATCAGCACCTAAGTCCACGTGCAGGCTTTTTAAGAGCAACACCTGGGACTCCAGCCACACTCATTTCACCCAACCACAGTCTCCACTGGTTTTTCACAGCCAGAAGTTATGGGGACTTCTCTACCAAGCACTGGAAGCCTGGGCTGGGGATGCAGAGTGGGACTGGGACCCCTCATTACTCTGGGGGTAACATCTGCAGCCATGATACACCTCCTGATTTTTAACTCACATGTGTGTGTAGCACCAGCCCATTCTTTGACTCTGTCCTTCCTACCAGTGTCAAGGTGGCTTCTTCTGTATGTCCATAGTTGTAGGACTTCTGTTCAGCTAGATTTCAGGTGATGCTAGACGATGGTTGTTCTGTAGTTTAATTGTAATATTGATGTGGTCATGAGAGGAGATGAGCACAGAATTCAACTACTCTAGCATCTTGACCAAAACTCCAAGTGCTTTTTGTATTTTCACTCTGTCATTAAGAAATATCCATTGGTGTCTCTTGCTACTTATTTTTTTAGTTTCAGGTGTACAAAGCAATGAGATAGTTAGACATTTAAACCCCTCATAAAGTGATAACTCACCCCCCCCCCAGGCTACTGCCCTTGTGACACAGCTGTTACAATACCATTGACCATCTTCCATATGTTGTACTTCATATCGTGTGATTATATATACCTATATATTTATAGCTGACATTCAGTATTATTCTACTTAAGCTCTTCAGGTGTATAGCACATAGGTCACACATCTACAGTCTATGACGTGATGCCCCCGATAAGTCCATTTCCCATCTGGCACATTACATGATCTTTACAACACTGTTGATTATATCCCCCATATTGTTTTAACTATCAATTTGTATTTCATAATGCATTCACCTCTTTCACCCTACCCCAAACCCATTCCCATCTATCACCCAGATAGATCTAGTACCTATCTGGCACCATACCTAGTTATGACAATATTAGTGACTATATTCTTATGCTATACCCTACATCCCCATGACTACTGGATACCAACAAATTTGTACGTCTTTTTTTAAACATTTTTTTTATTAGATTCAGGTGCACAAAACAATGTAATAGTTAAACATTTATCATTGATATCCTTCACACAGTGACAACGCTAGGGCCCTCCAACCACCCATTATCCCTCTGACATCGCACACACCCATTACATTTCCAATGTCTCTATTCCTAATGCTGTACTCCTCTTCTTGTGTGTGTGTGTGTGTGTATATATATATATATATATATATATATATATATATATATGTATATATATATATACATATATATATATATACACATATATACGTGTATGTATATATTATATATATTATATATATATGCATACATATATATGTAGAATTGTAGTTGACATTCATTATTGTTTAGCTTCAGTTTCAGAAGTGATCAGTGCAGTGATCAGGTGTACAGTGCAGTGATCAGGCATCTACATTAGCCCTGAGGTGGTCTCCCTAATGAAACAAGTGTCCATCAGATACCCTACAAAATCTTTATTATTGATTACATTCCCCAAATTGACTTTCGTAACCCCGTGGCAATCTTGTGGTTACTGACTGTGCTTTCTAGTCCTCTCACCTTCCCTGTTATCCCCTCCCCCTTCCCATTTAGCATCCCTCAGTTTTTCCTCTGTGTCTCTGAGACTGTTTCTGATTAGTTCATTCATTTATTATTTTCTTTAGATTCCACATATAAGTGAGATCATATGGTATTTCTCTTTCTCTGTCTGACTTATTTCACTTAGCATAATGTTCTCTAGGTCCACCCATATTGTTGCAAATGGTAAGATTTCTTTCTTCTTTATGGCTACATAATATTCCATTGTATAAATGTACCACGGCTTCTTAATCCAGTCGTCTACCGATGCGCATTTCAGGTGTTTCCATGTCTTAGCTATTGTGTATAGTGCTGCAATTAACATAGGACTGCATAAATTTTTAAAATTAGAGTTAAGATTTCTCCAGATAGATACCTAGGAGGGGAATTGCTGGGTCATAAAGTAGTTCCATTTTCAGATTTTTGAGATACATCCATAGTGGTTGCACCAATCTGCAATCCCACCAACAGTGCACAAGGTTTCCCTTTTCTCCACATCCCCGCCAGCACGTGTTGTTTGTTAATTTATTGATGATAGCCATTTTGACTGGGGTGAAGTGGTATCTCATTGTGGTTTTTATTTGCATTTCTCTAATGATTAGTGAGGTTGAGCATTTTTTCATGTGTCTTTTTCCCATCTGTATGTCCTTTCTAGGAAAATGTGTCTTCATGTCCTCTGCCCATTTTTTAATTGGGTTGATTGTATTTTTTGGAGTTGAGCTGAGTGAGTTTTTTATAAATTTGGGATATTAACCCCTTATCATATATATCGTTGGCAAATATCTTCTCCCATTCAGTAGGATCCCTTTTGGTTTTATTGATGGTTTCCTTTGCTGTAAAAAAAATTTTAGTTTGATATAATCCCACATGTTTATTTTTTTCTTACTTCCCTTGCCCGAGGGGATATATCAGTAAAAATCTTACTCCGGGTAATGTCTGTGAAGTTTCTTCATATGTTTTCTCCTAGGAATTTTATGGTTTCAGATCTTACATTTAAGTCTTTAATCCGTTTTCAATTTATTTTTATGTATGGTATAAGGAGGTGGTCCAGCTTCCTTTTTTTACATGTGTCTGTCCAGGTTTCCCAGCACCACTTATTGAATAGAGTGTCTTTACCCCACTGTAAATTCTTGCTTCCATTGCCGTAGATTTACTGACCATATAGGCATGGACTTATTTCTGGGCTGTCTATTCTGTTCCATTGATCTATGTGTCTGTTTTTATGCCAGTACCATGCTGTTTTGATTATGTAGCCTTGTAATATAATTTGATGTCAGGTATCGTTATACCTCCCACTTTGTTCTTGTTTCTCGAGATTGCCAAGGCTATCCGGGGTCTTTTATGGTTCCATATAAATTTTAGGATTATATGTTCTATTTCTATGAAAAGGGACCTTGGTAGTTTGATAGGAATTGCATTGAATCTGTATATTGCTTTAGGCAGTATGGACATTTTAACAATATTAATTCTTCCTATCCGTGAGCATGGTATGTGTTTCCATCTACTTGTATCTTCTCTAATTTCTCTCTTCAGTGTCTTATAATTTTCTGAGTACAGGTCTTTTACTTCTTTGGTTAAGTTTATTCCCAGGTATTTTATAGTCTTTGAAGCAATTGTAAATGGGATTGCTTTCTTAATTCCTCCTTCTGATAGTTTATTATTGGTATATACATCTGATTTCTGAATATTAATTTTGTATCCTGCCAGTTTACTAAATTCATTTATCAGCTCTAATAATTTCTTGGTGAAGTCTTTAGGGTTCTTTATATATAGTATCATGTCATCTGCATATAATGACAATTTTACTTCATTCTTACCATTTTGGATGCCTTTTGTTTCTTTTCCTTGTCTAATTTCTGTGGCTAGAACTTCTAGCACTATGTTGAATAGAAGTGGAGAAAGTGGGAAACTTGCCTTGTTCCTGATCTTAAGGGGAATAGTTTTAGCTTTCCCCCATTGAGTATGATGTTAGCTGTGGGATTATCATATATGGCCTTTATTATGTTGAGATATGATCTCTCCTCCCACTTTCTTAAGGGTTTTATCATAAATGGCTGTTGGATTTTCTCAAGTGCTTTCTCTGCATCTATTGATATGATCATATGATTTGTATTTTTCATTGTGTTAATGGTTAATGTGGTGTATAACATTAATTGATTTGCTGATGTTGAACCACCCTTGAATACCAGGAATGAATCCCATTTGATCATGGTGTATGCTCTTTTTAATGTATTGCTGAATTCTGTTCGCTAATATTTTGTTGAGGATTTTTGCCTCTATGTTCATTAGCGATATCAGCCTGTAGTTTTCTATTTTTTGTAGTGTCTTTGTCTGATTTTGGGATCAGGGTGATAATGGCCTCATAAAAAGTGTTTCGGAGCCTTCCCTCCTTCTGGATTTTTTGGAAGAGCTTGAGGAGAATAGGTGATAATTCTTTTTTGAATGTTTTGTAGAATTCACCTGTATGTCCATCTGGTCCACGGCTTTTGTTTGTTGGGAGCTTGTTGATTACTGATTCAATTTCACTCGTGGTAATCAGTCTATTCAGTTCTTCCATTTCTTCTTGAATTAGCCTTGAAGGTTGTATGCTTCTGAAAAATTGTCCTTTTCTTCCAGATTGTCTAATTTTTTGGCATATAGTTCCTCATAGTAATTTCTTAATCTTTTTTGTATTTCTGTGGTGTCTGTTGTCACTTGTCCTCTTTCGTTTCTGATTTTATTAATTTGGGTCGTCGCTCTCTTTTTTTGATGAGTATAGTTCAAGACTTGTCGATTTTGTTTATCTTCTCTAAAAACCAACTCTTGGATTCATCTATCTTTTGTATTATTTTTCTGGTCTCTATTTCATTTATTTCTGCACTGATCTTTATTATCTCCTTCCTTGTACTTGCTTTGGGCTTGTTTTGCTGTTCTTTTCCCAGATCCCTTAAGTGTGAAGATAAATTGTTGATTTGTCATTTTTTCTGGTTTCTTCAGGTAGGCCTGCAATGCTATGAATTTCCCTCTTAGGACTGCTTTCGCTGCATCCCACAGATTTTGGGTCATCATGTTTTCATTTTCGTTTGTCTCAAGATATTTTTTTATTTCTTCCTTGATCTCATGGTTGACCAGTTCATTATTTAGTAACATGCTATTCAGCCTCCATGAATTTGTGTGTCATCCAGTTTTCTTTTTCCTGTAGTGATTTCTAATTTCATACCACTGTGGTCAGAGAAGACAATTGGTAAGATTTCAATTTTTTTTAATTTATAAAGACTTGTTTTGTGGCCTAACATGTCGTCTATCTTGGAAAATATTCCATGTGCGCTAGAGAAGAATGTGTATTCTGCAGCTTTGGGATGAATTGCTCTGAAAATATTGATTAAATCCAACTGGTCCAATGTGTCATTTAAGGCCATTGTTTCTACATTGATTTTCTGTCTGGAAGACCAGTCCCTTCTTGTCAGAGTTGTGTTGAAGTCCCCTACGATGATAGTGTTACTGTTCATCTCTGTCTTTATGTCAGTCAATATCTGTTTCATATATTTAGGTGCTCCTATATTGGATGCATAGATGTTTACTAGGGTTATGTCCTCTTTTTGGATCGATCCCCTTATTATTATATAGTGCCCATCTTTGTCTTTTAATATATTCTTCATTTTAAAGTCTATTTTGTCAGATATAAGTATTGCAACTCCAGCTTTTTTTCTCATTTCTATTTGCATGAAATATCTTACTCCAACCCTTCACTTTCAGCCTGCGTGTGTCTTTTGATCTGAGGTGAGTCTCTTGTATACAGCATATACAAGGGTTTTGCTTTCTTATCCACTCAGCCACCCTATTTCTTTTGATTGGAGCATTTAATCCATTTACATTTAAAGTGATTGTTGATAGGTACATAGTTATTGCCATTTTTTAAATTTGTAGTTAGATTTTTTCATGTTTCTTCTGTTTACAGAAGCCCTTTTAATATTTCCTGCAATGACCACTTGGTGGTAATATATTCCTTTAGCTTATTCTTTTCTGGGAAGCTCTTTATCTCTCCTTCAACTTTAAAAGATAGCCTTGCTGGATAAAGCAATCTAGGTTGTAGGCCTTTGTTTTCCATCACTTGAGTACCTCCTGACACTCCGTCCTGGCCTTCAATGTTTCTGTAGAAAAGTCATTGATAGTCTTATAAGAGTTCCCTTGTATGTAACCTGCTGTCTTTCTCTTGCTGCTTTTAGGATTCTATTTTTGTCTTTAACCTTTGCCATTCTAACTATAATGTGCTTGGAGTGGACCTGTTTGGGTTTATCCTGGTTGGAACTCTCTGCAGTTCCTGGGGTTGTATGTCGGTTTCCTTCACCAGGTTTGGGAAGTTGTTGGACATTATTACTTCAAATATGTTCTCGATTCCTTGCTCCCTCTCTGCACCTTCTGGTATTCCTATTATGCATGTGTTGTTGTGCTTGATATTATCCCAGAGGTCTCTTAAACCGTGTTCATTGTTTTTTATTCTTTTTTCTGTTTGTTTTTCCGTTTGAGTGATCTCCACTAACTTGTCTTCTAAGTCACTGATTCCATCCTCTGCTTCATCTAACCTGCTGGTAATTCCTTGAGGTTTGTTCTTTATTTCAGTTATTGTTTTTTTCAGTTCTAACTAGTTGTTCATTATGATTTCTCTATCCTTCTTTATTTTGTCACTAAGTTCCTTAAATATTCTTATCTTCATTGTTCTGAACTCTGTCTCTGATAGGTTGGTTACATCTATTTCATTTGGTTCCAATTCTGGAGGTTTCTTCTATTCTTTTATTTGGGACATGTTTCTTTGTTTCCCCATTCTGGCTGACTCTCTGTGTTTGCTTCGATGTATTAGGTAGATCCCCTAGGGTTCTAGGTTTTTGCTGGTTTATCTTATGTGGTATGTTTCCTTTATATTTGACTTGCACCACTTCCTTTTTCTGCTGTGCGTGTGCTCCAAATGTCACTCTTGTGTTGTGCATATTGTCCTATTAAAGTTGATATTTAATTGCTTTGGCTTGTCAGCAGGTGGGCTTGACTCCTAGACTGACTAGTTGTGAGACTTGGCTCTGCCCACAGTGGATTTACTGCTGCGTGAGGGTTTACCGCTTAAATGAAGCTTGGCCCTTATGGGCTCTTGTTCCTGTAGAGAATTCCCTCTGAGTGTGTCACTTGTAGGTCAAACTCGGTAATACTCTGGTTTGGTCTGGAGTTGGCCTCTGGGTGTGTTGAATCTTGTGCCTCTGGAGCTAGGCCCTGGTGTAGGGCAATTTCTGAACAAAGCAAATCACCAAGCAGGACAACAACAACAACAAAGAAAAAAACAAACACATTCACATGTAAAAGCAACCGATAATCCACACTCAACACAGGCAAAAATATCAAAAATACAAAAACAAAACAAAACAAAACCAAAAAAGTAGCTCCAGTCTTGGCTTAAGCCCACCAAGTGAGAGTCCTCTGCATATTGTGCAGGCAGAGCCAGTCACCTGGTGCCCAGTGTGACCTTGGGACTGCAGTTTTAGATGAGTGCGGCTATGGGGTCTGGATGATAGTTTTTACAAAATCAGTGTAGTTTGTGCTCTTGCCTGCACATATGCACACTGAGAGTAACACAACCAGCCCTGTGCCCAGTCTCCTGAGTCTTAGGGCAGCTCTGTGCGCGCGCGCGCACGTGCGCGCGGCAGGAAATTTCTGAGCTGCTGATAACCAGAGCTGCTGTGCCACCTATTGCTGACCCCTGGGAGTGTCTGCACAGTTTATTGCCTTGCCCTAGGCAGGCCAGAAAAGGTGGGGGCTGGGGATGGAGGAGTATTCTCTCTCCCAGCCCAGCAGTATCACACTCTTCCCAGCTCCTTCCCTGGATCAGAGCTGCAAGCCAGGTCTTCCCAGATCCTGAGCACTACCAGTCCTCTCTAATTTGACACTACTCCTCAGTTCAGGGGCCAGCTTGAGTTTCTGGAGGGGCGGGGGCCGAATTGGGAGTGTGGGGTGCGGGGCTCAAATATGGAGTTTATGTCCTTTGTCCGACCTAGATCCTAGCTGGAGGTCTCATCTGAGGTTAGTGCCTCAAATACTGGATATGCTGCTCTCTCAGCTAGACAGATCAGCTGTGGTAGGCAGGGAAGGAGCCCATCTCCTGGCTCTTGTCGTCTCTGTTCTGTCCTGGGACCCCCTCTGTCTCCACAGCTGCAATAGTGGGCTGTGTCTCCACTCTTCTCCCTTCCCTCTTCCCCTGCTCGCCCAATTTGCCCACCACCAAGTAATCTTCGTAACAGACGCTTAGGTGTTCTTTGTGATGAGCAGAGAGTCCTTTGATGGGTTATAGATGTTCAATTTGTGGTAAGTTCTGGAGGAGAACTCAGGAAGTCCATCTCACTGCCACAATCCCTATGACAGTCACCTATCAGTTCTACTAATTTGTACTTCTTAATCCCTTCCCCTTTCACCCATACTTAACCCTCCTCCCTTCTTAAAGAAGTCCCTCTAAGAGTCCTTGTAATACTGGTTTGGTCGTTATGAACTCCTTCAGCTTTGTCTTGTCTGGGAAGCTCCTTATCTGTCCTTCAATTCTAAATGACAGCTTTGCTGAGTAGGGTAATCTTGGTTGTATGTCATTGTTTTTCATCACTTGGAATATTTCCTGCCACTCTCTTCTTGCCTGCAAAGTTTTTGTTGAGAAATCAGCTGACAGTCTTATGGTGGCTCCCTTGTATGTAACTAAATGCTTTTCTCTTGTTACTTTTAAGGTTCTCTGCTTGTATTTAACCTTTGGCATTTTAATTATGATGTGTCTTGGTGTTGGCCTCCTTGGGTTTATCTTGTTTGGGACTCTTTGTGCTTTCTGAGCTTGTATGTCTAGTTCCTTCACTAGGTTAGGCAAGTTTTCTGTCATTGCTTATTCAAATAGGTTTTCAATTCCTTGCTCTCTCTCTTCTCCTTCTGGTACCCCTATAATGTGGATGTTGGTATGCTTGATATTATCCTAGAAGCCCCTTAAACTCTCCTCAAGTTTTTGGATTCTTTTTCTTTTTGCTGTTCTGGTTGGGTGTTTTCTGCTACCTTATCTTCTACATCACTGGTTTGATCCTCTGCTTCATCTCTTCTACTGTTGATTCCCTGTAATATATTCTTTATTTCCATTATTGTAAGCTTTATTTCTGACTGGTTCTTTTTCATGGTTTCCATCTCCATTTTTATGGCTCCTGTCTCTCTTTTGAAGTTCTCCCTGAGATCACTGAGCATTCTGATAACCAGTATCTTATCTCCATTTCGCTTAATTCTTTTTCTGGAACTTTGTTCTGTTCTTTCATTTGGGACATGTTTCTTTGTCTCCATTTTGGCTGACTCCTTTTATTTGTTTCTATGTATTAGATAAGGCTGCTATGTCTTCTGGTCTTAGTAGAGCAGCCTTATGTAGTAGGTGTGTTGTGGGTTTCAGTGGCACAGCCTTTGTGGTCACCTGAACCACGCACTCAAGATGAGTCCCTTGTGTGTGTTGTGTGTGCTCTCCTTTTGTAGTTGAAACTTGATTGATAATTGCACATCAATGTAAGAGATTGACCCTCACTGGTTGTGATGACTGGCTTTGACTGCAGTAGAAGAGTTGCTGTGCAGGGGCTGATTCTACAGAACAGGATCTGCCTCAGCAGGACTCTGGTACCTGCCCAATCTGTCCCTTGGGTGTGTTGTAGTTGGAGGAGCCTGGGTGATGCTCCAGCTTGTTTCGAAACTGGCCACTGGGGGCGCTAGCCCGAGGGCCACCTTGGAGGGGATCCGCTGTAGGTCTACTTCAGCCACAGTCCATGCCCTACCTGGGGCCACCCAGCAGGAACCAGAGGGAAATCAGCAGATGGCTGCTGTCCATGCTGTGCTTGAAAATGCCTTGAGAGGCCTAACTGCAAACCAAAGCTGGCTGCCACTATTGCTGGCTTAGGGCTGCTCAGCCAGAAGTACAGAACACACTCAAGACAGATGCTGCTTGTCTGGGTTTTGCGAACTTTTGAGAGACCATAAGAAAATCTGCAGCTTGAAACAAGGCAGTTGGTCTGCATGAAAAAGCCATTGAAACCAGTCTGAATGTGCTTAAAGTTGGGTGGGCCAAGTATCTAATTGCCAGGGCATGGAAGAGACTCAGAAATGGCAGCTGCCTGTGTTCACAGGCCAGGAAGGGGGAGGGTTCAACAAAGAAACAGGGGTTTCCACCAGCTCCCCCATCCAGGAGAAAACCACCTCTCCAGCCCCATCCCAAGCCAGAGAACTCAATTTCCCACCATTTGTCCCTGCTACCTTTCCAGCTGCTGTCCCAGCACTGGAGCCCAGAGTGAGTGATTCCATTGGTGGGTAAGTCTGTGTGCAGTCCCTTTAAGAGGAGGACCTGTGAGTGCAGCCACATTCAGTCTCATTCAGTCACAATCTCTGCTAGTTTTCACAACCAAAACTTTTGGGGACTTCTCTCCCCAGCACTGGAACCCTAGGGTGGAGTAGGGCTGGGATATCTTGCCCTCCTAGGGGATGGGCAGGGACCCCCACAGCCAAAATATCCCTCCCAATTTTTAATAGTCACACGCGTTCCGTGTTTCTGCTCTTCCTGCCAGTTGGAAGTGGCTTCTTTTGAAACTCTCAGTAATGTTTGTTTTGTAGATTAGTTGTAATTTTGATGTGGCTGTGAGAGAAGGTAAACACAGCGTTTACCTACTGCACTACCTTGGTTGTTCTGAGTATCAATTCTTTAGAAAGTCTTTTGTTACCTTTTTGATCTCGTTGTCTATTTTGTCAGATATAAGTGTGGATATACCCACTTTTATCTGGATGCCAGTTGTTTGGAGTATGATTTTCCACCCTTTCCCTCTGAGTCTGTATTTGTCCTTGCAGCTGAGATATGTCTCTTGAATGCAGCATATGGTTTGGTTTGGTTTTTCGGTCCAGTCTGCTACTCTGTGCCTTTTTATTTGTGAGTTCAGTCCATTTACAGTTAGGATGATTATTGATATATGAGGATTTCCTGTAGTCATTTTTGTCTTTTGGTTTCTGGCAGCTTGATATCTTCATTGTTTCTCTGCCTTTTTGTTTCTGTCTGTTATTTTCTTTGGTGGTATTCTATGATTTTTCCTGTTTCCCCATTTATTATGTTATGTGTCTCAGTTCTGATGTGTGTGTGTGCGGTTGCCATTAAGTTTATGTAAAAGAAAGTATCACATATAAAGTGGTCCATTTTTTTCTGCATTCATCTTATCTTCATTTCCCTTTGCAAATTCAGACCTTTAACCTCTCCCATTTTATGTTTTCATTGTTAAAAATTATTCCTATTTATGCTGTGATTTCATTTCCAAGTTGCAGTACATATTTTCTTCTTCTTCTTTCCATTTTATATGTTTAACTCTTTTAACCTTTATGTTATATTTATATATAGTTCCCTATTATGAATATGGGTTGGAATTTTCTCCTTCTGTGTGTCTGTTAGTCATTGTACTCATGGTTTTGTATCCTTTTGTCTTTTTGTTTAAGGTAGAATAACTCTCTTCAGTGTTTCCCGTAATGCAGGTCTTGTGGTGGAAAATTCCCTCATCTTCTGTATGTCTGGTAAGATCTTTATTATTCCTTCATATCTAATGGACAACTTTGTTGGATATATTATTCTTGGCTGGTAATTTCTCTCCTTCAATAATTTGAATATTTGATTCCACTCCTTTCTAGCTTGTAGAGTTTCTGGTGAAAAATCTAGTTATAATCTAATGGGATTTCCTTTATAGGTTACTGCCTTCTTTTCTCTGGCTGCCTTGAGAATTCTTTCTTTGTTATTTATTTCTGACACTTTTAATATAGTGTGCTTTGGAGAAGGCCTTTTCAGATTGAGATAATTAGGTGTTCTGTTTGCTTCATGGACTCAATAATAGTTTTTCCCCAAAGTTTGGGATGTCCTCACTGACTATTTGTTTGAATAAGCTCTCTGTTCCCTTCTCCCTATCTTCTTCTGGTATTCCCATTTTCCCCCATTGTTTTTATATTGCTCTTTCTGATGGATTCAGATAATTCTTGTAGAGTTCTTTCATTTCTTTTAACTCTCAAGTCCCTCTTCTTTCATTTGTGTCATTTTCAGATGTCTAACTTCTATATCACTAATTCTTTCCACCATCTGGTCAGCTCTATTTCCAAAGCTCACTATTTCATTCTTCATCTTTTTTATTGAGTTCTTCAGCCCCAGAATTTCTATTTGGTTCTTTTTTAAAGTTTTAATCTCTTTGGTAAAGTATTCATTTTGTTCATTGTTTTTATTTCTGAGTTCATTAAAATGCCTATCTGAGTTTTCTTGCATATCATTGAGTTTTTTTCAGAACTGCAATCTTGAATTCTCTATCATTTAAGTCACATATTTCCATGTTTTTAACTTCATTTTCTGGAGAGCTTTCATTTTCTTTCTGAGCTGTTTTATTGTTCATAGTATTTAATGGATCATTTTTCTGCCTAGACATTTATAGGAGTGAACTTTTTATCAGGTTGATAAGAAGAGGATTTTCTGTTTTCTGGTAGGTGGCACTGAAGCATTTTATTTTCTTGCACTGCTCCAGCTTCTTGGGTCTCTGCAGGGCAGTGGAAAATGCTTTGCATTCCCTGGGAAGATGGGCATCTCCTCTGTGACCAGGTCGCCTCATTCTCAGGGCACCACCCCCATGGGAGAATGTGGTGGGCAATGGGGTTCTGAACCCCTGAAATCCCAGTGCTGCCTCTGCAGTCAGACAGTGTTACACTGCCGGAGCTTTCCCAGGTGCCCCCACTGGGATCAGTCATGAAGGGTGCGAGCAGGTTGCCTGGGAGAGGCTGCTGATGTGTTTGTGGCTTTGTTCTCCTCCCAGTAATGGCAACTGTCAGACCTCACCTGTCTCACCTCTGTATCTCCACTACTTTTACTGGGATTAGCCACAGTGTGTGTCTGCAGCTCAGGAACTGTCTCTCCAGTTCTCAGGGCTGTAGATATTCTGCTTTGTAACCTGACAGTCACTGCTACAGCTTCTTCTGGGGCCTGCTACTAGCTCTGGGAGAGTGGGGGAGGGCAGCCAGGATCCGTGGCTGTTTTCTATCTGGCAATGTTGGCTGCTAGTCCGCAGCTGTTATACCTCTGTATTCTGCCTCTTTCCTGGTCACTGTTTTCAGCCATAGTATGTGCTGATCACTGAGGCAGGAATGGTCAGGGCACTACAACCTGATTCCTCCCCTGTCCCGAGACACACAGTGAGCTCCCGGCTGCATCTGTGGTACCCATCTCTGCTCTTCTCCCTTCCCTTCTCCTCTATTCTTCCTGATTCACCCACCTTCAAATGTTTGAATGTGCAGATCTCTTAGACATGTTTGTGTGTTGTGCAGGGAATCCTTTGTTGAATTATAGCTGTTCAACTTGTTGTAACTTCAAGGGTAGAGACCAAGAGGACCCCTCACACTGTCATTCTTTTGACATCACTTCAAGCTTCACTGATTTTATATCTGAATATATGTGTGTGTTGTGTGATACACATAGTGGTTAGACATTTATATAATTCATGAAGTGATTCCCCCATAAGTCTCATACCTACCTGACACCACACAAAGTTATTACAATATTGTTGACAATTCTGAAATGATTATTTTTTCCTTCTTTCTTATTTTAAAATATCATTCATATTATGAGTTACCATATTTAAGTGGCTATAACCCTTGCTGAGAAAGCCAGTGGACAAAACTGCTTATAGTGAGAGCAATGCGCCCAGAAGTAATGCCCCTAGAGGAGTGACCTGGATCTCAGAATTAAGCAGTGAATGCCAGTGTATGTCAACCCCCTGAATGCAAAAGGAACCAGTGACAGCTCAGTAGTTGTACGCATGGATGCCAGGCCACCGCTTCCCAGGAGAACACCCATAAAGTATCTATGCAGGAGGAAAAGAGGTAGATACAGGATCAGTGCAGAGAGAGGCTGTTCAGCACTAGACAAAACACATTTGCAACATAATTTACATGTAAGGAAATGTGACTAGCTGAAAGAGCTATGTTCACATGCATATGGTAATTCAAAGGTAATTCAAATAAGAAAATGAATGACAATCACACATATGCAAAATTTCTCAGGTACACCAAAAATTCAAGAAATGTAATAAAGGCTTTGAGATATGTAAATATATAAAGAAGATATAGAACATAGCGTACAACATGATCTAATTTTGAAGTGCATATCTTTTCATAAGAACATACATATATTTAAAATATAAACAATCCCAGACAAACCTATCTGGAGAATATTAACAAATATATTGACTGGTTATTCTGAGGAGGGACACAGAAGCTGATGTGGGAAGATACAAGATAATTCCCCTTATACATATATATTTCACTAGTTTTTCCAGGGTCTGGGGGGAATATGTACACTGCTTTTTAACCAGAAAAATAACTAAGATAAAATTATATAACAACATAGGATAAACCTAGTGATGCATTTATTTACAAAACTAATGCTGAAAAAATATATTTCTGTACATTAAAATATGTTACATATATTGTAAAATAAAAAGGTTACACACAGCTTTATATTTATAACCACACACATACATGTGCTCCTTTGTTTAATTTAAGAGAAGGGCCAAGGAAAACATCGTGTCACAGGATTTAATATCCATGGACTCTGTCTGCATTACCACTTAGCACTTCCTTTGCCAGATAAATCCCAGAAAGTTTCCTCCAGTGGGCTTTCATGGGGAAAGCCCTCTTTCTTTTTCCTTTTTTTTTTTTTTTTGAAACTTTTACATTAAAGTTCATTGGGGGTAACGATTGTTGGTAAAGTTACATAGGTTTAAGGTGTACAATTCTGTAATACACAATGTGATATATAGAAAACCGTCTTTCTTTCCTTGTCTCCTTCCTAGACTTGCTAAAAAGAGACGCCAATCTGCAATTCTGGATTTCGTCACCAGATGGCACTGACCTCCAGTTTTAATTTAATTTTCCAAGAAAAAAATATTTTTTTTTCCAAAAAACCCCAAAAAACTCGTTTGGCAAAACGAACAAATTCTACTTTGAATGGAGATTATGAAACAGTATGTAAAATAAAATCATGATTCATTACTTATCTTAGCAATAAACACTTCCTCAAAACTTTGACAATGAACTGTACTGATTTCTTCATGATAAAAATCAATGAGATTTAAAGATTAAAAGATGTATGAAAAATTGCAGACGAAACTAACTACATATATTTCAGAAAACACTTTATATACTAGAAACTCTCCTAACCAGAAGAGATGTAAATAAATGAAAACTAAAAATCTCATAGCACACTATAGGAATGCAATTAAACTTATGAAAAGATAGCCAACAACAATAAACATACCAATAAACTCCTGGTAATTTTATCCTTAGCTGAAAACAGTAAATTGCATGATAAAGTTTGCTTTCATCCATTCTTGCACCCAAAAAACTCTTTGTATATCTGCTCATACATATTGTGTATCTGCATGTGTTTTGTACATATATATTTGAGAAAAGCATCTACAGACTGTGTTCCACACCACTAAAAAAGACATCTCAGCAAGGAGAAAGGAGGTTGATACAGGATCATTTCAGTTTCCACATACACATATATTTATTGTTTCATGGTCTATCAATTACAAACATATCTTAGTTTTATAATTGAGGAAAGTAAATGAGATGAATTTGTTTTATTAGTTTCTTGTGTACAAAGCAACATAATAGTTACACATTTGAACCCCTCATAAAGTGATAACATGCCCCCAAAGTTACTACCCCTCTGACATCTTATATAGCTGTTACAATACCATCGACTATCTTCCCTATGTTGTACTCCACATCCCATGACTATATATACATATATATTTAGTTATAGTTGACATTCAATACTCTACTTCATCTTCAGGTATATAGTGCATTGGACACAGTCTATGATGCGATCCCCCTGATAAGTTCAGTGCCCATCTGGCACCTTACATGATCTTTACAACATTGTTGATTATATCCCCCATGCTGTATTAACTACCAATTTGTATATCTTAATACTTTCACCTTTTTCACCCTGCCCTAACTCCATTTCCATCTATCACCTGGATAGATCTAGTACCTGTCTGGAATGATACCTAGTTATTACAATATTATTGACTATATTCCTTATGCTATACCCTACATCCCCATGACTACTGTATACCAACCAATTTGTACTTCTTAATCCCTTCCCCTTTCACCCATATTTAACCCTCCTCCCTTCTTAAAGAAGTCCCTCTAAGAGTCCTTGTAATACTGGTTTGGTCGTTATGAACTCCTTCATCTTTGTCTTGTCTGGGAAGCTCCTTATCTGTCCTTCATTTCTAAATGACAGCCTTGCTGGGTAGAGCAATATTGGTTGTATGTCATTGTTTTTCATCACTTGGAATATTTCCTGCCACTCCCTTCTTGCCTGCAAAGCTTCTGTTGAGAAATCAGCTGACAGTCTTATGGGGACTCCCTTGTAGGTAACTAACGGCTTTTCTCCTGCTGCTTTTAAGGTTCTCTGTTTGTATTTAATATTTGGCATTTTAATTATGATGTGTCTTGGTGTTGGCCTCCTTGGGTTTATCTTGTTTGGGACTCTTTGTGCTTTCTGAGCTTGTATGTCTATTTCCTTCACTAGGTTAGGCAAGTTTTCTGTCATTACTTCTTCAAATAGGTTTTCAATTCCTTGCTTTCTCTCTTCTCCTTCTGGTACCCCTATAATGTGAATGTTGGTATGCTTGATATTGTCCTGGAAGCCCTGGAAGAGTTGTTGTGCAGAGGCTGATCCTACAGAGCAGGATTTGCCTCAGCAAGACTCTGGTTCTTCCCAATCTGCCCCTTGGGTGTGTCGTTGTAGGAGGTAGATGGGTGATGCTCCAGCACATTTTGAAGCTGGCCACTGGGGGGACCAGCCCCAGAACCACCTTGGAGGGGGTTCTCTGTTGTTCACGTTCAGGCATAGCCTGTGCCACACTCAGGACCAGCCAGTAGGAGCCAGAAAGAAATACACAGATGTCTGCCACCCATGCTGTGCTTGGAAGTGCCTTGAGAAACCAAGCTGTGAACCAAGGCCGGCTGCCAATAGTGCCAGAGTAGTTCTCCTCAGCCAGAGGTACATGACATGCTCAAGCCAGATGCTGCTTGTCTAGGTTTTGTGAACCTTTGAGCGACCCTACAAAAGTCTGTAGTTTGAGCCAAGGCAGGCGATCTCCACAAAAGAGTCACTGAAAGCAACCTGGGTGTACCTGAAAGTTGGGCAGGGCCGGGTCTCGAATCGCCAAGGTGTGGAGATCGAATGTTGGAGACTCACATATTGCTGCTGTCTGTGTCCACACACAGGGGAGGGGGAGGGCTCAGCAAAGAAACAATGGCCTCCACCAGATCCTCTGTCCAGGAGAAAGATGCCTCTCCAGCCCTCATCCCAAGCCAGAAAGCCCAGTTCCCCACCATATGTCCCTGCCACTGCACCAGCCCCTGCCCCAGTGCTGGTGCTCAGAGTGAGTGATTCTGTTGGTGGGTAAGTCCGTGTGTGGTCCCTTTAAGAGGAGAGCCTGGGAGTGCAACCACCTTCCATCTCACTCAGTCACAATCTCTGGTGGTTTTCACAACTAGAAATTCTGGAAACTTCTCTCCCTAGCACTGGAACCCTGGGCTGGGGAGGAGCTGGGACCTCTCCCTCCTCTGGGGGGTGGGAGGGACCCCCATAGCCTAAGTATCCCCCCTCCGATCTTTAATGGTCACACATGGGTGTGGGACCAGCACGTTCCATGTCTCTGCCCTTCCTACCAGTCTGGAGGTGGCTTCTTCTGCATGTCTTTGGCTGAAAGGCTTCAATTCAGCTTGATTTTAGGTGATTTTCAATAATGGTTGTTTTATAGATTAGTTGTAATTTTGATGTGGTTGTGAGAGAAGAAAAGCACAGCGTTTACCTACTGTGTCATCTTGGTTGTCTCTAGAGATCAATTTTTGAAAACAGGAAAAACTAATTATCCAATCCCAGAAAATGATTACTTATCAATCTATTGGCCTGGAAGGAAATTAAGCTAATTGTTAAAAAAAATTATTATATGATGTGTGCACAATATAATCCCAGTTATTGTTGGTAATATTCAATGTGTACATGTAAATACATGTACAAAGGAAATGTGTCTAAAAGGATGTGATCAAAGTTCACTCATACACACACACACACACACACACACACACACACACACACACACACCCTCAGATACCCTCACGCTGACTGTTTTCTCTTCATGATACAGGGACGGAATTTCCTGCCAGAAGCTGAGAACCAGGCAGCATCTGATTCTGCAGGAAAGCCTACCTGTGCCATTCAAGTTTCCAGCAAGCTTTGTTTGGTGGGTCAGACCAGGGGATTCTCCCTCCTGGAATTCTTTCGTAACTGCCTCCCAGAGATATTGAGAGATGTAGTTTATGATATGGTCATCAGGTAACTACTATCTCAATATGTTACCTATGCTGCAAAAGAAAGGTATCAATTTTTGCAAAGAGAAAGACAATATGAAATGAATAGTCCTAAATATATTTGAAAAATTCACATACTCATATATGATTTCATATATATTCACATATATGCAGTCCTAAACATATATGAAAATTTTGTATATTATTTATGTGTGTATATATGTATATTATTTATGTGTGTATATATGTATATAAAAACAGAAAGCGTATGAATTCCATTTGTTGATAATGACTCCCAAATCTGAGTCTCTCACAATTATTCATTTATTTAGCACACATATGTGGGGCACTGCTAGCTTTAGTCCATTTGTCCATCTACTCTTCTCTTTGATAATTCTCAGACTCTTATTTCCAACTACCTGCAAAATATATTCACTTGGAGAAAGACAACTGCAATTCCTTTCTACATGTGTGGAGAGAGTGTGTGTACATGTGTGTGTTTCTCTGGTGTTAAACCAAAGAATAAAGAGACAGCATAACTCATTAAATAATACAAATAAATGACATGAATATCCTTTCTTCTCCCCAACTCCATCAGGAAACATATACTAAAACAAACAAAGAAAACCAAAGCTCATAAATATGTGTATGTTTCATGTCTTGTGTGTATATTCTCATATGCTCTTTATTATACTCATGCTATTAGGTTGGTGCGAAAGTAATTGTGGTTTAAAAGGTTAAAAATATCTGCAAAGACAACCAAGATGGCGCAGTAGGTAAACACTGTTTGCCTTCTCTCACAACCACATCAAAATTACAACTAATCTGTAAGACAAACATCATTGAGAATCACCTAAAATCAAGCTGAACTGAAGCCCTACAACTAAGGATGTGCAGAAGAAGCCACCTCCAGACTGCTAGGAAGGTCAGAGACGAGGAACAGGCTGGTCCCAGTCCCATGTGTGACCATTAAATATTGGGAGAACTATTTTGGCTGTGGGGGTCCCTCCATCCCCTAAAGAAGCAAGAGATACCAGCTCCATCCCACCCCAGGGTTCCAATGTCGGGGAGAGAAGTCCCCATCATTTTTGGTTGTGAGAAACAATAGATATTGTAACTGAGTGAGACTGCAACTGCACTCACAGACACTCCTCTTAAAGGGACTGTGCTTGGACTTACCCACCAGTGGAATCACTCGCTCTGAGCTCCAGCCCTGGGACAGCAACTGGAAAGATGGCAGGGACATATGGTGGGGAATTGAGTTATCTGGCTTGGGATGGGTGCTGGAGAGGGGGCTTTCTCCTGGACAGGGGAGCTGGCGGAGGCCACTTTTCTTTGTTGAGCCCTCCCCCTTCCCAGGGTGAGAACACAGGCAGCCACTATTTCTGAGTCTCCACAGTTCACTCACCACACCCTAGCGATTTAAGACCTGACCCTGCCCAAATTTCGGGCAAACCCAGGCTGCTTTCAGTGTTGTTCTCATGCAGACTACCTACCTTGGCTCAAGCTGCACTTTCCTAGGGTCTCTCAAAGGTTCGCGGAACCCAGACAAGCAACATCTGGCTTGAGCATGTCCTGTACCTCTGGCTGAGCAGCCCTAAGCCAGCACTAGTGGCAGCTGGCCTTGGTTCATGGCATGGACTCTCAAGGCACTTCCAAGCACAGCATGAGTGGCAGCCATCTGCAGATTTCTTTCTGGCACCCACTAGGTGGTCCTCGGTGGGGCTTGGGCTGTGGATGAAGTAGACCTACAGCGGATCCCCTCCAAGGTGGTCCTGGGGCTGGCACCCCCAGTGGCCAGCTTCAAAACGAGCTTGAGCATCACCTAGCTGTCTCCAAGTATGATACATCCAAGGGGCAGACTGTGCAGGCACCAGAGTCTTCCTGAGGCATATCCTGCTCTGAACGATCAGCCCCTGCACAACAAATCTTCCACTGCAGAAAAGTCCAGTCCTCACAACCAGTGAGCCCAAGGGACAGTCCCTCACACTGATGTACAATTATCAACGAAGGCTCAAATATAGGAGGATGGCACACACAAAGGACACACCTAGAGTGCATTGCTAGGTGACCAGAAAGATTGCGCCACTGAGCCCCACAGCATACCTACTACATAAGTCAACTCTACTAAGACCGGAAGACATAGCAACCCTACCTAATACATAGAAACAAACTCAGGGAGGCAGCCAAAATGGGGAGACAAAGAAGAAACATGTCCTAGATGAAAGAACAGAAACATGTCCTAGATGAAAGAACAGAACAAAGCTCCAGAAAAAGAACCAAGCAAAATGGAGATAAGCATCTATCAGATGCAGAATTCCAAACACTGGCTATCAGAAGGCTCAATGATCTCATAAAAATGTAGATGGAAACCATAAAAAAGAACCAGTCAGAAATAAAGGATACAATAACGGAAATGAAGAATATATTACACGGAATCAACAGTAGATTAAATGAAGCAGAGGATCCAACCAGTAATGTAGCAAACACCCCAATGAGAACAGCAAAAATAAAAAAAAATCCAAAAAAACTGAGGAGAGAAAGGGCCTCCAGGACAATATTGAGCATACCAACATTCACATTATAGGGGTATCAGAAGGAGAAGAGAGAAAGCAAGGAATTGAAAACCTATTTGAAGAAACGATGACAGAAAACTTTGCTAAACTGGTGAAGGAAACGAACATACAAGCCCAGGAAGCATAGAGAATCCCAAGCAAGATAAACTCAAAGAGGCCAACACCAAGACACATCATAATTAAAATGCCAAAGGTTAAATACAAACAGAGAATCTTAAAAGCAGCAAGAGAAAAGCAGTTAGTTACTTAAAAGTGAGCCTCCATAAGACTGTCAGCTGATTTCTCAACAGAAACTTTGCAGGCAAGAAGGGAGTGGCAGGAAATATTCCAAGTGATGCAAAACAATGACATACAACCAAGATTGCTCTACTCAGCAAGGCTGTCATTTAGAAATGAAGGACAGATAAGAAGCTTCCCAGAAAATAAAAAGTTGAAGGAGTTCATCACCACCAAACCAGTATTACAAGGAATCTTAGGGGGACTTCTTTAAGATGGGAGGGTGATTAAGGATGGGTGAAAGGGGAAGGGATTAAGAAGTACAAATTGGGGGCCAGCCCGGTGGCGCAGGCGGATAGAGCTCCATGCTCCTAACTCCGATGGCTGCCAGTTCGATTCCCACATGGGCCAGTGGGCTCTCAACCACAAGGTTGCCAGTTCAATTCCTCGAGTCCCACAAGGGTTGGTGGGCTCCGCCCCCTGCAACTAAGATTGAACAGGGCACCTTGACCTGAGCTGCCGCTGAGCTCCCGGATGGCTCAGTTGGTTGGAGCGCGTCCTCTCATCCTCTGCCGGTTTGACTCCCACAAGGGATGGTGGGCTGTGCGTCCTGGAACTAGCAATGGCAACTAGACCTGGATCTGAGCTGCGCCCTCCACAACTAAGACTGAAGGACAAAACTTGAAGCTGAACAGCGCCCTCTACAACTAAGATTGAAAGGACAACAACTTGACTTGGAAAAAAAAAGTCCTGGAAGTACACACTGTTCCCCTTCCCCAATAAAATCTTTAAAAAATAAAAGAGAAGTACAAATTGGGTGTTATACAATAGTCATGGGGATATAGATTATAGCATAAGAAATATAGTCAACAATATTGTAATAACTAGATAGGAATGGCAGCAGTGGTGCGCACTTTTTGAATTCTCCGTTGGATCTTATCAGAAACGGGAAGCTTATAACCCATCAAAGGACTCTCTGCTCATCACGCAGAACAGCGAAGAGACTCGCGCAAGGATTACTTGCAGGTGGGGAAAATTGGGCGAGCAGCGGAAGAAGGAAGGGAGCAGAGTGGAGACGTGCCGCACCTGTGGCGGTGGGGACACGGGGTGGAATCGCGGTCCACACCTGTGCTGTGGGAACTCGGCGGCTGTAGAAATTCGGCCCACACCCTTGGGCTGTGGAAATCTGCCCCACACCTGTGCCTGTGAAAATCCAGCCCACATCCACGGCTACAGATATGCAGGAGATTCCAAGACGGAGGAGAGCGGAAGCCAGGAGGTGGGCGCTTTGCCCTGCGTCCCACAGCGGACCTCTCCCGCCACGGGGGCAGCATATCCAGCATTTGAGGCAATAACTTCAGCTGATACCTCCAGTTAAGCCTTAGGCCGGACAAAGGACACAAACTCCATCCATACCTGGGCCCCTCCCCCTGCTCTTCCAACCCTACCCCCGCCTTTCTAGAGACTTGATCTGGCCCCTGCACTAAGGAGCAGTGGCAAATTAAAGAGGAGCCTTGGTGCTCGGGCTCTGGGAAGACAGGCGGGCGGCTCTGGCCCAGGGAGGAGGCTGGGAGGAGTGTGGTTTTTGCTGGGCTGGGAGAGGGGAGAATCCTCCGTCCCCAGCCACCACCTTTTGTGGCCTGTGGGAAGAGTGTAAGACAGCGGAGCTGGGAAAGAGAAGACCCCTCCTTCCATCCCCAGCCCCCACCCTTTCTGGCCGGTCTTGGGCGGGGCAACCACATCCACAGCTGCAGAGATGCAGGGGTTCCCAGGACAAAAGAGAGAACACAAAAGCCAGGAGGCGGACTCTTTATCCTGCGTCCCACAGCAGACCTCTCCCGCCGCAGGGGCAGCATATCTAGCATTTGAGGCAATAACCACAGCTGATAGCTCCAGTTAAGCCTTAGTCCGGACAAAGGACACACACTCCATACCTGGGCTCCTCCCCACGCTCTTCCAATCCTACCCCCACCCTTCCAGAGACTGGAACTGGCCCCTGAACTGAGGAGCAGTGTCAGATTACAGAGGAGCCTTGGCACTCGGGCTCTGGGAAGACAGGCGGGCGGCTCTGGCCCAGGGAGGAGGCTGAGAGGAGTGTGGGTTTTGCTGGCCTAGGAGAGAGGGGACTCCTCCGTCCCCAGCCACCACCTTTTCTGGCCTGCGGGAAGGGTGTGACACAGCTGGGCTGGGAAAGAGAGGACACCTCCTTCTGTCCCCAGCCCCCACCCTTTCTGGCCTGCCTAGGGCGGGGCAATTACATCTGCGGAGGCACTCCCAGGGATCAGCAGTAAACTGCAGAGAAGCTCCCAGCTTTCAGTAGCTGAGAAATCTCTCGCCCGCCACACACACACACACACACACACACACACACACACACACACGCACACACACACACACAGGGAAGAGGTGCCCTAAGACTCAGTAGAACTGGACACAGGGCTGGTGGTGCTACTCTCAGTATGCATATGTGCAGGCAAGGGCAGAAACTGCACTGGCTTTGTAAAAACTACCGTCCAGACCCCTCAGCCCCACGCATCTAAATCTGCAGTCCCAACGTCACTCTGGGCACCAGGTGACCGGCTCTACCTGCACAATACGCAGGGGACTCTGTGCTACAGCAGAGGACAACCTGGAGATTACTTGGTGGGCTTAAGCCACGACTGGCGCTGCTCTTTGTTCTGTTTTGATTTGTCTTTATATCTTTGACATCTTTGCCTGTGTTGAGAGGGGGTTGTCGATTGTTTTTTACATGTGAATGTATTTGATTTTTTCTTTGTTGTTGTTGTTGTGCTTGGTGATTTGCTTTGTTCTGAAATTGCCCTACCAGGGCCCAGCTTAAGAGGCACAAGATTCAACATACCCAGAGGCCAACTCCATACCAAAAAAGAGTACTACTGGGTTTGACCTACAAGTGACAAACCCAGAGGGGATTCTTTACAGTCACAAGAGCCCATAGAGGCTAAACCACATTTAAGCGGTCAACCCTCACGCAGCAGAACACCCTGCGGTGGGCAGAGCCAAGTCTCACAACTAGTCAGCCTAGGAGTTAACCCCACCTACTCACAAGCGAAAAGCAATTAAAGATCTTCTTTAACAGGACAATATACACAACATAAGAGTTACTTTTGGAGCACACGCAGAGGAGAAGAACGAAGTAGTGCAAGTCAAATATAAAGGACACATACTACAAAGATAACCCAGCAAGAACTAAGAACTCCAGGGGATCTACCTAATACATCGAAGCAAACACAGAGAGTCAGCAAGAGTGGGGAAACAAAGAAACATGTCCCAAATAAAAGAACAGAAGAAACCTCCAGAAATGGAACCAAGTGAAACAGAGGTAACCAACCTATCAGAGACAGAGTTCAGAACACTGATGATAAGAATGTTTAAGGAGCTTAGAGACGACATCAAGAAGGATGTAGAAATCATAACGAACAACCAGTTAAAGCTAAAGAACACAATTACTGAAATAAACAACTCACTTGAAGGAATTAACAGCAGGTTAGATGAAGCAGAGGATCGAATCAGCGACTTAGCAGACATGTTAGTAGAAATCACACAAACAGAACAACAGAAAGAAAAAAGAATAAAAAACAATGAAGATGGTTTAAGAGACCTATGGGATAACATCAAGCGCAGCAACACGTGCATCATAGGAATACCAGAAGGTGAAGAGAAGAAACAAGGGATTGAGAACATATTTGAAGTAATAATGTCTGAAAATTTCCCTAACCTGATGAAGGAAACCAACATACAAGCCCAGGAAGTGCAGAGAGTTCCAACCAGGATAAACCCAAACAGGTCCACACCAAGACACATTATAGTTAAAATGGCAAAGGTTAAAGACAAAGAGAGAATCCTAAAAGCAGCAAAAGAAAGACAGAGGGTTACATACAAGGGAACTCCCATAAGACTATCAAATGACTTTTCTGCAGAAACATTAAAAGGCCAGGAGGGAGTGGCAGGAGATACTCAAAGTGATGGAAAACAAAGGCCTACAACCTAGGTTGCTTTATCCAGCAAGGCTATCATTTAAAGTTGACGGAGAGATAAAGAGCTTCCCAGAAAAGAATAAGCTAAAGGAATTCATTACCACCAAGCCAGCATTGCAAGAAATACTAAAAGGACTTCTGTAAATAGAAGAATGATGAAAACAATCTAACTACAAATTTTAAAATGGCAATAACTATGTACCTATCAATAATCATTTTAAATGCAAACGGTTTAAATGCTCCAATCAAGAGACATAGGGTGGCTGAGTGGATAAGAAAGCAAGACCCTTGTATATGCTGTATACAAGAGACACCTCAGATCAAAAGACACACAGAGGCTGAAAGTGAAGGGTTGGAGTAAGATATTTCATGCAAATGGAAATGAGAAAAAAGCTGGAGTTGTGATACTTATTTCTGACAAGATAGACTTTAAAATGAAGAAAATATTAAAAGACAAAGATGGGTACTATATAATAATAAAGGGATTGATTCGACAAGAGGACATAACCCTAGTAAACATTTATGCACCCAACATAGGAGCACCTATATATATAAAACAGATATTGGCTGACATAAAGACAGAGATCAACAGTAACACTATCATAGTAGGGGACTTCAACACACCTCTGACTACAAGGGACAGGCCTTCCAGACAGAAAATATGGAAACAACAGCCTTAAATGATACATTGGACCACTTGGATTTAATCGATATTTTCAGAGCGTTTCACACCAATGCTGCAGAATACATGTTCTTCTCAAACGCACATGGAACATTCTCCAACATAGACCTTATGTTAGGCCACAAAGCAAGTCTGGATAAATTTAAGAAAATTGAAATCATACCAATTGTCTTCTCTGACCACAGTGCTATGAAATTAGAAATGAACTATGGGAAAAAAACTGGAAGACACACAAATTCATGGAGGCTGAATAATATGTTACTAAATAATGAATGGGTCGAGCAGGAGATCAAAGAAGAAATCAAAAGATATCTCGAGACAAACAAAAATGAAAATACAACGACCCAAAATCTATGGGATGCCGCGAAAGCAGTCCTAAGAGGGAAATTCATAGCACTGCAGGCCTACCTAAAGAAACAAGAAACATCACTAATCAACAGTTTATCTTCACACTTAAGGGATCTGGAAAAAGAGCAGAAAAATAAGCCCAAAGGGAGTACAAGGAAGGAGATAATAAAGATCAGAGCGGAAATAAGTGAAATAGAAACCAGAAAAACAATACAAAAGATCAATGAATCCAAGAGTTGGTTCTTAGAGAAGATAAACGAAATTGACAAACCTTTAGCCAGACTCATTAAAAAAGAGAGAGAGAGGACCCAAATTAATAAAATCAGAAATGAAAGAAGAGAAGTGACAACAGACACCGCAGAGATACAAAAAATTTTAAGAAATTACTATGAGCAACTGTATGCCAACAAATTTGACAATGTGGAAGAAATGGACAATTTTCTAGAGGCGTACAGTCTTCCAAGGCTAACTCAAGAAGAAACAGAAAACCTGAATAGACTGATTACCACCAAGGAAATTGAATCAGTAATCAACAATCTCCCAAAAAACAAAAGCCTTGGACCAGATGGCTTTACAGGTGAATTTTATAAAACGTTCAAAAAAGAATTATCACCTATTCTCCTCAAACTCTTCCAAAAAATCCAGAGGGAGGGAAGACTCCCAAACACTTTTTACGAAGCCACTATCACCCTGATCCCAAAATCAGACAAAGACACCACAAAAAAGAAAACTACAGGCCGATATTTCTAATGAACATAGATGCAAAAATCCTCAACAAAATATTAGCGAACAGAAGTCAGCAATACATTAAAAAGATCATACACCATGATCAAGTGGGATTCATTCCTGGTATGCAAGGGTGGTTCAACATCCACAAATCAAATAACATGATACACCACATTAATTAAATGAAAAATATAAATCAGATGATCATATCAATAGATGCATAAAAAGCAGTTGATAAAATCCAGCAGCCATTTATGATAAAGACCCTTAAGAAAGTGGGAATAGAGGGATCATATCTCAACATAATAAAGGCCATATATGATAAACCCACAGCTAACCTCATATTCAATGGGGAAAAGCTAAAACCATTCCCCTTAAGCTCAGTAACAAGGCAAGGTTGCCCACTTTCTCCAATTCCATTCAACATAGTGCTGGAAGTTCTCACCACAGCAATCAGACAAGAAAAAGAAATAAAAGGCATCCAAATCGGTAAGGAAGAAGTAAAATTGTCATTATGTGCAGATGACATGATACTATATAGAGAGAACCCTAAAGCCTCCACCAAGAAACTATCAGAGCTGATAGATGAATTTAGTAAAGTAGCAGGATACAAACTTAATATTCAGAAATCAGTTGCATTTGTACATACCAATAATAAAACATCAGAAGGAGAAATTTAAGAAGCAATTGCATTTACAATTGCTCCAAAGACTATAAAATACCTGGGAATAAATTTAACCAAAGAAGTAAAAGATCTGCACTCAGAAAATTAGAAGACACTGAGGAAAGAAATGAAAGAAGATACAAATAGATGGAAACACATACCATGTTCATGGATAGGAAGAATTAATATAGTTAAAATGTCCATACTGCCTAAGGCAATATACATATTCAACGCAATTCCTATCTAACTACCAACGACATTTTTCACAGAAATAGAACATATAATCCTAAAATTTATATGGGACAACAAAAGACCCTGGATATCCTCAGCAATCTTGAGAAATAAGAACAAAGTGGGAGGTATAACATTACCTGACATCAAATTATATTACAAGGCTACAGTTACCTAAACAGCATGGTACTGGCATAAAAACAGACCCATAGATCAATGGAACAGAATGGAGAGTCCAGAAATAAATCCATGCCTATATGGCCATTTAATCTATGACAATGGAAGCAAGAATGTACGGTGGGGTAAAGACAGTCTATTCAATAAATGGTGCTGGGAAACCTGGACAGACACATGCAAAAAGATAAAGCTGGATCACCTCCTTACACCACATACAAAAATAAATTCAAAATGGCTTAAAGATTTAAATGTAAGATCTGAAACCATAAAATTCCTAGAAGAAAATATAGGAAGAAACTTCACAGACATTACCCGGAGTAACATTTTTACTGATATATCCCCTCACGCGAGGGAAGTAAGAGAAAAAATAAACATGTATGATTACATCAAACCAAAAAGCTTTCTCACAGCAAGGGAAACCGTCAATAAAACAAAAAGGGATCCTACTGAATGGGAAAAGATATTTGCCAATGACATATCTGATAAGGGGTTAATATCACAAATTTATAAAAAACTCACTCAACTCAACTCCAAAAAAAAAAAAAACCAACCCAATTAAAAAATGGGCAGAGGACATGAAGAGACATTTTTCTAAAAAAGACAGACAGATGGCAAACAGACATATGAAGAAATGCTCAACCTCACTAACCATCAGAGAAATGCAAATAAAAACCACAATGAGATACCACCTCACCCCAGTCAAGATGGCTATCATCAATAAATCAACAAACAACAAGTGCTGGTGTGGATGTGGAGAAAAGGGAACGCTTGTGCACTGTTGGTGGGATTGCAGATTGGTGCAGCCACTATGGAAAACAGTATGGAGGTATCTCAAAAATCTGAAAATGGAACCACCTTATGATCCAGCAATTCCACTCCTAGGTATCTATCCGGAGAAATCCAAAACTCCAATTCAAAAATCTTTATGCTCTCCTATGTTAATTGCAGCACTATACACAATAGCCAAGACATGGAAACAACCGAAATGCCCATCGGTAGATGACTGGATTAAGAAACTGTGGTACATTTATACAATGGAGTATTACTCAGCCATAAAGAAGAAAGAAATCTTACCATTTGCAACAACATGATGGACCTAGAGAACATTATGTTAAGTGAAATAAGTCAGACAGAGAAAGACAAATACCATATGATCTCACTTATATGCGGAATCTAAAGAAAAGAATAAGTGAATGAACTAATCAGAGACAGTTTTGGAAACATGGAGGAAAAACTGAGGGTTGCTAGAGGGGCAGGGGGTGGGGATAAGGGGAAGGTGAGAGGTTTAGAAAATAGTCGCTAACCTCAAGATGGCCATGGGGTTTTGAAAATTAATTTGGGGAACGTACAGAGGGATAGTGGATGGGGGAGGGGGCTTTACACAGTGAGAGGGATATAAATGATAAACGTCTAAGTTTTGCTTTGTCTTGTGCACCTGAAACTAATTAAAAAAAAACACAAAAAACTTAACAACCATTTGTAATAAATTAAATAAATATACATATATGCATCTAAAAAATATTGTAATAACTAGGTATAGTGCCAGATAGGTACTAGATCTATCAGAGTGATAGAAGGGAAGGGGGTTGGGGTCAGGGTGAAAAAGGCGAAGGCATTAAGAAATACAAATTGATAGTTAATGCAATATGGGGAACATAATCAACAATGTTGTAAAGATCATGTACAGTACCAGAAGGGCACAGGACTTATCAGGGGGATCACATCATGGACTGTGTAGATGCCTGACCAATGCACTATACCCCTGAAGAGCTGAAGTAAAATAATATTGAATGTCAACTATAACTAAATATATATGTATATATAGTCATGGGATGTTAAGTACAACATAGGGAAGATAGTCGATGGTATTGCAACAGCTATGTAAGATATCAGAGGGGTAGTAGCTTAGAGGTTGGGTTATCACTTTATGAGGGGTTTAAATGTCTAACTATTACATTGCTTTGTACACCTGAAACTAAAAATAAATGTACAATAAATAAATAATTGCAATAACCACAATTACTTTTGCACCAACCTAATATTTATTTTACAAAAAAATCCTCTCATTTAAGGAAGGGAGGACTCTGTGACTAACATTTCTTAAAGGTCTAGTATGTGGCCGACATTTTCTATATTTTATCTGATATTCTCCATAAAAATCCTGTTAGGCAGGATTTTTGCTACTTAGCAATATCTATTTCCTTCGTTATTATTTTCTACTTATATGCCCATATGACAAAATATTATATATATGTAAATATAATAATAAATGTAAAATTAACTATCCATGAAAACACTGCATTGATGAAAGGACTGGGGATGAAACGAAATAGTCACAGCCAAACTCTGTCACACCTCAACAGTCACCAGTGCAGGGAGCAACCTAGTGTTACAAGGTCAAGTAAGCCACCACTGCCCCTTTCCTCCCCACCTACTCCAGAATCATCCCCATATCCAAAATCTCATGATGGACAATGGTTGGATGGAGGGCAAGGCCAACCTGAGAGACTATGTGTATTCTCAAGAGGACAGAGAGTGCTGAACTAGGTAAAGCTGGGTGTAGTTGGATCCAATGAAGATGACCAGATCAGTTATACAGATATAAAGACCCTACATAGTTTTGCTCAGCTGAGTGCATTAGTGAGGAAATTTTGGCACCACTGTGCTAGAAGGTAATCAAATTGGAATTCTTAGTTTAATGCTTAATGTATAAGTTCATATTTTCTAGCAGAAAGTTTATTGCCTTTTCGTTGTGGAATTTCACCCCTTCACTTTAAACTAGCACATTGTACTCAAGCTTTCTGCAGAACCATTTCTGTTCCCAGTGCAGGAAAATGGATTGTCTCAATGGGAAAACAAAGATGCTTTGTATTCAGCCATATTAATTTTGAGAGTTAATAGTCAGACTGCTTTTTTTTCTGTTAAAAGTCCCTTAAATAGGAATGAAGGCAACCTAATTTCCTTCTCTAATTTGTATGATCTGAATTTATATTACCCCAAACAAGTACATTATCATTTAACCTTTCATTTGTCATTACATTACAATAAAAATATTTATTTCAAGAACAATCATTCAGTAGAAAATTATGTTTTTGAATGCCTCCTGCTTAGTTTTGAATAGATTTTGGAACTGATAGGAGTTTTTTTTTTGTTTTTTTCAGAGTCAAATAATAAATAGGTTTCTCTCTGCATAAACACTGTCCGTGCATTAGCAGATAAAACTTTATCAATGAAGGTAAAAGGTGTCCTGAGTCTTTCACATTTACCAGATTTTTAGAATAGTATTCAAGGCTCATCAAAGGCTGACATTCTGTATTAAAGACAACGGATTGATATTTCCAACTTCACTCTGTGATCTTGTAACTGAGATTTACATGAATAACAGATTCGTTATTCCTAGTTATTTCCTGTAAAATGGTTTATGCCCTGATTTCCTGATCTATGATATGCAGATCATAATTCCTTGCCAAAAAAATGGGACTATGTTCATTATACAAAAGCCTATAAACCGAGAATCCCTGTTCAACACAAGGAAGTGATATTTACACTACATATGGAAGGTCAAAACTAAGAACTGGACATCATCAAAATGGCGCGTGAGGTGAGCCACTGTGAAGCTCCCCTGGAATTTAAAACCAATCGAACAACAATAACTCCACAAATGACTCCCTGCACAGCACACAGGCAAGACGAAGAGGCCCACTACTAAATTCACTTAAAGGTGGGTGAATCAGGCTAGCAGGGGAGGAGGAAAAGGAGAAGTGCGGAGACGGAGCCACGCGGGTGCAGGCCACAGACCTAGCTCAGTGCTCCGAGCTCGCTGCATCCTGGAACGACCGCAGCTGCGGGAGAGGGAAGAACTTGGATTGCTACGGCTCCGCTTATGCCCCGCAGGGCTGAGGGGGCAGCATATAATACGGCTGAACCCAACGCTCATGGCAGAGACCTCCGAGAAAAGACTGAGGGAAGAAGGCTGAAAACAGTGGTGTAAGCCCTCAATGCCAAGCAGAGAACGGAACTCTCAGGCACTGAGACTAGCCGCCCCCTCCTTACCCTCCCAGAGTTCGCCCCTCCCCCACTTGCCTGCTGCTAGAAGTGAAACAGTTGTAGTGTCAGACAAAAAGAACAGAATATTTGCTGTTCTGAGAACTGTGGACCACAGACACAGATTCGCAGCCCAACTAGCTCCAGCAAAGGGGAGGGAGATATGGAAGCAGGACCAGCTATGGTGGTGGTCACCGCCATTGCTCTGGGCCACCTCTCACAACTCACCCTGCCCCTGACCCCCCTATCTGGGTGGATAAACGCAGGAGTAAACAGAACTGCTGAAACATAAGGGGCTCTGAATCTGGTGCAGGAAGGCTTTGGAACTTCAAAGCTCTCCCCATATCCACACGGACACTGCGCCCTGTGACCCAGGTGAACTATTAACAGAGGAGAAGCCTGTCTCCCAGGGAATCCCCCCCGTTGTATGAGAAGCTGGAATAGTGCAGAGAAAACATAGCACTACCGTGTGAGAGAGAAAAAAAGGCTGCAGTCAAAAAAAATTAAAACATTCTATCAACAATTACTGGAAAACAGAAGAAAGACCTCTTCCTATCACCCTGTTGCAGAAGCCACTCCTGTAGATGTCTAGGAAGAGAAATAATAAACCAGTAATTGCCATGAATAACCAAGTAAACAAGACAGTGCAGAAGAAAGTGAAAAGTCTCCAGAGGAACTTAAAGATAAAGAAATATGTGACTTCAATGACAGAGAATTCAAGATTGCAGTTCTGAAAAAACCAACGAGATGCAAGAAAACACAGAAAGGTAGTTTAATGAACTCAGAAACACAATCAAAGAACAACATGAGCATTTTATGGAAGAGATTGAAATTTTAAAAAAGAACCAGAGAATTTCTAGAGATTAAGAACTCAATAAGTAACTAAGAATGAAATAACCAACTTAGGTAGTAGAGATGGAGAAAAGAATCAGTGACAGATGGAGGAAAGAATCAGTGACATCGAAGATAGAAACCTGGAAAAGACACAGATGGAAGAAGAAAGAGACTTGAGACTTAAAATATATGAAAGAACTCTACAAGAACTTTCTGACTCCATCAGAAAGAGCAATATAAGAATAATGGGCATACCAGAAGGTGAAGAAAGAGAGAAAGGAACAGAGAATATATTCAAACAAATAGTTGATGAGAACTTCCCAAACTTGTGGACAGAACTGGATCCTCAAATCCAAGAAGCAAATAGAACACCTAATTACCTCAATCCCAACAGGCCTTCTCCAAGGCACATTGTATTGAAGCTGTCTAAAAACAAAGACAAAGAAAGAATCCTCAAGGCACCAGGGGAAAGAAGACGGTAACTTACAAAGGAAAGCCCATTAGATTATCATCCGATTTTTCGGCACAAACACTACAAGCCAGGAGGGAGAGGAACCAAATATTCAAACTATTGAAAGAGAGAAATTATGAGCCAAGAATAATATACCCAGCAAAGATATCCTTTAGATATGAAGGAGGAATAAAGACCTTTCCAGACATACAGAAACTGAGGGAATTTTCTAATATACAACCTGCACTACAAGAAATACTAAAGGAGGCTGTTCTACCACCATCAACAGGAACAATTTGTGGCAACCAAAACAAAAAAAAGGGGAGAGTAAAGACCTGAACGAGAATATGGGAATGGAGAAAGGAAGCATGCCAAAGAACATGGAATACTCTAAATATCAAACTTTCTTTCACAAAAACTTAAGGGTAACTACTAAAAAAAAAATCCAGAACTGAAATATATACTGTAATAAAAGAAGAAACAGAGGGAAACATCATAGAACACCACCGCACAGAAATAATAGACAACGACAAAAAGACAAAGAAACAATGGAGACACAGCCTTACCAGAAAACTAAAGATAGAATGACAGGAAATCCTCACATATCAATAATCACCCTAAATGTAAATGGACTGAACTCACCAATAAAAAGGCACAGAGTAGCAGATTGGATCAAAAAACGAAACCCAACTATATACTGTCTCCAAGAGACACATCTCAGCTACAAGGACAAGCATAGATTCAAAGTGAAAGGGTGGAAATTGACACTCCAAGCAAATGGTACCCAGAGAAAATCAGGTGTAGCCATAATGATATTATATGAAAGAGACTTCAGGGTGAAAAAGATAACAAGAGACAAATATGGACATCTCATAATGGTAAAGGGGACTATAAAGCAAGAAGACATAACAGTCATCAATAATTATACCCCCAATCAGGGAGCACTGAAATATACCAAGCAACTACTAACAGAACTAAAGTGAGAAATTGACCAAAACACAATTATACTACGGGACTTAAATACATCCTTGACAGCTATGGATAGATCATCCAAACAGAAAATAAATAACGAAATAGCAGCTCTAGATGACACATTGGATGAAATGGACATAATCGACATATATAGAGCACTTCATCCTAAAATATCAGACTATACATTCTTTTCTAGTGTACATGGAAAGTTCTCAAGGAAAGACCATATATTGGGACATAAAATCAGTCTCAGCAAATTTAAGAAGTTTGAAATCATACCAAGCATATTCTCTGATTACAAGGCTCTGAAATTGGACATCAACTGCGAAAAGAAAGCACAAAAAACACAAACACATGGAGATTAAACAACATACTTTTAAAGAACGACTGGGTCAAAGAAGAAGTTAGAGGAGAGATCAAAAGATACATAGAAATAAATGACAATGAAAATACATACCACCAAAATTTTTGGGATGCAGCAAAAGCAGTTTTAAGAGGGAAATTTACATCATTACAGGCCTATCTCAAGAAGCAAGAAAAATCCCAAATAAATAGCCTCATGTTACACCTTAAAGAACTAGAAAAAGAAGAACAAGTGAAACCCAGGGTCAGCAGAAAAAAAGAAATAACAAAAATCACAGCAGAACTAAATGAAATAGACAAGAAAAAGACAATAGAAATAATTACTGTGACAAAGAGCTGGTTCTTTGAAAAGATTAACAAAATTGACAAACCCTTCGCTAGACTCACTAAGATAAAAAGAGAGAAGACACTAATTATCAAAATCAGAAACAAAAAAGAGGAAGTTATCATGGACACCACAGAAATACAAAGGATCATCCAACAATACTATGAGGGACTGTATGCCACCAAATTCAATAACCTAGAAGAAATGGACAAGTTCTTAGAAACATATAGCCTTCCTACCCTGAACCATGAAGAACTGGAAAATCTAAACAGACCGACCACCAGTAACGAAATTGAATCAGTCATCCAAAACCTTCCCAAAAGCAAATGTCCGGGACCAGATGGCTTCACCGGTGAATTCTAGCAAACCTTCAAAGGGGATCTAATACCAATCCTGCTCAAACTCTTCCAAAAAATTGAAGAAGAGACAGTACTCCCTAACTCATCTTATGAGGACAACATTACCCTGATACCAAAACCTGGTAAGGAGAACACAAAAAAACAAAACTACAGACCAATATCTCTGATGAACACAGATGCAAAATCCTAAGCAAAACTCTAGCAAATCGAATACAACAATGCATTAAAAATTATTCAACACGACCAAGTAGGGGCACAATGATGGTTCAAAATCCCCAAATCCATCAATGTGATACACCACATAAACATAATAAAGGACAAAAATCATATGATTATATCAATTGATGCAGAAAAAGCATTTGACAAGATGCATCATCCATTTATGATTAAAACACTTAATAAAATATGTATAGAAGGAAAATACCTTAACATAATAAAGGCCATATACGACAAGCCCTCAGCTAATCTCATAATTAATGGTGAAAAATTGAAGCCCTTTGCTCTACGTTCAGGAACACGACAGGGCTGTCCCCTATCACCTCTGCTTTTCAACATAGTGTTGGAAGTCCTTGCCAGAACAATCAGGCAAGAGAAAGAAATAAAAGGCATCCAAATTGGGAATGAAGAAGTTAAATTGTCACTCTTTGCAGATGACATGATGCTATATATAGACAACCCTAAAGACTCCACCAAAAAGCTATTAGAAACAATCAACGAATACAGTAAAGTTGCTGGCTACAAAATCAATGTACAAAAGTCCATTGCTTTCCTATATACTAACAATGAAATCTCAGAAAAAGAAATACAAAAAACAATTCCTTTTGCAATTGCAGCAAAAAGAATAAAATACTTAGGAAAAAACTTAACCAAGGATGTGAAGGACCTATATGCTGAAAACTATAACACATTTTTGAAAGAAATTGAAGAAGACGCAAAGAAATGGAAAGACATTCCATGCTCATGGATTGGAATAATCAACATAGTTAAAATGGCCATATTACCCAAAGCAATATACAGATTTAATGCAATCCTCATCAAAAGCCCAATGGCATTTTTTAAAGAAGTAGAACAAAAAATGATTAGATTTGTTTGGAATCACAAAACACCCCGAATAGCCAAAGCAATCTTAAGAAAAAAGAACAATACTGGAGGTATCACACTCCCTGACTTTAGCTTGTACTACAGGGCTACAATAATCAAAACAGCATGGTATTGGCAGAAAAACAGACACATAGACCAATGGAATAGAATTGAGAACCCAGAAATAAAACCACATAAATATGGACAGATAATTTTTGACAAAGAAGCTAAAACATACAATGGAGGGAAGACAGCCTCTTCAATAAATGGTGCTGGGAGAATTGGATAGCCACGTGCAAAAGAATGAAACTGGACTGCTATCTGTCACCATGTACCAAAATTAATTCAAAATGGATCAAAGACTTAAGCATAAGACGTGACACAGTAAATTGCATAGAACAAATCATAGGTACTAAACTTATGTACCTTGGGTCCAAAGGACATTTTATGAATTTGACTCCAAAGGCAATGGAAGTAAAAGCTGAAATAAACGAATGGGACTATATAAAACTTAAAAGCTTCTTCACAGCAAAAGAAACCATCGACAAAATAAAGAGGCAACCAACTGAATGGGAGAAGTTTTTTGCAAACATTGCCTCCGATAAGGGGCTAATATCTAAAATATACAAGGAACTCATGCAACTCAACAACAAAAAAACAAAGAACCCAATTAAAAAATGGGCAGAGGACCTGAAGAGACATTTCTCCAAAGAGGACATACAAATGGCAAATAGACATATGAAAAAATGCTCAACATCACTAATCATCAGAGAAACGCAAATAAAAACCACAATGAGATATCACCTCACCCCAGTCAGAATGGCTATCATCAACAAGAGAAATAGTAACAAGTGTTGGAGAGGCTGTGGAGAAAAGGGAACACTCATACACTTTTGGTGGGAATGCAGACTAGTGCAGCCGTTATGGAAGGCAGTGTGGAGGTTCCTCAAAACATTATGAATAGAATTACCATATGACCCAGCAATCCCTCTCCTGTGTATCTACCGAAAATATCTGAAAACATTTATCCATAAAGACACGTGTGCTCCAATGTTCATTGCAGCTTTGTTTACAGTGGCCAAAACATGGAAACAACCAAAATGTCCTTCGATAGATGAATGGATAAGGAAGTTGTGGTATATATATACAATGGAATACTATTCGGTGGTAAGAAAAGATGATATAGGAACATTTGTGACAACATGCATGGATTTTGAGAGTATGATGCTGAGCGAAATAAGTCAGACAGAAAAAGCAGAGAACCATATGATTTCACTGATATGTGGTATAGAAACCAAAAACAACAAAAGAACAAGACAAACAAATGAGAAGCAAAAACTCATAGACACAGACAATAGTTTAGTAGTTACCAGAGGGTAAGGGGGGGTGGGGGGTGGGAGATGAGGGTAAGGGGGATCAAATATATAGTGATGGAAGAAGAACTGACTCTGGGTGGTGAACACACATTGGGATTTATAGATGATGTAATACAGAATTGTACACCTGAAATCTATGTAATTTTACTAACAATTGTCACCCCAATAAATTTTAAAAAAAAGAACCATTCTTATTTGAGGAAGGCTCTTGGGGGCCAACCCACGTGTCCCCATTTTTTCCTTGAGTGTTATATTTATCCTTAGTAGTTCTGACTTTTTGTTAAACATTTTCATTAACCGCCATAATAACTTAAACAATTAATAGAAATAAACCCTCTTCTCTCCTATGTCAGCTTCTTTGTGTTTCTGCTCTTAATTTCATTTCCTTTTTCTACTTCTGATTCTCTAATTGATATCTTGTTTATATAAAGATAATCATAAAATAATAATCAAATCTCTCTTTAGTCTTTTGAATTTAGCTTATCTGGTTTTAAATGTCTTATATTCCTTCGATTAATATTAGTTCATGATAGAGGATAAAAATAGCTGATTTGAGGAACACAATTTTTTCCACGTGATGTTCAATTTTTAAATAGTTGCCAAGATCTACAAATTGGAAGATTTCATATATAAATATAGCTCCCTGGCTTATCTTGAAAAAAATGAGGTTTGGCCACATGGTGCCTACATTTTTACATTCCCTCAAGAAAACACCTGGCTGGAGTTGATAGCAGTTTTCCTCATCCCATTCACCACAGTTCTTACCACTCCCTATTGTATAACTTGCCACACTGACACATTAATTTCTGTTTTACAATTATTGTTATTGCTTTTCTTACAGTAAAGAGAAAATGGAAATAGTTCTTGCCTCCACTTAATCAATCAAAAGTGGGGGGGGGGCATGAAAAGTGCTGTTAATTCCAGAATAATGGAGGGAGAGCATTTACCTGTGGAAGCCAAGGCTCTTCACATGATTTTCATGTACACTTGCTTCCATTATTTACATTATCAGTGTGGCCCCCAGAGGTCTTTGATTCTGGCCTTCTTGGGGTTAAAAGTTTTCCATGTCACATCATCAATGTGCCACACACTCATTCTGAGGAGACTATAATAAATATGCACATTCTAGAATCTTTAAGCAAGTAAAGGAGAAGCATATTTCAAGCAACTTTTAAATGACATTAAAATAATATTTAATGAGATATAATGAACTTTCATTTGCCATATTTAGTGCTGTCATATTTTCTTGTCAGAAAAAATGGTTATATTATTTCTGATGGCAGGCCACAATGGGGTATCTGAAGATAATACACATTAAATAAATTCAGCTCTGTTACCTCTGGTCATGATATTTTCCTCTGACCCAGTGAGTGAAATTATTTGGGGATGGCATTTTGATCATGCCAGCTCCCTTTTAGAAGTAGATACTGGTTTGGACTAGGAAACTCTAAAACATACTTTGCCTCTTTTCAGAGTGGTTTGCTTTATGCCATTACAAAAATTGTGTTGCAAATAGTCAACATAACTCTAAGTGCCTAAAAGCTTAAATAATGAATTTAATGGATTTGGATTGTAGGTAACAGAAGCAACTCCTGCTGTTTTTTACATTTGTAACTTTTATTTGTGAACCATGGGAAAGCATTAACTTAATGGCCTCCTCTCAAAATTTCAGATATTTTATTTGTCCATATTCTCTGCTGGTCCTTGTTCATATGCAACCATTTGGTAATACCATGAAAACAGGTTTATTTGTTTGTCCATTTTTTGATCAGTTATGCAAGGTAGTATCAGCTTTGGTTTAAAAGTGAACACACAACTGAAATTCTACTCCTAGGTATATACAGAAAAGAACTTAAAACATGTATTCACATGAAAACTTACACATGCATGTTTATGGCAACATTATTTATAATAACCAAATGATGGAAATAACCCGAATGTCCATCAATGAATGAACAAATTAAGTGTGGTATATCTGTGTAATGAAATTTCATTCAGCTATGAAAAGTACTGATACATGCTGTAACATGGATGAACCTTGAGAACATTATGCTAATGAAAGAAACCAGACGCAAAAGGTCACATATTGTATGGTTCCATTTATATGATATGTACAAAATAAGCACAGCCATAGAAACAGAAAGTAAATTAGTAGTTGCTTAGGGGTAGGGGAAGAATGAGGGGATAGGAGAGTGATAGCTAAAGGGTACAGTGTTTCTCTTTATGATATTGAAAGTTTCTAAAATTGACTATGGTAATGGTTTCATGTATCTGTAAATATACTAAAAATTATTGACTTGTATACCTTAAATGAGTAAATTGTATGATGTGTGAGTCATATCACCACCAACTGTTACAAAAACATAAATTTTAAAAAGAAACACATAAGCTACTGGTTTTAATCACTTAACTTTCTTCTTTTTTTTTAGCAGTTAAAAAGTTAATTTATTAAGGTTTTTTTGTTAATTTATTGGGGTGACAATTGTTAGTAAAATTACATAGATTTCAGGTGTACAATTCTGTATTACATCATCTATAAATCCCATTGTGTGTTCACCACCCAGAGTCAGTTCTCCTTCCATCACCATATGTTTGATCATCACTTAACTTTCACTTCAAGGAATACTTGTGTCTACCATGTTTAAGTTTTCAGCTTGACACCCAGTGCAACTCCAGCAAGGCAGAAAGTTTTGTTTGTTTTGTTTACCACTATATGTGCTAAATCTAGAACAATTCCAATAAATTCCCTTTTGAGCACCATTGGTAATTCTCCCCTTAAAATCATTATCTGCCAGAACATGAGCTTCAGGGTGGCAAGGATTTGTATCTGTTTTCTCCACTGCTGATTCTTCTGACTTTGAACAATGCCTGGCATAAAGTGCACACTTAACAAATATTTGTCAAATAAATATACTGCTTCTTCTGTATCTGGCTCAATGGAAAACTCTGTGTAACAACCAACCAGGCAGTAGAATGGTGGGAGATGAAAGAAAAGAAATTAGCAATGAACAAAAACCGATCATTCAAAGAAGAAATGGCAATCAAATGTGTGAAAAGTTTTTCAAACTTCCTAATAAAATAATTAAAATAATACTCTCTGTGCACACACTGAAACTAAAGCTCCTTGTCATCACCGCACTAAGATATTAGTTTATGCCTCCCCTGCAGACACACAAGTACAGCTGGAGAGACGGACAGAAGAGACAACATGCTTAATGATGGTGGAGGTGCAACAAGGATGGTCCAGATAGCTGACTCTCCTGATGGAGGGACTTGTTTGTCACAAATCTCATGCATCAAGGTGTTCTCCACTCCTTCCCCATTAGGGTGTGTGTGTGTGTGTGTGTGTGTGTGTGTGTGTGTGTGTGTGTGTGTGTGTGTCTGCTGTGGAGTAAATCAAATCCAGGTCTTGGAAACCCACTTCAACCAGACTTCTAACCTCTAATCAGACATCTGTTCTTCAGGTAAGATTTGGTTTAGAAAAGGTCCAATCCTGATGTTCTAGAGTAGTCTACTTATTGTTATCCTCATTAACAAAAGGAGGAGACTGTGAAACATGGAGGGGACAATGAATCATAAAGCTGATGTAAAAAGTCATAGAATGTGAATATCCACCACAAATCCAGGGCTTTTATATGTAATTCAGCTGGGGAATGGAAGGTACAGTGAACTCTCCAAGATTATGCAGATAATTAATTGGAAAGGAAAGTCTGGAGCCAGATTATCAGAAATAAAATGTATCTAATTCCTCTGCACAGTGAGTCAGTACATTTATATTGTTGCGGAATCATCTCCCCAAATCCAGGTTCGAGTGCCATGCACAGGTAAAGCCAAAACATTGAGACACCGGTGCTTGGAGATAGAGAAAGGTTTGTTTGATTTGGCTAAAGCCAGAGGACAGGATAGCAAGATCTCTCAAATCCATCTCTCCCAAAAAGTATGCAGCTAGGGAGTAGGGGAGGAGGAATTCCGGGGAACTAAGAGAGAAGAAGTCTGTTTTCCTTTAGTTACAGATGATGCTTTTTTATATCAGATTCATGGGCATCAGGAGCTGGTCACAAATCCCTTGAAGATGTTCTTTTCTTCTGCATTACAAACTCAAATTCTCCTTGAGACTCTGAAGTTGTCTCCTCCTCCTTGACAAAGAAACAGTACATCAGCAACACAAAATTATATTGTGAGAACAAGGGCTACTGGATTGAAGAACCAAGATGCTGCGAAATATCTCATAATTGTGTGTCAGTAAGTTATTGTTAAAGCAAAAAGCAGAAACTAGATATCTTGTGACTATCGCCATTTTGAAAGCTATTGTTGTTTTGTGCCTAACTAGTTATGTTTTTCTGTTATCTCAAGAAAAGTGCAGTTATTTTCTTTCTTTAATTTTTTAAAAATTACAGCTGACATTCAATATAATTTTATATTATTTTCTTTAGATTCCACATATAAGTGAGATCATATGGTATTTGTCTTCCTCTGTCTGACTTATTTCACTTAGCATAATACACTCTAGGTCCACCCATGTTATCACAAATAAGATTTTATTCTTCATTATAGCTGAGTAATATTCCATTGTGTATACAAGGTCCTACAATTAAGTTCGGAAACTTGTTACAACGTTGCTAACTTTCTTTGATATCAGAGGGATTATTCATTATGAATTTGTACCAACTGGACAAAAAATTAACCAAGTTTACTATTTGGAAGTGCTGAAAAGGCTGCATGAAAAAGTTAGACAAAAACGACCTGAACTTTTCACCAACAATTCATGGCTCTTGCATCACAACAATGCACCAGATCACACGGCACTATCTGTGAGGGAGTTTTTAGCCAGTAAACAAATAACTATATTGGAACACCCCCCCCTCCTGATCTGGCCCCCAATGAATTCTTTCTTTAACCGAAGATAAAGGAAATATTGAAAGGAAGACATTATGATGACATTTAGGACATCAAGGGTAAAACAAGGTCAGCTCTGATGACCATTTCAGAAAAAGAGTTCCAACATTGCTTTGAAGGGTGGAGCAGGTGCTGGTGTCAGTGCATAGCTTTCCAACGAGAGTACTTCAAAGGTGACCATAGTGATATTCAGCAACGAGGTACATAGCACTTTTTCTTTTGTTAATTAAAGTTTATTGGGGTGACAATTGTTAGTAAAGTTACATAGATTTCAAGTGTACAATTCTGAATTACATCATCTATAAATCCCATTGCGTGTTCACCACCCAGAGTCAGTTCTCCTACCACCACAATATATTTGATCCCCTTTACCTTCATCTACTACCCCCCTCCCTCCTTACCCACTGGCAACCACTAAACTATTGTCTATGTCTATGAGTTTTTCTTTCTCATTTGTATGTCTTCTTCTTTTGTTATTTTTGGTTTATATATCACATATCAATGAAATCATATGGTTCTCTGCTTTTTCCGTCTGACTTATTTCGCTTAGCATTATATTCTCAAGATCCATCCATGTTGTCACAAATGGACCTATTTCATCTTTTCTTACCGCCGAATAGTATTCCATTGTGTATATATACCACAACTTCTTTATCCATTCATCTATCGAAGGACATTTTGGTTGTTTCCATGTCTTGGCCACCATAAATAAAGCTGCAAAGAACATAGGAGCACACGTGTCTTTATGGATAAATGTTTTCAGATTTTTTTGGTAGATACACAGGAGAGGGATTGCTGGGTCATACGGTAATTCTATTTTTAATTTTTTGAGGAACCTCCACACTGCCTTCCATAGCAGCTGCACCGGTCTGCATTCCCACCAACAGTGTATGAGGGTTCCTTTCTCTCCACAGGCTCTCCAACACTTGTTACTATTTGTCGTGTTGATGATAGCCATTCTGACTGGGGTGAGGTGATATCTCATTGTGGTTTTTATTTGCATTTCTCTGATGATTAGTGATGTTGAGCATTTTTTCATATGCCTATTTGCCATTTGTATGTCCTCTTTGGAGAAATATCTCTTCAGGCCCTCTGCCCATTTTTCAATTGGGAAGTTTTTGTTGTTGTTGTTGTTGTTGTTGTTGAGTTGCATGAGTTCCTTGTATATTTTGGATATTAGCCCCTTATTGGAGGCACTGTTTGCGAAAATCTTCTCCCATTCAGTTGGTTGCCTCTTTATCTTGTCGATGGTTTCTTTTGCTGTGCAGAAGCTTTTAAGTTTCATATAGTCCCATTCATTTATTTTAGCTTTTACTTCCCTTGTCTTTGGAGTCATATTCATAAAATGCTCTTTGAACCCAAGGTCCATAAGTTTAGTACCTATGTTTTCTTCCATGCAGTTTATTGTGTCAGGTCTTATGCTTAAGTCTTTGATCCATTTTGAATTAATTTTGGTACATGTTGACAGATAGCAGTCCAGTTTCATTCTTTTGCACATGGCTAACAAATTCTGCCAGCACCATTTATTGAAGAGGCTGTCTTTTCTCCATTGTATGTTTTTAGCTTCTTTGTCAAAAATTGTCTCTCCATATTTATGTGGTTTTATTTCTGGGTTCTCAATTCTATTCCATTGGTCTATGTGTCTGTTTTTCTGCCAATACCATGCTGTTTTGATTATTGTAGCCCTGTAGAACAAGCTAAAGTCAGGGAGTGTGATGCCTCCAGTATTGTTCTTTTTTTTAAGATTGCTTTGCCTGTTCGGGGTCTTTTATGGTTCCAAACAAATCTGATGATTTTTTGTTCTACTTCTTTAAAAAATGCCATTGGGCTTTTGATGAGGATTGCATTAAATCTGTATATTGCTTTGGGTAATATGGCCATTTTAACTATGTTGATTATTCCAATCCATGAGCACGGAATATCTTTCCATTTCTTTGTGTCTTTTTCAATTTCTTTTAAAAATGTCTTGTAGTTTTCAGCATATAGGTCTTTCACATCCTTGGTTAAGTTTATTCCTAGGTATTTTATTCTTTTTGCTGAAATTGCAAAAGGAATTGTTTTTTTTATTTCTTTTTCTGAGATTTCATTGTTGGTATATAAGAACGCAATGGACTTTTCTACGTTGATTTTGTAGCCGGCAACTTAACTATATTCGTTGATTGTTTCTAAAAGCTTTTTGGTGGAGTCTTTAGGGTTTTCTACACACAAGATCATGTCGTCTGCAAAGAGTGACAATTCAACTTCCTCATTCCCAATTTGGATGCCTTTTATTTATTTCTCTTGCCTGATTGCTCTGGCAAGGACTTCCAACACTATGTTGAAAAGCAGAGGTGATAGGGGACAGCCCTGTCGTGTTCCTGAACATAGAGCAAAGGGTTTCAGTTTTTCACCGTTACTTATGAGATTAGTTGAGGGTATGTCATATATGGCCTTTAAGGTATTTTCCTTCTATACCTATTTTATTAAATGTTTTAACCCTAAATGGATATTGTATCTTGTCAAATGCTTTTTCTGCATCAATTGATAATAATCGTATGATTTTTGTCCTTTATTTTGTTTATGTGATGTATCACATTGATGGATTTCTATTGTTGAACCACCCTTGTGGCCCTGGGATGAACCACACTTGGACCTGATAAATAATCTTTTTAATGCATTGTGGCATTCGATTTGCTTGAATTTTGTTTAAGATTTTTGCATCTGTATTCATCAGAGATATTGGTCTGTAATTATCTTTCTTTGTGTTGCCCTTACCACGTTTTGGTGTCAGGGTAATGTTGGCCTCATAAAATGAGTTAGGGAGTACTGTCTCTTCTTCAATTTTTTGGGAGAGTTTGAGCAGGACTGGTATTAGATCCTCTTTTAAGGTTTGGTAGAATTCACTAGCGAAGCCATCTGGTCCAGGACTTTTGCTTTTGGGAAGGTTTTGGATGACTGATTCAATTTCGTTACTGGTGATCGGTCTGTTTAGATTTTCCAGTTCTTCATGGTTCAGCCTTGGAAGGCTATATGTTTCTAAGAATTTGTCCATTTGTTCTAGGTTATTGAATTTGGTGGCATATAGTCCTTCATAGTATTCTTTGATGATCCTTTGTATTTCCATGGCATCCATGATAACTTGCCCTTTTTCATTTCTGACTTTGTTTATTAGCGTTGTCTCTTTTTTTATCTTAGTGAGTCTAGCCAAGGGTTTCCCAATTTTGTTAATCTTTTCAAAGAACCAGCTCTTTGTCACATTAATTTTTTCTGTTCTGTTTTTGTTCTCTATTTCATTTAATTCTGCTCTGATTTTTATTATTTCCTTTCTTCTGCTGACCTTAGGTTTCATTTGTACTTCTTTTTCTAGTTCTTTAATGTGGAACATGAGGTTATTTATCTGGGATTTCTCTTGATTCTTGAAATAGGCCTGTAATGATATAAATTTGCCTCTTAAAATTGCTTTTGCTGCATCCCAAAAATTTTGGTAGGATATATTGTTATTCTCATTTGTTTCTATGTATCTTTTGATCTCTCCTCTAGTTTCTTCTTTGACCCAGTCGTTCTTTAAAAGTATGTTGTTTAATCTCCATGTATTGGTGTTTGTTCCTGCTGTCTTTTTGCAGTTGATATCCAATTTCAAAGCCTTATCAGAGAATATGCTTGGTATGATTTCAATCTTCTTAAAATGGCTGAGATTAGTTTTATGTTCCAATATATAATCTATCCTTGAGAATGTTCCATGTACACTAGAAAAAAATGTATAATCTGATGTTTTAGGATGAAGTGCTCTATAAATGTCAATTATGTCCATTTCATCTAATGTGTCATTTAGGGCTGCTGTTTCGTTATTTATTTTCTGTTTGGATGATCTGTCCATAGCTGTCAATGATGTATTTAGGTCCCCTAGTATAATTGTATTTTGGTCAATTTCTGTCTTTGGTTCTGTTAATAGTTGCTTGGTATATTTCAGTGTTCCCTTATTGGGGACATAATTGTTGATGACTGTTATGTCTTCCTGTTGTATAGTCCCCTTTACCATTATGAAATGTCCATCTTTGTCTCTTGTTATCTTTTTTATCCTGAAGTCTGTTTCATCTGATATCAGTATGACTACACCTGAATTTCTCTGGATGCTTTTTGCTTGGAGTGTCAATTTCCACCATTTCAATTTGAGTCTGTGTTTGTCCTTGTAGCTGAGACATATCTCCTAGAGGCAGCATATGGTTGGGTTTAGTTTTTTGATCCAATCTGCTACTCTGTGCCTTTTTATTGGTGAGTTCAGTCCATTAGCATTTAGGATGATTATTGATATGTGAGGATTTCCTATCATTCTATCTTTAGTTTTCTGGTAAGACTGTGTCTCTATTGTTTCTTTGCCTTTTTGTTGTTGACTATTATTTCTGTGTGATGGTATTCTATGATGTTTCCCTCTTTTTCTTCTTTTACTACAGTATGTATGTCAGTTCTGGATTTTTTTTTTTTTTTTTTTTGAGTGGTTAGCATTAATTTTATATAAAGGAAAGTTTGATATTTAAAGTATTCCATTTTCTTCAGCATGCTTACTTTCTCCATTCCCATATTCTGGTTCAGGCCTTTACTCTCCCCATTTTTATGTTTTCGTTGCCTCAAAGTGTCCCTGTTGATGGTGGTTGAATAGGCTCCTTTAGTGTTTTTTTGTAGTGCAGATGGTTTATTAGAAAATTCCCTCAGCTTCTGTATGTCTGGAAACATCTTTTTTCCTCCTTCATATCTAAAGGACATCTTTCCTGGGTATACTATTCTTGGCTCATAATTTCTCTCTTTCATAGTTTGAATATTTGGTTCCACTCCCTCCTGGCTTGTAGAGTTTCTGCTAAGAAATCTGATGATAATCTAATAATCTTTCCTTTGTAGGTTACCTTCTTCTATTCCCTGGCTGCCTTGAGGATTCTTTCTTTGTCATTGACTTTTGACAGCTTCAATACAATGTGCCTTGGAGAAGGACTGTTGGGGTTGAGGTCATTAGGTGTTCTATTTGTACTTGTATTCGAGGATGCAGTTCTTTCCACAAGTTTGGGAAGTTCTCATCGACTATTTGTTTGAATATACTCTCTGTTCCCTTCTCTCTTTCTTCTCCTTCTGGTATGCCCATTATTCTTATATTGCTCTTTCTGATGGATTCAGACAGTTCTTGCAGAGTTCTTTCATTTATTTTAAGTCTCAAGTCTCTTTCTTCTTCCATCCTTGTAATTTCCAGGTTTCTATCTTCGATGTCACTGATTCTTTCCTCCATCTGGTCAACTCTACTACCTAAGCTGGCTATTTCATTCTTAAATTCTTCTATTGAGTTCTTAATCTCCAGAAATTCTATTTGGTTCTTTTCTTAAATTTCAGTTTCTTTCATAAAATGCTCACGTTGTTCTTTGATTGTGTTTCTGAGTTCATTAAACTGCCTTTCTGTGTTTTCTTGCATCTCTTTGAGTTTTTTCAGAACTGCAATCTTGAATTCTCTGTCATTTAAGTCACATATTTCCATATCTTTAAGTTCCTCTTCTGGAGACTTTTCACTTTCTTTCTGAGCAGTCTTGTTGCCTTGGTTATTCATGGCAATTACTGATTTATTATTTCTCTTCCTAGACATCTACAGGAATGGCTTCTGCAACAGGTTAATAGGAAGAGGTCTTTCTTTTGTTTTCCAATACTTGTCGGTAGAATGTTTTATTTTCTCTCCGACTGCATCCTTTTTATCTCTCTCACATGGTAGTGCTATGTTTTCTCTGCACTATTCCAGCTTCTCACACAATGAGGGGATTCCCTGGGAGACGGGCTTGTCCTCTGTTAATAGTTCACCTGGGTCACAGAGTGCAGTGTCCGTGTGGGTATGCGGAGAGCTTTTGAAGTTCCACAGCTCTTCCTACACCAGATTCATAGACTGCATGTTTCAGCAGTTCTGTTTACTCCTGCGGGGATCTGCCCAGATAGGTGGGGCCAGGGGTGGGGTAAGTTGTGAGAGGTGGCCCAGAGCAATGGCGGCGACCACCACCACAGCCGGTCCTTCTTCCATGGCTCCCACCCCTTTGCCGGAACTAGTTGGGCTGCGAATCTGTGTCTGTGGTCCACAGTTCTCAGAACAGCAAATATTCTGTTCTTTTGTTCTGACACTGCTACTGTTCTGCTTCTAGCACTGGGCATGTTGGGTGCAGGCGAGTTCTGGGAGGGTTGGGAGGGGGCGGGTAGTCTCAGTGCCTAAGGATTCCATTCTCTGCTTGGCTGTGATGGCTTAAACCACCGTTTTCAGCCTTTTTCCCTCAGTCTTTTCTCCGAGGTCTCTTTCGTGAGTGTTGGGTTCAGCCGTTTTATATGCTGTCCGCTCAGCCTTATGGGCCATAAACAGAGCCCTAGCAGTCCGAGTTCTTCTGTCTTCTGCAGCTGCAGTAGTTCCGGGATGCAGTGAGCTCGGAGCACTGAGCTAGGTCTGCGTCCTGTGCCCACGTGGCTCTGTCTCCGCACTTCTCCCTTCCCTCCTCCCCTGCTCGTGGGATTCGCCCACCTTTAGGTGAATTCTGTAGTGGGCCTCTTCATCTTGCCTCTCTGCTGTGCAGGGATTCCTTTGTGGAGTTATAGTTGTTCGGTTTGTTCTAAATCCAGGGGAGATTTACAGAGGCTCACCTCATGCCGCCATTTTGATGACGTCTAATTTGATGTCCTTAATGCACAGATATATATCAATTTTGTAATTCAGAAAAGTAATTGAGATACAACTTTCAAAGCAAAGGAAAAATTTTGTTATGAATTGGTTCTCACAGCTAATGTTATAGAAATATTCACTTGGAACAGTACTTAGTACATACACTATGATCTCATTTATTGTTGATAATACAAGTACCTGCTATAAAGCAAATGTATCTCAAAGATATGACCCAAAATATAAAATATGCACACACATTCTTCTCCTCCCCCCCCCCCACACACACATACACAGAAACTCCCTCAGAGACACACTATCGGCTCTCTTCATCTGAGACAGGGGTGGAACTTCCTGTCAAGAGCTAAGAGAACTAGACAGCATCTGATTCTGCAGGAAGGCCTGCCTGTGTCATTCAAGCCTCCAACAAGCCTTATTTGGTGGGTCAGGCCAGAAGCGCCTCCCTCCCCAAATCTTTACATAACCTCCTCCGATATTGAGAGATGTAGTTCTGAATCTGACCAGGAGGTGGCGATAACCTCAATATACGTACTACTTTTGCTGCAATAGAAAAGCGTCGATTTCTATAAAGAGAAACACTAGTAATCGGTGTGACTTTTTAATGACAGATTATGAAACACTATGTATGCTATGATACAAAATATACTGAAAAATGTGTATCGATAGGAAAATGTTGAAAGAGTGTATGCTTTTTTATTTCCTGATGATGACTCCTAAATTTTTGTACCTCTCTTGCTAATTCATTCAGGAAATATTTATTCAAAGGAACAGACACTTTCATCTGATTTTGTTGCATTCATATACAAAATGTCACTATGTACAGAGTAATGGTTTAGTGAATTATCTGGCTAAGCTGTATGTTTAGCTCCTTGCTCTGCTTTTTGTCTATCTATTTGTCCCATCTTTCCAAGCTGGGTTTGTGATCCATGAGTGTGGGGAACTTTATGGCCACCTTTATCAGAAAAGTTGCCACTGGATATAGTTGACTAAGACCCACAAAACCTTACAGAAGAGCCAGTCAGAGGCAACTAAATTGGGGAAATATTTATTGAGATTTAATCATGATCTGGACACAGACAATTCTCATAAGAGTGGATTACCATGCAGCACTTTCTGACAGAACAGAGTGGTAGGTTTCTGGGAGACTTTTGGGCTTAACTCACCCCTGGGAGGGTGAACCATCCAATTTAGAATCTCTGTTGTCCTTCTTGCCCAATGTCCTCTCTGAAAAGGGGAACCAATTTTCTGCTTCAAGTCGGAGCTCCCTTCCCAAGGGCAGAGGAAATTCTAAAGGGGTGGAGGGAGGTAAAAACAAATAACATTATACATGCACTTCTTATGTCCCATGTGCTTCCCCGTCTTCTTAATTGCTTTCTGAATGTTAATATCAGATAATCGTTTTTCCTTTGTCCCTTAAAAGGCAAAACACTCATAGGGACAAAGCCAGTACTTTGGCTTCTGGAGAATTCTCTTAAGTCAGGAGACCTCTCTGGGTCCCAATGACAGACCTAACCCAGTAACTCTGTGACAACTTTGGGTAAATCGTTTCACCACTTTATGACCTCACCTATCTGACTATCACCCGCCCTGTCTCTCGAAAATTCTGGATTGTGCAGGAGAAAAAATGAGCCATATATCATAATCAAGTCCGTGACTGTAGGGAATCAATGTATGGTAGTTTGGTGCTAATTATTGCCAATTGTACAGGCCGTGGACTCATTATCCTGGATACTGCTCCAGTTTTAGGAGAAGGATGTGAAAGTACTTTTAAAGCCCCCTCAATTAAAGTTTTTGGTTATCATTTTACTGCCAAGTAGAGCCCCATTAAGCATTGTATTTAGAGTTCACTCATGTTCCCATCAAACCAAAGCATATCCTTTGTTTTCAGAGACACAATGTAGCTGTTCTCCCATATTATCTATTGTGTCCTCCTCTTCTAAAATGGAGGGCCATTTTCTATACTCAAGTGATAATAAAGTAATGAGGTGTAACTCTGTCCTTTCTCATCAACACCAGAAGTAAAAATGTACATCAGGATTGCTCTTCAAAATAGTCCTCCATTCCCATGAAGACATACACCTGTATAATGAGATTATCATCAATCAAAACTTTAGCAACTGGCTTTACAAGCAATTTATGATCCTCAAAAGAACACCAGGGTCATTATTTTATAGTCACAGCCAATACACTCAGGTTTTGCTTTATTTGTTCCATAAATTTTTGTCTAGTATAATCCCAACTCAAAGCCAAAAAATATTTTCTCTTTCCTGAACATTTCCAAATAAATAGACCCTGTATTACTCTATGTACATCTATGTATGATATTCTTTTATATAAAATCGATGATGTATAGTCTCGTTTTTTCATATTATTTTCTTATTCTAGAGGCTTCTTTTAGAGTCCAGTTCCCAAAGTATTTAGGGGCATCTTTGCACATTGTTTCCATTTAACATGAGAAAGGAGGCAGAGAAACACAAAGCTGAGAAATAGTAGACAGTATGAAATAATAAATTATAGGAATATAAAATAGAGTTTGTGGCAATGACATCCAATTCACTTATTTACACAAATGGCAAAATGGAGCCCAGGAAGTTTCAATCACTTGCTTGAGATGACAGCTAATGAACGAAAGAGGAAGGACTAGAACCTATGTATCAGAAATAAACATGTATTTCAATTTTGTTACACATTAACACAATAAGAAAATACCCCCTCTTTATAAATGTGGGATTTACAGCTGAGGCTCTGTGGTATACTGAAAGATACATGGAGCTGACATTCAGGACACTTGTTTCCATCTCTGTTTACCCACTTGGAGAATGGCCCAAAACAAGGTACTTCATTTCTCTGTGCCTTAGTCTCTTAATCTGTTTCATGGAGTGAGGAATCACAGTGCCACACACACTGCAGATGCTCAGAGTTCTCTGAATTCCCTAGCAGGCAAAAATAAAACACCCACGTGAATCCCTGCCATGAACTAGGGTGAGGCTTGCTTAAAAGAGGCCCTACCTCTCAAGGAGATGTCAGTCTCCTTCAGGTGCAGGATTGGTATGTGTACAACCCTGAGAGTAAGTGTCCCTTTAAATTATGTGCCCAAAGAGCCTCAGTCACCTCACTAGCTTCATCCTAGCCCTGGCCCTGGTTGAGAGGACTATAAACAACAGTAATGGCTAAAATTTACTAAGCACTCACTATGTGCTGGACACTATGCTAAAAATGTTTCACGTGTTATCTCTTTAATTCTTCCTTACCACCATGTAAAATAGGTAATAGTATTATGCCCTGTTTTGAAATAAGGAAACAGGGGCTTAGAAGGTTAAATAACTTGTGCAAGATCAAACAATCAGTTGTTGGCAAAGTTATGGTGGTGGATTGAGTACATCCAAAATCCGTATTACTAACAACTTACACACAGCATTATTCTCTTATAGAAACGAGTTTGAAAGAAGAAACGTGACTTGAATGTCATTGCAATTCAATGACCTGAATCTCAATGCAAATATCCCTCAAACAGATCCACTGTTGTGCTTTGTTCTTCTGTATCACCTTGTGTTTCCAGGATTCAATGGGAAACTTCTCCAGAATTAACCTAGAGAGTGAAACAAAGGGAAAGAGCTTGATTATTTTCTTAGTGTGTCATCTGTATCATGTACATATGGTAACAATCCTTTATATTAATGATTGTAGGGCTGCAATATGCCCCTGTGCTAAGATACCTAAGCAAAGAGTCACATGAATTAGCTGGTACCTGAGATGGTGAAGGGTTCAGGCAGAAGTGTTAGTGTTGCAGTTTGGGAAGGTGAGGTAAGAAGAATGTACATAAATTTGTGTAATGTCTACTATATGGGAAAACCATTATATTTCATCTCCTTTATTCCTAATAACCAGCATTCTAGGTAGCTAGTATTATCACCATTAGTAAGGTGAAGAAGATAAGACTCATAGGTTAAGTAACTTGCCTCCAAAAATCTCCAGACTTGTGACAGAGGAAAGAATCAAAGCCTGTACTATCCCTAAGACCCAAGATCTTCCCACAGTGACCTGCAGCTTCCTATCTTTTGAGTCTAATTGATCAGGGGGGTGGAATTTACCTAGAGATGGTCAGGATGGTGAAGAATGCCCCCCAGTGCATTTTCAAACATTAGCTTGTGTTGCCTTATAAATCAGAAAATCTACATGGAGATTAATAAATACTTACTGAGAGCCAGAAATCTCACAGGGAATACTACTGGCATTAAAATGCGAAAAAATTCAACATAATTATTATAGAAATGAAAATAAAAATAAATAGATATAAATTTAGAATATTATGGCTATATGATCTCATTTCTGCTAAGGAATATAAAATTGTATGTGTATCTATATAATCTGTTGATATATCTAAGTTAATATCTAATCAGCAAGGAAAAATATCTGAAGGGCACATAGCCTGCTAGCAATAGAGGTTTCATGTAGTAAACAGCTGTGAGGTAAGAGAGATAGAGGTTAAATTTGGCCTTCTAATAATGTATTGTTATATTGTTTCATTTTACTTAAGTAACTGCACATTGATTTCATAAAATGAAAAAATAATTGTGTTGATACTTTCAACACAGAGAAAACTGTTGGTTTTAAACTAAATCATAAGATTAATAATGTAAAATATATGTATTAATATTGTAAAGTGTTCACAATCTACTCTTCAGTGGGAAAAATATAAATACAAGCTATACAGTAAGATCTATTATTTCAAAATAAATGTATGTGTAAATTATGTTAAAATATATGACACCAAATATTTACACACACACACACACACACACACACACACACACACACGCTCACACTCACAGTTCCTCCTAAGATGGTACTGGGGCTACCTGTTCCTCCTCTCTCTAGTCTGAGGCAGTGGCTGAGTTCCTTAGCAATATTCTTTCTCTAAAAGGCTTCCAGAAAGGTCTGTCTGGTTGGTGGAGCTCCTTCATTCCCCAACTTCTTGTTCTATGATATTCAAACGGCAATCTTCATTAATGTCAGTGGGTATTTTTCTAAATTTTATTGAAAAGAAAAATGACTTTCTAATAATGAAAATCAACACTACTTTAAAAAGTAGATTATGGAGCAGATATATAATGCAATCCCAATCTACGTATTTCAAAAGATAAATATGGATGGAAACACTTTGAAGAGATAAACACTCAGTTTTATTTTCTGCTGTCTCCAAAAGTCTGCCATTTTTTCATTCATTCTTTAACTTACTCATTAATCCTTCCATTTACCACATAGTGTTTGAGTGACCCCTATGTGCCAGCCACTGCCAGCGTAAATCTCTGCCTCCTGACCTCCTCTTTCCTGAGCTCCAGAACTGTAATAGTATACACTTCACTAGACCTGTCCAGTGTTAGTGTTCACCTGTACACACATGACCAGGCTTGGACATCATATCACACCAGCATAAATCAAAGAGTCCAGGTACCCTGGAAGACAGCCCACTAAAGGGAAGGGGAAGGGAGTAAAGACATCCTGATACATTGAGTATTTCAGCTATCTTCTCAGTCATACATTCACTTGTTTACATGTTAATGATTTGTTCCTTTCTCCTGATTGGAGCTCACTGCCAAGATGGTGTAAAAAGAGTTAAAAGATGAGACAACTCTTGAGAAGTCTGATTCTTGGTTTCTCTCATGGGCATGAACTACAAAGTCAGGCACTTTCTATAACTGAGCGATTAAATTTCACACAGTTTTCTGGACATGCCCGACTGCTGGGTAGTGAATTTCCACACAGGATTTCCCCAGGGATGAACCAGGTTATAGAGTATTTCCTGACTGTTATATCCAGATAGGGTCTCACATTAGCCCTGCCTTCTCTTTACCCAGCTAATTCTTCCTTATCCCTAATGTCCCAGCTTAAACAGCACTTCCTGTGAGAAGCCTCCCCAGCACACTCAAGACCAGTCAAGTACTTGCACTATCTGCTCTGCTCCCATCGCATCCTGACTTTCCCTATCATAGCTGCTATAATACTTCATCATTATTGCTGGCTTCACTATCTTCCCCTTTAAACTTCAAGCTCAAGGAGGAAAAGGACAATGTCTGGTTTTGTTTTATTTTTGTTACTATTGTAATGTGTCACACCTCTAATGCTTCATGTCTATATTTTTTAATTTAAGTTCAAAAATGATGTGGATTCTTAGTGATAATTTTTGCTATACCAAAGAATATACTCACCTCTTTACAATTTCTTTTTTTAAATTAAAGTTTATTGGGGTGACAATTGTTAGTAAAGTTATGTAGATTTCAGGTGTACAATTCTGTATTACATCATCTATAAATCCCATTGTGTGTTCACCACCCAGAGTCAGTTCTCCTTCCATCACCATGTATTTGACCCCCTTTACTCTCTTCTAGTATCCTCCCTCCCCTCTTACCCTCTGGTAACCACTGAACTATTGTCAGTGTCTATGAGTTTTTGTTTCTTTATTTGTCTTCTTCCTTTGTTGCTTTCAGTTTTATATCCCACATATCAGTAATCATATGGTCCTCGACTTTCTCTGTCTGACTTATTTCGCTTAGCATAATAATCTCAGGATCCATCCATGTTGTTGCAAATGGCACTATTTCATCTTTTCTTATGGCAGAATAATATTCCATTGTGTATATATACCACATCTTCTTTATTAAATCATCTATTGAAGGACACTTTGGTTGTTTCCATGTCTTGGCCACCATAAATAAAGCTGCAATGAACATCAGAGCACAGATATCTTTACAGATAAATGTTTTCAGGTTTTTTGGGTAAATACCCAGGAGAGGGAATGCTGAGTCATATGATAATTATATTCTTAACTTTTGAGGAACCTCCACACTGCTTTCCATAGCACTTGCACCAATCTGCATTCCCACCACAAAAGACCCAAAGCAATCTTAAGAAAAAAGAATACTGCTAGAGGTATCACACTCCCTGACTTAGCTTGTACTACAGGGCAACAATAATCCAAACAATGGAATTGGCAGAAAAAAACAGACACACAGACCAATGGAATAGAATTGAAAAACCAGAAATAAACCCACATAAATATGGACAGATAATTTTTGACAAAGAAGCCAAAAATATACAATGGAGAAAAGAAAGCCTCTTCAAAAAATAGTGTTTGGAGAACTGGAAAGCCACGTGCAAAAGAATGAAACTGGACTGCTATCTGTCACTGTGTACCAAAATTAATTCAAAATGTATCAAAGACTAAATGTAAGACTTGAAACAATAAATCGCATAGAAGGAAACATAGGTACTAAACTTATAGACCTTTGGTTCAAGCAGGTTTTATGAATTTGGATTCAAAGGCAAGGGAAGTAAAAGCTAAAATAAATGAATGGGACTATGTCAAACTAAAAAGCTTCTGCACAGCAAAAGAAACCATCGAGAAAAGAAAGAGGCAACCAACTGAATGGGAGAAGATTTTTGCAAACAGTGCCTCTGATCAGGGGCTAATATTAAAAATACGTAAGGACCTCATACAACTCAACAATTAAAAAAAAAATCCAATTGAAAAATGGGCAGAGGACCTGAAGAGACATTTCTCCAAGGAGGACATACAATTTCATTATAATTTAGTTTGATTTTGATAATACCAAATAAGTTTCCACATGCTATTAAAATTACAAAGGCACGTGTGCTTATATCAATGAGAACCTTACAAATTTTGATTGATAGGCCTTCGTTCTTTAATTTTATGTTTTATCTTGTAACACCTATCCATGAAAGGCAAAATGAATGCGAAAGATAAAAAGAACATAATACATTTTCTTAAATAAACAATGGTGAGATGAATGATATTCAGTTTCTATTGCTAAAGAAGGTATTTCATGTTTGCATTTAGAATAGATCTTGCTTGTTTTTGAGTTTGTCCTATTTGTGCTCCTGGGTAATTTTTGAAGCCCACCTGGGTAATTTTAAGGCTTTTGTGAATAGACCTTGATGACTAGTTTGATGTGTGTGTACATGAGTGCTTATGAATGTCTATTTGTGTGTTCCTAGAGCAATTATCTATGTTTCCATACACCCCTTCGTTGATAGATATCTTTTGTGCTCTCTTTATCCTTCAATAAATTTACATTTGTAGTAAAGACAAAAATCAGGTATTTAGGTTGATGAATCTTATTGTTTCCATACTCCTGTGCACATACTTAACTATTTCCTTAGGGTACGTTTTAAGACATGGAATTGCTGCCTCAAATGGCGTACTCACACTTAATTTAATTCTCCACCTGCCACCCAGAATAGTTGTACCAATTTAAAGTCCATAAACTGGAATTAAGTGAAAAAAAGCCTCAGGGAAGTGAGGAGCATGGCTGTACTGATGTCCTGCTGGGAATAGCAGGCCTTGGATTCCACTGAGCAGCAGCTTTAAGGCCACAATAACAGTGAATACACCTTAGAGTGGTCAGTAGCGGTAAGAGCACAGGACTTGGAGTTAGTAGCCCTGGATTACAGTTGCAGTTTGGTGAAGAATATATAAAACTGTTTTAAAATCATTGCATTATCATTATTATGAGACAAAGTGTAACCTCAGGCCAGCATCACATTTAGCCAGAGTTAATCCAAGATCTCATTGAGCCAATGTGTGGATCAGCTGCTCTCCTACCCCATCTCTTCAACAGAAGGAGACTGTTCTGTCCACTGACCACAAGTAGTTTCTAAAAGAAGGATCCTGGTCTCTTTATTGCCTTAACTCTCATTCCCAAAGATTCCTTGATAAAGAGAAAGATACTTGGACTTTGCAAGATGCTGCAGATGCCTGCTTTGAATGCTTAGCACCTCTCTTGAAACCTAAAAGTTGGTATTTCTGTGTTTTGGTGTACAAGAGATAGAAGGGCTCAAACAAATGACTTGGGCAGAAATTGTTGATTTTGGTGCTGGATTGGCCTGACTGGGTGTCCAAGAGAAACCTCTGAATAGTAAAATTTTTATATAAGAGTCGGATGACTGAAGCAAAAAGCAATTCCAGACACTCTGTCATAGACCCTGGAAAGACTGAGCCATTTTTTTTCCTACTTGAACTTAAAATCTTCTTTCTCTTTTTTCAGCAAATATAGTTTGGTACAGCGGAGTTCCTCTGAAAACAGTATAACTCAGCCAGATGCTGTAGAAAGCAGCCTGCAAAAGCAAGTTTGTTCCATTGAATTATATGAGAATTTGTGAGGGGTAGACACAGGTATTGATTGCATAGTAGTGTTTGGTCATGAGGGTTAGACTTTCACATTTTTCTTTGAACAATCTTAGAGGAATTGAATTTTTTTACAATTGCCATCAATATTTATCACAGTTTAATTATCGTATGTTACTCTTTGTAATTTGTAATTAAAAATTAAGTTTTAAAATGATCAAGATATAAAATAAGAGGGAAAATTAGGAGAAAAAGCATTACCATGAACTAGGTTTTACACCAGTCCTCTCTAACCTTTGTTTAAGTAAAATTTCAGTGTCCACCAAAATGCCATTTTCTAGTATTTAACTTTTTATGTTTTTCCATAGACAAATTGTATTAAGCTATCTCTAGTTATGGCTTTCTGAATAAATGAATTACAAACTGGCTATTCTTATTACTTAAAGATCTTTTTTTTTTATTTATTTTTTAAATTTATTGGGGTGACAATTGTTAGTAAAATTACATAGATTTCAGGTGTACAATTCTGTATTACATCATCTATAAATCCTGTTGTGTGTTCGTCACCCACAGTCGGTTCTCCTTCCATCACCATATATTCGATCCCCCTTACCCTCATCTCCCAACCCCCAACCCCCTTACCCTCTGGTAACCACTAAACTATTGTCTGTGTCTATGAGTTTCTGTTTCTCATTTGTTTGTCTTGTTCTTTTGTTGTTTTGGCTTTATATACCACATACAGTGAAATCACATGGTTCTCTGCTTTTTTCTGTCTGACTTATTTCACTCAGCAACACACTCTCAAGATCTATCCATGTTGTCACAAATGATCCTATATCATCTTTTCTTACCGCCGAATAGTAATCCATTGTGTATATATACCACAACTTCTTTATCCATTCATCTATCGAAGGACATTTTGGTTGTTTCCATGTCTTGGCCACCGTAAACAAAGCTGCAATGAACATTGGAGCACACGTGTCTTTATCTATAAATGTTTTCATTTTTTGGGGTAGATACCCAGGAGAGGGATTGCTGGGTCATGTGGCAATTCTATTCGTAATTTTTTGAGGAACCTCCACACTGCCTTCCATAACGGCTGCATGAGTCTGCATTCCCACCAACAGTGTATGAGGGCTCCTTTTTCTCCACAGCCTCTCCAACACTTGTTACTATTTGTCTTGTTGATGATAGCCATTCTGACTGGGGTGAGGTGATATCTCATTGTGGTTTTGATTTGCATTTCTCTGATGATTACTGATGTTGAGCATTTTTTCATATGTCTATTTGCCATTTGTATGTCCTCTTTGGGGAAATAGCTCTTCAAGTCCTCTGCCCATTCTTCTTTTTTTTTTTTTTTAATTTTATTTTATTCGGTTGTTTGTTTTCTTGTTGTTGAGTTGCATGAGTTCCTTGCATATTCTGGATATTAGCCCCTTATTGGAGGCACTGTTTGCAAAAATCTTCTCCCATTCAGTTGGTTGCCTCTTTATCTTGTCGATGGTTTCTCTTGCTGTGCAGAAGCTTTTAAGTTTCATATAGTCCGATTCGTTTATTTTAGCTTTTACTTCCATTGCCTTTGGAGTCAAATTCATAAAATGCTCTTCGAACCCAAGGTCCATAAGTTTAGTACCTATGTTTTCCTCCATGCAGTTTATTCTGTCAGGTCTTATGCTTAACTCTTCGATCCATTTTGAATTAACTTTGGTACATGGTGACAAATAGCAGTCCAGTTTCATTCTTTTGCATGTGGCTATCCAATTCTCCCAACACCATTTATTGAAGAGGCTGTCTTCCCTCCATTGTATGTTTTTAGCTTCTTTGTCAAAAATTATCTGTCCATATTGAGGTGGTTTTATTTCTGGTTTCTCAATTCTATTCCATTAGTCTATGTGTCTGTTTTCTGCCAATACCATGCTGTTTTGATTATTGTAGTCCTGTAGTACAAGACAAAGTTAGGAAGTGTGATACCTCCATTATTGTTCTTTTTTCTTAAGATTGATTTGGCTATTCAGGATCTTTTGTGGTTCCAAACAAATCTGATGATTTTTTGTTCTATTTCTTTAAAATATGCCATTGGGATTTTGATGGGGATTGCATTGAATCTGTCTATTGGTTTGGGTAATATGGCCATTTTAACTATGTTGATTCTTCCAATCCATGAGCACAGACTGTCTTTCTATTTCTTGGTGTCTTCTTCAATTTCTTTCAAAAATGTCTTATAGTTTTCAGCAAATAGGTCTTTCACATCCTTGGTTAAGTTTATTCCTAGGTATTTTATTCTTTTTGCTGCAATTGCAAAAGGAATTGTTTTTTGTATTTCTTTTTCTGAGATTTCATTGTTAGTATATAGGAAAGCAATGGACTTTTGTGCGTTGCTTTGTAGCCAGCAACTTTACTGTATTCGTTGATTGTTTCTAATGCTTTTTGGTGGAGTCTTTAGGGTTTTCTATATATAGCATCATGTCATCTGCAAAGAGTGATAATTTAACTTCTTCATTCCCAATTTGGATGCCTTTTGTTTCTTTCGCTTGCCTGATTGCTCTGGCGAGGACTTCCAACACTATGTTGAAAAGCAGAGGTGATAGGGGGCAGCCCTGTCGTGTTCCTGAACGTAGAGCAAAGGGCTTCAGTTTTTCACCATTAATTATGAGATTAGCAGAGGGCTTGTCATATATGGCCTTTATTATGTTAAGGTACTTTCCTTCTATACCTATTTTATTGAGTGTTTTAATCATAAATGGATATTGTATCTTGTCAAAGGCTTTTTCTGCATCAATTGATATAATCATATGATTTTTGTCCTTTATTTTGTTTATGTGATGTAACACATTGATGGATTTGCAGATGTTGAACCATCCTTGTGCCCCGGGGATGAACCCCACTTGGTCGTGATGAATAATCTTTTTAATGCATTGTTGTATTCGATTTGCTAGAATTTTTTAAGGATTTTTGCATCAGTATTCATCAGAGATATTGGTCTGTAGTTTTCTTTTTTTGTGCTCTCCTTACCAGGTTTTGGTATCAGGGTAATGTTGGCCTCATAAAATGAGTTAGGCAGTACTGTCTCTTCTTCAATTTTTTGGAAGAGTATGAGCAGGATTGGTATTAGATCCTCTTTGAAGGTTTGGCAGAATTCACTAGTGAAACCATCTGGTGCTGGACTTTTGCTTTTGGGAAGGTTTTGGATGACTGATTCAATTTCGTTACTGGTGATTGGTCTGTTTAGATTTTCCAATTCTTCATGGTTCAGCCTTGGAAGGCTATATGTTTCTAAGAACTTGTCCCTTTCTTCTAGGTTATTGAATTTGTTGGCATATAGTCCTTCATATTATTCTTGGATGATCCTTTGTATTTCTGTGATGTCCGTGATAACTTCCCCTGTTTCATTTCTGATTTTTTTAATTAGTGTCTTCTCTCTTTTTATCTTAGTGAGTCTAGCCAAGGGTTTGTCAATTTTGTTAATCTTTTCAAAGAACCAGCTCTTTGTCACATTAATTTTTTCTATTGTCATTTTGTTCTCTATTTCATTTAGTTCTCCTCTGATATTTGTTATTTCCTTTCTCTGCTGACCTTGGGTTTTTCTTGTTCTTCTTTTTCTAGTTCTTTAAGGTGTAACATGAGGTTATTTATTTGGGAGTTTTCTTGTTTCTTGACATAGGCCTGTAATGAGATAAATTTCCCTCTTAAAAGTGCTTTCGCTGCATCCCAAAAATTTTGGTAGGATGTGTTTTCATTGTCATTTGTTTCTATGTATCTTTTGATCTCTCCTCTAATTTCTTCTTTGACCCAGTCGTTCTTTAAAAGTATGTTGTTTAATCTCCATGTATTTGTGTTTTTTGCCGCTTTCCTTTTGCAGTTGATATCCAATTTCAAAGCCTTGTGATCAGAGAATATGCCTGGTATAATTTCTATCTTCTTAAATTTGCTGAGGCTGATTTTATGTCCCAATATGTGCTCTATCCTTGAGAATGTTCCATGTACACTAGAAAAAAATGCATAGTCTGATGTTTTAGGATGAAGTGCTCTGTATATGTCGATTATGTCCATTTCATCCAAAGTGTCATTTAGGGCTGCTATTTCATTATTTATTTTCTGTTTGGATGATCTATCCATAGCTGTCAATTATATATATATATATATATATATATCCCCTAGTATAACTGTGTTTTGGTCAATTTCTCACTTTAGTTCTGTTAGTAGTTGCCTGGTATATTTCGCTGCTCCCTGATTTGGGGCATAAATATTGATGACTGTTATGTCTTCTTGTTGTATAGTCCCCTTTACCATTATGAAATGTCCATCTTTGTCGCTTGTTACATTTTTCACCCTGAAGTCTGTTTCATCTGATATCATTATGGTTACAGCTGATTTTCTCTGGATACCGTTTGCTTGGAGTGTCAATTTCCACCCCTTCACTTTGAATCTATGCTTGTCCTTGTAGCTGAGATTTGTCTCTTGGAGACAGCGTATGGTTGGGTTTAGTTTATTGATCCAATCTGTTCCTCTGTGCCTTTTTATTGGCGAGTTCAGTCCATTTACATTTATGGCAATTATTGATATGTGAGGATTTCCTGTCATTCTATCTTTAGTTTCCTGTAATGCTCTGTCTCCATTGTTTCCTTGCCTTTCTGTTGTTGTCTATTAGTTCTGTGTGGTGGTTTTCTATGATGTTTCTCTTTGTTTCTTCTTTTATTACAGTATGTATTTCAGTTCTGGATATTTTTTGAGTGGTTACCCTTAAGTTTATGGAAAAGAAAGTTTGATATTTAGAGTATCCCATTTTCTTCAGCACGCTTACTTTTTCCATTCCCATATTCCTGCTTAGGCCTTTACTCTCCCCCTTTTTATTTTTTGGTTGCCACAACTTGTCCCTGTTGATGGTGTTTGAATAGCATGTTTTAGTACTTCTTGTAGTGCAGGTCGTATATTAGAAAATTGCCTCAGCTTCTGTATCTCTGCAAAGGTCTTTATTCCTCCTTCATATCTCAGTGATATCTTTGCTGGATATATTATTCTTGGCTCATAATTTCTCTCTTTCAATAGTTTGAATATTTGGTTCCCCTCCCTCCTGGCTTGTATCGTTTCTGCTGAAAAATCTGATGATATTCTAATGGGCTTTCCCTTGTAGGTTACCGTCTTCTTTTCCCTGGCTGCCTTGAGGATTCTTTCTTTGTCATTGATTTTAGACAGTTTTAATACAATGTGCCTTGGAGAAGGCCTATTGGGATTGAGGTAATTAGGTGTTCTATTTGCTTCTTGGATTCGAGGATCCAGTTCTGTCCACAAGTTTGGGTTGTGTTCATGGACAATTTGTTTGAGTATATTCTCTGCTTCCTTTTCTGTTTCTTCTCCTTCTGGTATGCCCATTATTATTTTTGTTTGTTTGTTTTTAAGATTTTTTATTGGGGAAGGGGAACAGGACTTTATTCAGGAACATTGTGTACTTCCAGGCCTTTTTTCCAAGTCAAGTTGTTGTCCTGTCAATCTTACTTGTGGAGGGTGCCGTTCAGCTTCAAGTTGTTGTCCTTTCAGTCTCAGTTGTAGATGGCGCAGCTCAGCTCCAGGTCCAGGTGCTGTTTCTAGTTGCAGGGGGCACAGCCCACCATCCGTTGTGGGAGTCGGACCAGCAACCTTGTGGTTGAGATGATGCATTCCACCTAACTGAGCCTTCCGGGAGCTCAGCGGCAGCTCAGCTCAAGGTTTCGTGTTCAAGCTTAGTTGCAGGGGGCACTGCCCACCATTCCTTGCAGGAGTCGAGGAATCGAACTGGCAACCTTGTGGTTGAGTGCCCACTGGCCCATGTGGGAATCGAACCAGCAGCCTTTGCAGTTAGGAGCATGGAGCTCTAACCGCCTGAGCCACGGGGCCAGCCTGCCCATTATTCTTATATTGCTCTTTCTGATGGAGTCAGAAAGTTCTTGTAGAGATCTTTAATTTCTTTTAAATCTCAAGTCTCTTTCTTCTTCCATCCGTGTCATTTCCAGGTTTCTATCTTCGATGTCACTGATTCTTTCCTCCATCTGGTGAATTCTACTTCCTAAGCTGGCTATTTCATTCTTAATTTCTTCTATTGAGTACTTTATCTCCTGAAATTTTATTTGGTTCTTTTCTTAAATTTCAATCTCTTTCATAAAATGCTCACGTTGCTCTTTGATTGTGTTTCTGAGTTCATTAAACTGCCTTTCTGTGTTTCCTTGCGTCTCATTGAGTTTTTTCAGAACTGCAATCTTGAATTCTCTGTCATTTAAGGCACATATTTCCATATCTTTAAGTTCATTTTCTGGAGACTTTTCACTTTCTTTCTGAGCTGTCTTGTTGCCTTGGTTATTCATTGCAATTACTGATTTATTATTTCTCTTCCTAGACATCTAAAGGAGTTGCTTCTGCAACAGGTTGATAGGAAGATGTCTTTCTTTTGTTTCCAGTACTTGTTGGTAGAATGTTTTATTTTCTCTCCGACTGCAGTTTGTTTTTTCTCTCTCACATGGTAGTGCTATGTTTTCTCTGCACTATTCCAGCTTCTCACACAATGGAGGGATTCCCTGGGAGACAGGCTTCTCCTCTGTTAATAGTTCGCCTGAGTCACAGGGCACAGTGTCCTTGTGGGTATGGGGAGAGCTTTTGAAGTTCCAAAGCTCTTCCTGCACCAGATTCAGAGCTCATGTTTCAGCAGATCTTTTTACCCCTGCAGGGATCCGCCCAGATTGGTGGGGCCAGGAGCAGTGTGAGTTGTGAGAGGTGGTCCAGAGCAATGGTGGCGACCACCACCACAGCCGGTCCTGCTTCCACAACTCCCTCCCCTTTGCCAGAACTAGTTGGGCTGCGAATCTGTGTCTGTGGTCCACAGTTCTCAAAACAGCAAATATTCTCTTCTTTTGATCTGACTCTGCTACTGTTCCATTTCTAACACCGGGCATGTGGTGGCAGGGTGAGCTCTGGGAAAGTAGCGAGGGGGCAGCTAGTCTCAGTGCCAAAGGCTTCCATTCTCTGCTCGGCAGTGAGGGCTTAAACCACCGTTTTCAGCCTTCTTCCCTCAGTCTTTTCTCCGAGATTTCTGCCGTGACTGTTGGGTTCAGCCGTGTTATATGCTGCCCCATGAGCCCTATGGGCCATAAGCAGAGCCCTAGCAGTCCAAGTTCTTCCCTCTTCCGCAGCTCCGATAGTTCCAGGATGCAGCGAGCTCGGAGCACTGAGCTAGGTCTGAATCCTGCGCCCGCGCGGCTCCGTCTCCGCACTTCTCCCTTCCCATCTCCCCCGTTCGCACGATTCCCCCACCTTTAGGTGAATTCAGTAGTGGGCCTCTTCGTCTTGCCTGTCTACTGTGCAGGACGACCTTTGTGGAGTTATTGTTGTTCGATTAGTTGTAAATTCCAGGGGAGCTTTATAGAGGCTCACCTCACACCACCATTTTGATCTGGAAGGCAAATAAATTTTAATAAAAGAAATAAATAGAATTGGGAATGGCTATAATAGAAAAAGAAACTAACATACATTTCTATTATGTAGGAAATACAGTATATTGTTTGTTATATTCAACAAAGCACATGAAATTGCAAATATTCAGTCATTTTTTACCTATAGAAACAATTTAATATTTTTCAATCTAATAGAATGATTTGTGTGTTAAGTTGAAAGAAGGGGACAATCTTCACCTTTTTTTCTGTTGAATTTTTTTCTCCCCCTCTTCTCTTTCTGGATAAAAGTAAACACCAGGAAAGCACATAATACATGTATCTCTGGTATCCTTTTAGCTCCAGAAAGACTGTGTGAGTACAAAGCTACAGTGATAGATCTGCTAGGCAAGATGCTAGAGACTCAAGAGTCCTTCCTGGATTCTTGGACTGGAAGCATCAGTCATGATAGGACCTTGGGTGAGTCACTTCTCTGCTAGCCTGGACTGATCACACAGATGAAATGGGGGAGCTTACACAGACATCCTGGAGTGCTATGGAAACCCATAAGACAGAAAATTGGCAAGCACTCTGGGTTCTCAACCTTAAGGCCAAATAAATATTTCAATAGAAATTAGTTTTCAGGAATAACAGAATACTACACAGTAGGCACTCAAATGGCAATTATTTATGAATTGTCAACAAACACTTGTAAAACACAAAAGACACACAGGTTAACATGGATCCTGCCCTCTACAGAACTAAGGAAACTCGTGTGAACTGTACCTGCTAGTGTGTTATGAGCTTTCCATGTGCTGTCTCCTTTAATACTTGAAGTAAGCCTATGAGGCAATATTTATTATTTCAGTTCTTCAGATGAGCATTCTTACATTTCATTCATTGAATCTTACAGAATGTAAGTGGCAGAGCCCAGAATTCACATCTGGCCTTTTTTTTTCTTTGAACATCCACTTTATTTTTAAATTAAATTTATTGGGGTAACATTGGTTAATAAAATTATATAGGTTTCAAGTTAACAATTCTATAACACATCATCTGTATATTGTGTGGTCAGCACCGGAGTTAGTTCTTCTTCCATCACCATATATTTGACCCCCTTTACCCTCTTCTATCACCCCTCTTCCTTTTCCCCTCTGGTAACTAGTACTAAGCTTGTCTGTGTCTATTAGTTTTTGTTTACTTGTTTGTTTTGTTCCTTGTTGCTTTCAGTTTTTTATCACCCATATGAGTGAAATCATATGTTTCTTGACTTTTTCTGTCTGACTAATTTCACTTAAAATGATAATCTCAAGATCCATCCATACTGTCTCAAGTGGCAGTATGTAAATTGGTGCAGCCACTGTGGAAAACAGTATTAAAGTTCCTCAAAAAACATGAAGAGTAGAATTACCATATGACCCAGCAATCCCTCTTCTGGGTGTCTTTCCCAAAATTCTGAAAACATGTATCCGTAAAGATTTATGTACCTCTATGTTCATTGCAGCATTATTCATGGTGGCTAAGGCATAGAAACAACTGAAGTGTCCTTTGATAGATGATTGGATAAAGATGTGGTACATATATGTAATGGAACATTACTCATCCATAAGAAAAGATGAAATATGTCTGGCCTTTTTATTTCCCCAATCTACACTCTTTCCTCACCAGGACATTGGCATGGGGCTAATCACGTTATTGGAGTGTCCAACCCTTGACCTCTTAGCCCAATGACAAACATGACGTGTCTGTTATCAACACCACCAAGAAATCAAGAAACGTTGAGTGAGTGTTTGTGGGTATATGACACAGCATGTAGAGGGAACAACATGAGTAAGGAAATGGAATTTCAAGGGAATGTTTGGCCTGCTTGAGAACTGGATCTGAGCTGCTAGGGCTGGACACTGCAGAAAGGTGTTCTTAGGACTAGGATGATCCCATCAGTCAAAAAAATCCAACTGTGTATCTCCGGCAACAGTATAGCACAACTGAAAGCCAAATCTATAAAAATTATTTGAAACGTTTTTCCCTTTTTAAAAAATTAAATTTATTGGGTTAACATTGGTTAATAACATTATATAAATTTCAGGTGTATAATTTTATAATATGACATCTCTGTACTCGATTGTGTGCTCATCACCCAAAGCCTAGCTTCTTTCTGTCACCATATATTAGACCCCCTTTACCCTCTCAGTCCACCTCCACCTCCTTTCCCCTCTCATAACTAACCATTCTGTTGTCTGTATCAATAGGTTTGTTTGTTTTGTTTGTTCATTTGTTGCTTTTTGTTTCATATCCTACATGAGTGAAATCATATGGTTCTTAATGTTCTTCACTATCAGTTCATACTCATAAATTTGTTCAAAAATTAAAAGCAGGGCTGGCCCTGTGGCTCACGCGGTTAGAGCTCCAAGCTCCTAACTCCGAAGGTTGCCGGTTCGATTCCCACATTGGCCAGTGTGCTTTCAACCACAAGGTTGCCAGTTCAATTCCTCGAGTCCTGCAAGAGATGATGGGCAGCGCCCCCTGCAACTAAGATTGAACACGGCACCTTGAGCTGAGCTGCCGCTGAGCTCCCGGATGGCTCAGTTGGTTGGAGTGTAGGCTCTCGACCACAAGGTTGCCGGTTTGACTCCCACAAGGGATGGTGGGCTGTGCCCCCTACAACTAGCAACGGCAACTGGACCTGGAGCTGAGCTGCACCCGCCACAACTAAGACTGAAAGGACAACAACTTGACTTAGAGAAAAAAGTCCTGGAAGTACACACTGTTCTCCAATAAAGTCATGTAAAAAAAATTAAAAGCAAATTTTAACATAAATAGAACTAAATATGGGTCAAATACTCCATTGGGTCTTTACATCTACCTAGAGCAGATGGGCAAAAATTTTTTTTCTTTTTTTTTCAGATGGGCAAAATTTGAAGGAAAAAGCTTTCTCTTTGTTGCTACCCTCTAGCTCAAATTGCAGATTGAATTTTTTCATCAGAATTGTGGAACATGTCTTCCTTGTTCCTCATAAAACTCCCTTGGATTAATAATAACAGGCTGAGAGATGAAAACTTCACTAGTGATAGGGTATGAGGTGCAGTGCTTATTTCTGCAGCTGTCTGGAACAAGTCCTGCTGCTTATTTCTCTGTGTTCCTGCCTAGAGCAATTCTGTGTCTTTCTTCTTCTTTGTTGTTGCCATTCTCTTCAAGTTTCTCTTTTGTTTTCTAATTCAGCCCTTTGTGAAAGAACTTAAGGCAAAATTTGAGTAGATACAGAAAATCATATTTTGCCTGGTTTCCTTGGCAGTTCTGTGCAATATGTCCTTGATGTCAATCTTGGTTAACTGAGGAGTGTACCCATAAAATGTTGATAGACATTATGGTGACAAGCTAAGACATCTGGCTGATGGCACATAACATTATAGAGCTCTAAGTCCAGGAATAAAAGGGAGAGTTTAAGGTCAAAAAAGTGGAGTTTCCAGGAAGCCAGTATTTGAATTCTGACTCTTCACTTAAGCAAAATGCAGTGTTTATTTGTTTTTCCTTATCCAGAGTATCCCCCATCATTCATTCACTTATCTCTTTATTTGTTTTTATGTTATTCCCAACCAAGTACTGAAAAGCATTCAGTACTTTTCACTGGAGATTTTGCTGACATTTTGCCGATACGTTTAAGTTGCTAGAACAACACTTGTATGTTGATATCATTTTTCTTAACAAATGCAAGGAAAGAGTCCAAAATACAAAATAATCACTGAGAGAAAAAGACCTTTTTATTCCCTCATTTCTTTTTCAAACTCACTCCTATAAACAAACAACTGCTCAAAACAATCCTGGCAGTCAGAGACATCATTTACAGACATTAAGCTCCAGACCCACCACCACCTGTCCCTGCTGTGACTCATAATGTAAACATAGACCCTCTGTGTAGCCTGTTTCCTAGAACTTTAAAGTATAACTCACAGCTGGCGTCTCCCTTCTGAGAGGCCCCTGTATGTGAGAGGCCCTTTCATGGAGTGAGCCAGAGAGCCCGTGTTCCAGCAAAGCCTTGCATGAATTTACAATTTTAAGAGTCTCTACAGACTTATTATTTTCTCCAAATGTAATGGTACATTCTGAAGCACGATCTTTCCCAGATACCTATAATGCCCTAAGGGACATCCCCATAATCCACTTCAAGCTTCTGCCAAAGATCTGACACCTTCTCCTCTCTCTCATCCAGAGGTAATCATGCTTTCCTCTCTCCTAGACATTTGTATTCTGTTGAGGCGTCCCCAGGCCTCAGTCATCCATATCTGTGAATTAGATGCTGCTTTCCTCAATGACAGAATGATCACATTCCATTTCCTGTCATCCAGATTTGATACTGTGTATTTTTGCTTATTTATTTTTAAAATAGCCTTCAGAAAGAAATAAAGGTTATATAAATCTCCTAAACCTATTGTCCCTGGGAAGATTTTAAGTCATTGAGAATGAAGATACGAGTCCCCAGGTTTGTGTAAACAAACCGGAAAAATAGAGGGTGGACAAAAAGAACAGAAGACCTAATATAGAATTTGTCAGATTGACCATGGAGTGGACCTACTGATAGAATCACATTGCTTGTTCTAGCCCAGGGATTGGCAACCTTTTTTTTTTTTTAGTGAAAATCCAGATAATAAATATTTTGGTCTTTTGGGGCCATGTAGTCTCTGCCTCGATTATTTAATTCTGCTATTGTACTGCTAAAGTAGCGTGGAAGTGTTCTAATAAAACTTTATTTACAGAAACATAGGGTGGGCTGGATTTGGCCTATAGGCCATAGTATACAAATTCCTGATATAGCAGATGGTATAATCTATAAGTACATGTCCCCGCATATCCAAGTAATCGATATTCAAATCCTAAGTGTTGGTTAAGAGTTGGGGCTTTTATTCTTCAATTTAGTACCTATCATCTCAGTGATTAATGTTATAAATGTTATTGGAGTTGATGTTGCGATTCCATAAGTACTTTTTTCATAAGTAAATTATTAGAAATATCCCGTGGAAGCTGTAATCATGATCTCTTCACAAGTGGAGAGAAAGTGTTTGGAATACTAAAACGTAATGGAAAAAGAGGAGTTTTCATTTCCTAACACTTGGCACCACTCCTATAAATAACTCTTCAGTGCAGTAACAACACTCAGAAGTAATATTCCAGCCACCTGTTTCTGCTGCTACTGCAAAATGCAAACATGAATAACCTTTAGATTCATTTTCTAGTTGGCAGTATTTTTGTCTCCTTTTAAACTACAAATGTAGTTAATATTATGTTAATGTTAGAATAGAACCTCAGATTTTGAATGTTAAATGAAAAAGAAAACAAAATTAAGAAATAGTAATGATAAAAATTTATTTTGTTCCTTCCATTTATTTCGGGATTAACCTAATCATGCTACTATAATTTTTGCTCTTAAGTTAGGGAATCCTTCCTTTGGCATTAAACCCACTGGCTGCTATTTACATACATATTACTTGATTTTTACTTTTTACCTTTACCTTTAGATTGGTATTCCAAGTTAGAGGGAGGAAGTTTGCTTTAACAGTCACCCAGAAAGATGTTACCCCCTCTTTATTCTTAAGCAGGTCTTATTTTAGACTTAAGTATCCACTGATTATTTTCAGTCTGAGCACATTGTCTACATTGGGCCAGATAGATACCCAGCTCTTCTCTTATATCACTTTGCCCTAATTTTTTGTAGCTGGGCCTACATTCTGGGGTGTGGAATCTTCTACAGTATGAGGACATTGTTACGGGGAATCTTCTGGTCTCCAAATCTCTTGTCTAAGAAGGTATCTGCTGAAACATCTCTATCTCATCTGTCGCTTGGTCATCTGTTTATACCAGTGGCCCCATGGGTATTGATATTAATCATCCCACACGCATAGTCCTTTGCAGCAAAGTTCTGCCTACCGTTTCTGTACCAGGCTTCCTCTGATTACCTAGTAGTCTTTCTCACTACAGTCCTGCATTTATCCAAAAGGATGTTGTATAGTCTTGTACCTCACTATGGTCATCTTCCCTTGCAGACACCCTTTCCTTAAAGGCCAGAGATCCAGAAAATCTTAGATATGTTTGGTTCATTTTACATCTCCTTTCCCTCCCCCTGAATCTTTCCTAAGTTCTGCCACCTCATAAGTCATACTTATGCCATCCATTTTGGTTTTCTTCCAAAAATATCTTTCTACATTTTCCCTAGGACTTCTGATGTCTGTTTTTATCCCATGCCTCCTAATGTGTTTCCTAGTTATAGCTCAGATTTTGCTCAGTAAATGCAAGTGCATTTCAGTCCTGCCACCATGTGATTATTGCTGGTTCTCCTTGGTTGGAGGAGTGATACACAAATCCTTCAGTAATATGTAGTGATTATGTCCATCTTTAGTTCCAGAGCTGGGTAATAATCAATATTGCCAGTAAATTATTATTATTAAATTCTTGGGTTGTAAGCTTTTCTCCAAATTATTTTGGGATTTAGGAAAGCACCTCACTGTAGCTCCCATGTATTTATATTACTCTCCTTTTAAAAGTCTTCTTTTAAAAATGAAATAATTGATGAGGAACACGTGAGCAGTTCCATCATACTGGGTGAGGAAATGGTTGTGTATTCCTAGTCACTAGAGTCAGAGTTTGAACAAGTATTACTCTAATTACCTTTCTTGTTACAGGTTTTCTTGTTACAGGTCTGTGTTCAATCCAAAATCTCTCAAAGCATGCTCATTGTCGTCCATCATGCTAGTTTCCCTTGCAGAGGCCCTTTCTTGCAGAGGAAAGCAGGACATTCTGACAAGGCTGATTTAATGCAGCTGTTATGCCAAGTCTGCTTTAAAATGTCAGTGTTGAATGTCAAAAGACTGTTTTTGATTACCAAGCTATGTACGCAACAGCCATCCATGACCCTTACCCTATTCTTGAACCTTTCTCTCTGAGAACAGACCAGCTTTTCTTTTAACATTTTTCACTTTCAACGTCTGTGGTCAGTAAGCCTGTGGGACCTGGGGCTATTTTTCAAGCACTCTTTATTCAGTCAGCTTCTCAGCGGAAACTCTGACATGGTATTTCCCCCATCATTTGCATCTTCATGAGACCACTGGCATTTCTCCTGCCTCTAATATACATAGTCTAAGGGGTTACACTTTCCTTTTTTTTGGACACATTATTATTATTTAAAGTTCATACTTTACTCATATTTCCTTAGATTTTCCCTAATGTCATTTCTCTGTTCCAAGATTCTATCCAAGATACCACATTATTTTTAGTTGACATGTTTCTTTAGGCCTCTCTAGACTGTAACAGACAGTTTCTCAGACTTGCCCTGTTTTTGATGATGACTATGGGGACAGAGCCAGGAGTGCAGTTTCCAGGCTCTCAGCCTCACTTGGAAAGGGGCTGGCTCAGGTAGTAAATGGCCATCAACTGTGATTGGATGGCGATCAGCTGTGGCTAGTTGGCTGTCAGCTGTAACCAGTGAGCCATTGGCCACTAATATAACTGCTGTGGCTACGCTAGCAGAAAATGGGGGCTAGCAAGAAGATGGTAGCTGATCCTGCAAGCGCGGATTGCAGAGAAGTGGATGCCACCAGCGAGAATATAGTGGTATGACTCCCCTATCTATGGCTCCATGCGTGTTCCTTTTTGGCCTCCCCATATCCTGCGCTCTTATGTGGGGAGCGGGAGCTGAGACCCTGCATAAGTCCCTGCATGACAATGACGTTGAGAGTTTCAAAGAGTATTGGAGAGGCATTTTGTAGAATATCTCTGAATTGGGTTTTCTTTCTTATCATTAAACTGGAGTTACAAGTTTTGGGGAAGCATCCTGTGGGGACAGAGCCAGCAGTGCAGTTTCCAGGCTCTCAGCCTCACATGGAAAGGTGCTGGCTCAGGTAGTAAATGGCCATCAACTGTGATTGGATGGCCATCAGCTGTGGCTAGTTGGCCGTCAGCTGTAACCAGTGAGCCATTGGCCACTAATATAACTGCTGTGGCTACACTAGCATAGAGTGGGGGCTAGCAAGAAGATGGTGGCTGAGCTACCAAGCGCAGATTGCAGTCAGCACAGTGGATTGCAGTTACCAAGTGGGGTTGATTAGTTGACAGAGAAGCAGACAGCAGGTTGCAGGTCGTGTGGCTCCTGTTTCCTGTGTCTCCAACCCAGCTACCAGCGAGACTATAGTGGTATGACTCCCCCTTTTGTGGCTCCGTGGGTGTCCCTTTTTGGCCTCACCATGTCCTGCATTCTTATGTGGGGAGTGGGAACTGAGAGCCCACCTGCCACCCTGCATGACGCATCCACAGAGGTAAGTTGTCATTCTCATCACATTAGAGCACGAAAGAGTTCATGCTACCAACATGACATCCTTATGGATATAAACCATGATAACCTGGCTGAGGTACTGTTTATTAGGGTTTCTCCACTAGAAACTTACTCTTTTTCATTAGTTGGACTTTTTCTACAGAGTAAACTTGGTTATTCATCCCCATTTGTTTGTTTGTTTAATCACTTATTTATGTAAGTCTCTGAGCTCATGGATATTTCTTTTATATTTTACATTATAATCCAATACTATGCTATTTATTTTCCTTCAAATTGTTCCAGCTAGGGTTTCTGGGAGGGAATTCCTGCCCATTCTCAGGATTTTTTTTTCCAAAGTTTATTGGGGTGAAAATTGTTTGTAAAGTTACATAGATCTTAGGTGTAAAATTCTGTATTACATAATCTATAAATCCCATTGTGTGTTCACCACCCAGAGTCAGTTCTCCTTCCATCACCATATATTTGATCCCCTTTACCCTCATCTACCACCCTTCTCCCCCCTTACCCTCTGGTAACCACTAAACTATTGTTGTGTCTATGAGTTTTTGTTTCTCATTTGTTTGTTTTGTTCTTTTGTTGTTTTTGGTTCATATACCACATATCAGTGAAATCATATGGTTCTCTGCTTTTTCTGCCTGACTTATTTCGCTTAGCATTATAGTCTCAAGATCCATCCATGTTGTCACAAATGGTCCTATTTCATCTTTTCTCACCGCCGAATAGTATTCCATTGTGTATATATACCATAACTTCTTTATCCATTCATCTATCAAAGGACATTTTGTTTGTTTCCATGTCTTGGCCACTGTAAATAAAGCTGCAATGAACATTGAAGCACAGGTGTCTTTATGGATAAATGTTTTGAGATTTTTGGGGTAGATACCTAGGAGTGGGATTGCTGGGTCATACGGTAATTCTATTTTTAATTTGTGAGGAACCTCCACACTGCCTTCCATAGCGGCTGCACCAGTCTGCATTCCCAACAGTGTATGAGGGTTCCTTTTTCTCCACAGCCTCTCCAACACTTGTTACTATTTGTCTTGTTGATGATAGCCATTCTAACTAGGGTTAGGTGATATCTCATTGTGGTTTTTATTTGGATTTCTCTGCTGATTAGTAATGTTGAGCATTTTTTTATATGTCTATTTGCCATTTGTATGTCACTTTTGGAGAAATGTCTCTTCAGGTCCTCTGCCCATTTTTCAATTGGGTTGTTTGATTTTTGTTGTTGAGTTCCATGAGTTCCTCGTGTATTTTGAATATTAGCCCCTTATCGGAGGCACTGCTTGCAAAAATCTTCTCCCATTGAGCTGGTTGCCTCTTTATTTTGTTGATGGTTTATTTTGCTGTGAAGAAGCTTTTAAGTTTGATATAGTCCCATTCATTTATTTTAGCTTTTACTTCCCTTTTGGTTGGGGTTAAATTCATAAAATGTCCTTTGAACCCAAGATCCATAAGTTTAGTACCTATGTTTTCTTCTATGCAGTTTATTGTTTCAGGTCTTATGCTTAAGTCTTAGATTCATTTTGAATTAATTTTGGTACATGGTGACAGATAGCAGTCCAGTTTCATTCTTTGGCACGTGGCTATCCAATTCTGCCAGCACCATTTATTGAAGAGGCTGTCTTTCCTCCATTGTATGTTTTTTGCTTCTTTTTCAAATATTATCTGTCCATATTTATGGGGGTTTACTTCTGGGTTCTCAATTTCATTCCATTGGTCTATGTGTCTGTTTTCCTGCCAATACCATGCTGTTTTGATTATAGTTGCCCTGTAGTACAAGCTAAAGTCAGGGAGTGTGATACCTCCAGCATTGTTCTTTTTTCTTAAGATTGCTGTAGCTATTCTGGGTCTTTTGTGATTCCAATCAAATCTGATGATTTTTTGTTCTATTTCTTTAAACACTGCCATTGGGATTTTGATGGGGATTGCATTATATCTGTATATTGCTTTGGGTAATATGGCCATTTTAACTATGTTGATTCTTCCAATCCATGAGCACGGAATGTTTTTCCATTTCTTTGTGTCTTCTTCAATTTCTTTTTAAAATGTCTTATAGTTTTCAGCATAAAGTTCTTTCACATCCTTGGTTAAGTTTATTCCTAGGAATTTTACTCTTTTTGTTGCAATTGCAAAAGAAACTGGTGGTTTTTTTTTGTATTTCTTTTTGTGAGATTTCATTGTTAGTATATATGAATGCAATGGACTTTTGTACATTGATTTTGTAGCCGGCCACATTACTGTATTCATTGATTGTTTCTAGTAGCTTTTTGGTGGAGTCTTTAGGGTTTTCTATATACAGCATCATGTCATCTGCAAAGAGTGACAATTTAACTTCTTCATTCCCAATTAGGATGCCTTTTATTTCTTTCTCTTGCCTGATTGCTCTGGCGAGGACTTCCAACACTACATTACAAAGCAGTGGTGGTGGGGGACAACCCTGTTGTGTTCCTGAACGTAGAGCAAAAGGCTTCAGTTTTTCACAGTTAATTATGAGATTAGCTGATGGTTTGTCTTATATGTCCGATATTATATTAAGGTATTTTCCTTCTATACCTATTTTATTAAATGTTTTAATCATAAATGGATGTTATATCTTGTCAAATGCTTTTTCTGCATCAACTGATATAATCATATGATTTTTGTCCTTTATTTTGTTTATGTGATGTATCACATTGATGGATTTGCGTATGTTGAACCATCCTTGTGCCACTGGGATGAACCTTACTTGGTCATGATGAATAATCTTCAATGCATTGTTGCATTCGATTTGCTAGAATTTTGTTTAGGATTTTTGCATCTGTATTCATCAGAGATATTGGTCTGTAGTACTCTTTTTATGTGTTGTCACTGCCGTGTTTGGTATCAGGGTAATGATGACCTCATAAAATGTGTTAGTGAGTACTGTCTCTTCTTCAATTTTTTGGAAGAGTTTGAGCAGGATTGGTATTAGATCCTCTTTGAAGGTTTGGTAGAATTCACTAGTGAAGCCATCTGGTCCTGGACTTTTGCTTTTGGGGAGGTTTTGTATGACTGATTCAATTTTCTTACTGGTGATCAGTATGTTTAGATTTTCCAGTTCTTCATTGTTCAGCCTAGAAAGGCTATATGTTTCTAAGAACTTGTCCATTTCTTCTAGGTTATTGAATTTGGTGGCATATAGTCCTTCATAGTATTCTTGGATGATCCTTTATATTTCTCTGGCGTTCGCGATAACTTCCCCTTTTTCATTTCTGATTTTGTTCATTAGTGTCTTCTCTCTTTTTATCTTTGTGAGTCTAGCCAAGGGTTTGTCAATTTTGTTAATCTTTTCAAAGAACCAGCTCTTTGTCACATTAATTTTTTCTCTTGTCTTTTTGTTCTCTATTTCCTTTAGTTCTGCTCTGATTTCTATTATTTCCTTTCTTCTGCTGACCTTAAGTTTTGTTTGTTCTTCTTTTTCTAGTACTTTAAGGTGTAACATGAGGTTACTTATTTGGGATTTTTCTTGTTCCTTGCGATAGGCCTGTAATGATATAAATTTCTCTCTTAAGACTGCTTTCGCTGCATCCCAAAAATTTTGGTAGGATGTATTTTCATTGTCGTTTGTTTCTATGTATGTTTTGATCTCTCCTCTAATTTCTTCTTTGACCCGGTCGTTCTTTAAAAGTATGTTGTTTAATCTCCATGTATTTGTGTTTTTTCCTGCTTTCTTTCTGCAGTTGGTATCCAATTTCAAAGCCTTGTGATCAGAGAATATGCTTGGTATGATTTCAGTCTTCTTAAATTTGCTGAGGCTGATTTTATGTACCAATATATGGTCTATCCTTGAGAACTTTCCATGTACACTAGAAAAAAAATGTATAGTCTGATATTTTAGGATGACGTGCTCTATATATTTCAATTATGTCCATTTCATCTAATGTGTCATTTAGGGCTGCTATTTCATTATTTATTTTCTGTTTGGATGATCTATCCATAGCTGTTAATGATGTATTTAAGTCCCCTAGTATAATTGTGTTTTGGTCAATTTCTCCCTTTAGTTCTGTTAGTGGTTGCTTGATATATTTCAGTACTCCCTGATTGGGGGCATAATTATTGATGACTATTATTTCTTCTTGTATAATCCCCTTTACCATTATGAAATGTCCATCTTTGTCTCTTGTTACCTTTTTCACCCTGAAGTATGTTTCAGTTGATATCATTATGGCTACACCTGATTTTCTCTGGATAACATTTGCTTGGAGTGTCAATTTCCATCCTTTCACTTTGAGTCTATGCTTTTCCTGGTAGCTGAGATATGTGTCCTGGAGACAGCATGTGTTTCAGTTTAGTTTTTTTTATCCAATCTGCTACTCTGTGCCTTTTTATTGGTGAGTTCAGTCCATTTACATTTACAGCGATTAATGATATGTGAGGATTTCCTATCATTCTATCTTTAGTTTTCTGGTAAGACTGTGTCTCTATTTTTTCTTTGCCTTTTTGTTGTTGTCTATTACTTCTGTGTGGTGGTATTCTATGATGTTTCCCTCTGATTCTTTTTTTATTATAGTATATATTTCAGTTCTCGATTTTTTTGAGTGGTTACCATTAAGTTTATGTAGCTGAAAGTTTGATATTTAGAGTATTCCATTTTATTCAGCATGCTTATTTTCTCCATTCCCATATTCAGGTTCAGGCCTTTACTCTCCCCCTTTTTATGTTTTGGTTGCCACAAATTGTCCCTGTTGATGGTGGTCGAATAGCCTCCTTTAGTACTTCTTGTAGTGCAGGTCGTGTATTAGAAAATTCCCTCAGCTTCTGTATGTCTGGAAAGGTTTTTATTCCTCCTTCATATCTAAAGGATATCTTTGCTAGGTATGTTTTTCGTGGCTCATAATTTCTCTCTTTCAACAGTTTGAATATTTGGATATTTGGTTGCACTCTCTCCTGGCTTGTAGAGTTTCTGCTGAGAAATCTGATGATAATCTAAAGGGCTTTTCTTTGTAGGTCACTGTCTCCTATTCCCTGGCTGCCTTGAGGATTCTTTCTTTCCCGTTGATTTTTAACAGCTTTAATGCAATGTGCCTTGGAGAAGGCCTGTTGGGGTGAGGTAATTAGGTGTTCTATTTGCTTCTTGGATTCCAGGATTCATCTTTCTCCACAAGTTTGGGAAGTTCTCATCGACTATTTGTTTGAATATATTCTCTGTTCCCTTCTCTCTTTCTTGTCCTTCTGCTATGCCCATTGTTCTTACATTGCTCTTTCTGATGGAGTCAGAAAGTCCTTGTAGAGTTCTTTAATTTCTTTTAAGTCTCAAGTCTCTTTCTTCTTCCATCTGTGTCATTTCAATGTTTCTATCTTCGATGTCACTTATTCTTTCCTCCATCTGGTCAACTCTACTACCTAAGGTGGCTCCTTCATTCTTCATTTCTTTTATTGAGTTCTTAATCTCCAGAAATTCTATTTGGTTGTTTTATAAATTTCTATCTCTTTGGTAAAATCTTCATGTTGTTCTTTGATTGTGTTTCTGAGTTCATTGAACTGCTTTCCTGTGTTTTCTTGCATGTCGTTGAGTTTTTTTCAGAACTGCAATCTTGAATTCTTTGTCATTTAAGTTACATATTTCTATATCTTTAAGTTCCTTTTCTGGAGATTTTTCACTTTCTTTCTGAGCTGTCTTGTTGCCTTGGTTATTCATGGAATTACTGATTTATTATTTCTCTTCCTAGACATCTACAGGAGTGGCTTCTGCAACAGATTGATAGGAAGAGGTCTTTCTTTTGTCTTCCAGTACTTGTTGGTAGAATGTTTTATTTTCTCTCTGACTGCAGGCTTTTTTTGTCTCTCACATGGTAGTGCTATGTTGTTTCTGTACTATTCCAGCTTCTCACCCAATGGGGAGATTCTCTGGGAAATGGGCTTCTCCTCTGTTAATAGTTTGCCTGGGTCACAGGGCACAGTGTCCGTGTGGGTATGCGGAGAGCTTTTGAAGTTCCAAAGCTCTTCCTGCACCAGATTCAGAGCCCATATGTTTCAGTAGTTCTGTTTACTCCTGCAGGGATCCACCCAGATATGTGGGGCCAGGGGCGGGCTGAGTTGTGAGAGGTTGCCCAGAGCACTGGCGGCAACCACCTCCATAGCCGGTCCTGCTTCCACAGCTCCCTTCCATTTGCCGGAACTAGTTGGGCTGCAAATCTCTGTTTGCGGTCCACAGTTCTCAGAACAGCAAATATTCTGTTCTTTTCATCTGACACTGCTACTGTTCCGTTTCTAGCACTGGGCACGTGGGGATGGGGTGAGCTCTGGGAGGGTAGGGAGGGAGTGACTATTCTCAGTACTTAAGGTTTCCGTTCTGTGCTCAGCAGTGAGTGCTTAAACCACCGTTTTCAGCCTTCTTCCCTCAGTCTTTTCTCCAAGATCTCTGCCATGAGCGTTGGGTTCAGCCGTGTTATATACTGTCCCCTCAGCCCTGTGGGCCATAAACGGAGCCCTAGCAGTCCGAGTTCTTCCCTCTCCGGCAGCTGCGGTAGTTTTGGGATGCAGCGAGCTCGGAGCACTGAGCTAAGTCTGTGTCCTGCGCCCTCAAGGCTTCTTCTCCACACTTCTCTCTTCCTTCCTCCCCCGCTCCTGTGATTCGCCCACCTTTAGTTGAATTCAGTAGTGGGCCTCTTCGTCTTGCTTGTCTGATGTGCAGGGAGTCCTTTGTGAGGTTATAGTTATTCAATTAGTTGTAAAATTCAGGGGAGATTTACAGAGGCTCACGTCACACCGCCATTTTGGTGACGTCTCCTCCATAAATTTAGAATATTAATACCTTATCATATGTATTATTGGCAAATATCTTCTCCCACTCAGTAAGATGTCATTTTGTTTTGTTGATGGTTTCCTTTGCTGTGGAAAACATTTTAGTTTGATGTAGTCCCATTTGTTTATATTTTCTTTAGTTTCCCTTTCACAAAAAGATATATCAGTAAAAATATTACTAAGAGTAATATCTCAGAGTTTATTTCCGATATTTTCTTCTAGCATTTTTAGGGGTCAGTTCTTATATTTAAGTCTTTAATCCATTTTGAGTTGATTTTTGTATATGGTGTAAGAAGGTGAACGAGTTTCATTTTTTTGCATGCATCTGTTCAGTTTTCCAAGCACCATTTATTGAATAGACTGTCTTTATCCCAATGTAAATTTTTGCTTCCTTTGTCATGCATTAAATGACCATATAGGCATGGATTTATTTCTGGGTTCTTTGTTCTCTTCCATTGATTTGTGTGTCTCTTTTTATGCCCATACCATGCTGTTTTGATTGTTATGGCCTTGTAGTATAATTTGATATCAGGTAGCGTGATACCTCCAGCTTTGTTCTTTTTTCTCGGGATTGCCATGTCTATTCAGGGTCTTTTATGCTTCCATATAAATTTTAGGATTACTAGTTCTAGTTCTGTGAAAAATGCCATTGGTATGTTGATAGGGATTGCATTGAATCTGTAGATTGCTTTGATAGTATGGACAATTTAACTACATTAATTCTTCCTATCCATGACCGTGATGTTTGTTTCCATTTATTTGTATCTTCTTTAATTTCTCTCTTCAATGTCTTATAATTTTCTGAGTACAGGTCTTTTACTTCCTTGGTTTAATTTATTCCTATGTATTTTTTGATGCAATATTAAATGGGAATATTTTCTTTATTTATCTTTCTGATAGTTCAGTATTGGTGTATAAAAATGCAACCCATTTCTGAACATTAATTTTGTATCCTCCTACTTTAGTAAATTCATTTATCAGTTCTAGTAGTTTCTTAGTGGACTCTTTGGGGTTCTGTCTATATGTCTCTATATAGTATCATGTCATCTGCAAATAATAATAACTTCTACCTTTCTTGTTTGGATGCCTTTTTTTTTTCTTGTCTGATTGCTGTGGCTAGAACTTCCAGAACTATGTTGAATAAAAGTGATGAAACTCGACATCCTTGTCTTGTTCCTTATCTTAAAGAGAATGCTTTCAACTTTTCCCCATTGAGTATAATATTAGCTGTGGTTTGTCATATATGGCCTTTATTATGTTGAGATATTTTCCTTCTATTCCCACTTTGCTGAGAGTTTTATCATAAATGGATGCTGGATTTTGTCAGATGCTTTTTCTGCATCTATTGATATGACCATATGCTTTTTATTATTTGTTTTGTTTATGTGGTGTATCATGTTAATTGATTTGCAAATATTGAACCAACCTTGCATACCAAGAATGAATCCCTCTTGATCATGGTGTATGATATCTTTAGTGTACTGCTGAATTCAGTTTGCTAATATTTTGTTGAGGATTTTTGCATCTGTGCTCATTAGGAATATCATCCCATAGTTTTCTTTTTTAGTAGTGTCTTTGTCTGGTTTTGGAATCAAGGTAATGATGGCCTTGTAAAATGTGCTTGGGAGCTTTCCTTCCTTCTGGATTTTTTTGCACTACTTTGAGGAGAATAGATGTTAGTTCTTTTTTGAAAGTTTGGTAAAATTCACCTGTGAGGCCCCCTGGTCCAGGATTTTTGTTTGTTGAGTGCTTGTTGATTACTGATTCAATTTTGTTGGTAGTAATTGGTCCGTTCAGATTTTCTGTTTCTTCTTGGTTCAGCCTTGTGTGATTGTATGCGTTTAGGAATTTTTCCATTTCTTCCAGATTGCCCAATTTGTTTGTATATAGTTGCTCATAGTATTTGCTTTTTTTCTTTTCCTTTTTTTTTTTTTTTTTTGTATTTCTGTGGTATCGGTTGTCACTTCTTTTTCATTTCTGATTTTATTTATTTGTGTCTTCTCCTTTTTTTTCTTGATGAGTCTGCTAAAAGGTTTGTCAATTTTGTTTATGTTTTAAAAATACCAGCTCTTGGTTTCATTGATCTTTTGCATTGTTATTTTAGTCTCTATTTTGGTTATTTACACTCTGATCTTTATTATTTCCTTCTTTGTGCTCACTTTGAGTTTTATTTGCTGTTCTTTTTTTCAGTTCCCTTAGGTATAAAGATAGACTGTTGATTTGAGATTTTTGCTTGTGTGTTTAGCAGGCCTGCATTGCTATGAATTTCCCTCTTAGGACTGTTTTCACTGTGTCCCATAGATTTGGGTCACTGTGTTTTCATTTTTGTCTCAAAGTATCTTTTGATTTCTTCCTTGATCTCATTGTTGACCCATTCATTATTTAGTAGCATGTTATTTAGTCTCCATGTGCTTGTGTGTTTTTCAGGGTTTTTTTCCTTGTAATTGACTTCTAGTTTGATACCATTTTGGTCAGACAACACGCTTGATATGATGTCAGTCTTCTTAAATTTATTGAGACTTGTTTTGTGGCCTAATATGTGGTCTATCTTGGAAAATGTTCCATGTGCACTGGGAAGGGATATATATTGTGCTACTTTGGGGTGAAATGCTCTAAAAATATAAATTAAAGCCATCTGGTCTAGTGTGTCATTTAAAGCCACTATTTCCTTGTTGATTTCCTGTGTGAAAGATCTCTCCATTTGTGTCAGTGGAGTGTTAAAGTTCCCCTACCATGATTGTGTTACTGTTCATCTCCGCCTTTATGTAAGTCAGTTATTTGCTTTATATATTTAGGTGTTCCTATGTTAGGTGCATAGATGTCTACTATGGTGGTGTCCACATGTGGGATTCATCCCTTTATTAATATGTAATGTCCTTCTTTGTCTCTTATTATAGTTTTCATTTTCAAGTCTGTTTTTTCCAATATAAGTATTGCTACTCCAGCTTCTTTCTCATTTCCATTTGCATGAAATATTTTTTTCTGTCCCTTTACTTTCAGTCTATGTATGTCTATTGATCTGAGTCAAGTCTCTTGTAGACAGTATATGCATTGGTCTTGTTTTCTTATCCATTCAGTTACCCTATGTCTTTTGATTGGAGCACTTACTCCATTTACTTTTAAAATGATTATTGATAGGTAGATACTTACAGTCACTTTACTATTCATATATTTGAGCTTCATTTGTTTTCTCCTTTTTTCTGCTTAAAGAAACCCATTTAACATAGTTTGTAATACTGGCTTGGTGGTAATGAATTCCTTTAGCTTTTTTCTTCTCTGGGAAGCTCTTTATTTTTCCTTCAATTTTAAATGATAGCCTTGCTTGGTAGAGTAGTCTTGGTTGTAGGTCCCCATTTTTTATCACTTTGAATATTTCCTGCCACTCTCTTCTGGCCTGCAAATTTCTGTTGTGAAATCAGCTGATAGTCTTATGGGAGCTCTCTTGTAAGTAACTAGTTTCTTTCTCTTGCTGCATTTAGGATTCCCTTTTGTCTTTACCTTTGCCATATTAATTATGAAGTGTCTTGCTATGGACCTGTTTGGGTTCATCTTGTTTGGGACTCTCTGCACTTCCTGGACTTCTATGTCTCTTTCCTTTGCCAGGTTAGGGAAGTTTTCAGTCATTATTTCTTCAAATGGATTCTCAATGCCTTGCTCTCTCTCTTCTGGTTCTGGTACTCCTGTAATGTGAATGTTGTTACACTTGAGATTGTCCCCCATTTTTAAAATTCTTTTTTCTTTTTCGTATTCTAATTTGGTGTTTTCTGCTACCGCAACTTCTAAATCATTGATTTGATACTCTGTTTCATGTAATCTGCTGTTGATTTCTTCTAGTGCATTCTTCATTTCAGTTATTGTATTCTTTATTTCTGACTGGTTCTTTTTTATGGTTTCTATGTCCTTCTTTATGCTTGCTATCTCTTTGTTGAAATTCTCACTAAGTTCCTTAAATATTCTTATAGCCAGTGTTTCAAACTCTGTCTCTGGTAAGTTGGTTGCCTCCATTTCATTTAGTTCTATTTCTGGAGGTGTCGCCTATTCTTTTATTTGGGACGTGTTTCTTTGATTCCTCATCCTGGCTGCCTCTCTGTGTTTGCCTCTATGTATTAGGTAGATCTCCTATGTTTCTCAGTCTTTGTTGGGTGGCCTTATGTAGTATGAGTCCTGTGTGGTCAAATGGCACAGTCTCCCTGATCTTCTGTGTGTGTGTGTTCCAGGAATATCCCTTGAGTGTGTTGTGTATATTCTCCTGTTGTAGTTGAACCTTGATTGCTTTTGGCACATCAGTGGGTGGGAATGACTCCCAGACTGAGTGTCTGTGAGGATTGGCTATGCCCATAGTGTATGAGCGGCTGTGTTGGGGCTGACCCCTTAGAGGGGATTTTGCCTCCATAAGATCTTGTGCCTGTTGAGACCCCCCTTTGACTGTGCCACTTCTGGGGCTAACCAGCTAGTGCTCTGATGTGGTCTGAAGCTGGCTTCTGGGTGTGTGCTTTCTGGTGTCTCTTGGAAGAGGCTCCCATCAAGGCCAATTTCAACTTTGCATGTTACCGGCTTGAGGTTACCTAATATGAGACACAAAGCTATACGTGCTTAGCTGCTGCCTGTGCTGGACCTGGGGGCGTGCGGGGGTGCCCTCACTGTGAACCGAGGCCAGCTTCCACCAGTGGTGGGCCTCAGGCAGCTTAGCAAGACGCCCAGGGCCCCCTAGGCCTATTGCTACCTGCCAACTGCCCATAAGACCCAGCTATTGAAAGAGCCTCCCTAGGTACATGGATCAGGGTCATTGACCTGGTGTTCAGAGTACCCTGGCAATATAGCACTAGCTTGGTAGGGCGGAGTCCCATGGAGTCATGAGATGTGGCTGGTGGTTATTACATAGTTAATGCAGATTCCATTCTTATGCCAGTTTCTGGCCTGTGACCACTTTTCACAGTACCCTGAGAACACTGCAGCCAGCCACCGCTTGCCTTGGTGCAGTCCCTGGCCTGTGACAACTATACAAAATGCCCTTAGAACACCACAGCCAGCAACCTTTTACCTCAGGCTCACAAATCTTTGAGAGCTGCCCAAGAGTGGTTGCAGCGCAGGTTTTGGGTCACTCTCCACCACCTAAAGCTCGCCAGGCTTTCATGGGCCATCTACCATTGCAGAAGGCTTCCACTGCTTGTGGGGCAGGTCTAGCCACTCAAGTGCCGTGACTGCCCTTGACAATGCAACTCTAGGTGGGCAGGGTAGGCTTCCAGGGAGCTAACGAGTATGGTTAGTGGTTTCTACAAAGTTGATCCTGTCTCGGCTTCCACACTGGTGCTGGGCCACAACCACCCTGCAAAAATGCCCTGTGAACACCACAGCCAGCCACTGCCCACTGCAGGCCTGCAGATTGCTGAGAGTTGCCCAAGAGACATTGCAATGCAGGTCTTGAGTCACTGTCCCCCAACAAATATTTCCTGGCCTCTGAGGGAGTTCCACCACTGCAAAAATGCCTCTGCAGCCTATGGGGTGGGACCAGCAGCCCAGCAGTCAACAATGCCCCAGTGATGTTGCACCAGCTGTGTGGGGGTGGGAGGTTGGGAGGACGGGGACTCAAGGCGCCACCAAGGTGGTGTGCTTGTGGGGACTTTGCCCAACCAATGCAGTCCCAGACTTGGTCCTTTGGAGGAGGGCTCAACACTGAAAGCTGGCACCCTCCTGTAGGCAACGTGTGTCAAATTCCACACAGGAACAACAATGGCTCCTCTCCCTCCACCTCTTGCCTCTGAGGCTAAACAATTCAGTCTTTCCCCACACATCTCTGGGCCTCCTGAGATGTCACTCCTTCACCACAGACCAGGTAAGTGTCAGCAAGCAAGTGAGTCTGTGTGTGGGCTCCACAAGAGGGCATCTGCATTTCCAGCCGCCTCCTGTCTCATCAGTATGGACAGACAGAGTCCTCGTGGATTTTCACTGCCAGATGTTGTGTTTGCTTTTATTGTCTTTGTTTGTGGTGTCAGATTCAAAAAAATTATCACCAAGACTGTAAGGAGCTGACCACTTATGTTTTCTTCTAGGAATTTTATGGTTTCAGGTCTTTAATGTTCAAATCTTCAATCCATTATCAGTTAATTTTTGTGTATGGTGTAAGATAGTGGTCCAGTTTCATTCTTTTTTCATGTGGCTGTCTAATTTTCCCACCATCATTTATTAGAAAGACTGTCCTTTCTCCATTGCATATTCTTGGCTCCTTTTTCATAAATTAGTTGTCCACATATGTATGGGTTTGTTTCTTGGCTTTCCATTCCATTTCATTGATCTATGTGTCTGTTTTTATGCCACTACCACACTGTTTTCATTACTATAGCTTTGTAATATAGTTTGAAATCAGGAAGTGTGATGTCTCTGGCTTGGTTCTTTCTCAAGATTGTTTTGACAATTCAGGGTCTGTTATGAATTTACACTTTTAATCTATTTTTTTCTCTTATTTGCTGAAGTAATGTCAATTCTTGAAAATGGCTTTGGATACACTTTATACTTCACAAAAGTATGTCCTTAACCTTTTAAAACATATATAATTTCTCTGTAATTACACCTTCACCTGTACATTGCATGGATCCATAAAATAATTTACAGCATGTTAAATTTATTGGGTATTATATAACTGAGGCTTCCATTAATAGACCCTAATAATTTCTGATGAAAATATATTCTCATTTTAATTGCTTATTACACAAATAGTACATTTTCATTATAGAATATTTAGAAACACATAAAATCAGAAAGGGGAAAATCATTCTTTTCCACTTCCCAGTTAAACACATTATTAATATTTTATGTATATATTTCATTAATTCAAATGTACATTTACATATATTTTTAAAAACAGTTACAGATTTATTGCAAGATATTTTCCCAATTAATATAATTTGGGTATAGTATTGTCAATACAAAGAAATTTTCTTTATTCTCTTTAGATCTGTGGAATATTTGATAGTTTGAAAGTACTATACTTAAATATAACTATCCTTTCTCCCATTTGTAGACATTTGGTCATTTCTGTTTTTTTACAATTTTTTTCTCTTTTCTAATTTTTCTTCAATTTCACTCTTCTAATTTTTCAATATTATAAATATTGCTGCAATCAATTTTGTACAAACATGCTTGTATATTTAAAAGAGGATTTTGTAGGATAAATTATTCAAAGTGTAATTTCTGAATCAAATTTTATGAATACATTTCATTGTAGTAGATAGTGCCAAATTATCTTCCAAAAAAGATGCAGCAGTTTACATGCCTTCCACACAATATGAAAATGCCTGTTTTGCCACATCCTGCATGACGCTGGCTGTTATTTACATTTTTCATCTTTGTCCACCTGATAGATACAAAAGTAATTTTGTTTTCATTTGCAGTTTTTGAATTATTAATGCTATTTAGCATCTCTTTAAATTATTTTTTTCATTAGATCTCTTGTTCATTTCTTTTGGCCATCTTCCTGGGAGGAAATGTAAGAGATACTTACATATTAAATATATTAACCCTCTGCCTGTAATATAAGATGCAAATGTTTTATTACTGTTTTTCATATGTCCTCCAATGATGGTTTAAGCAACACATAAAGTGTTTTTTACTTATTTATTTTCTAATTAAAAAACACATCTTGTACAATATTTAACAATACATTGACATACATTCAAAACCGGTGTTATCAACTTCCAGATTTTGTAGTGTTTTAACAATCCCTATATAAAAGTGAGACTGGATCAAAAACTGGTGGTGATCAGAATGAGTGCCACACTAATCTTCTGACAGTCTCTGGGTGAATATAAGCCCACTGGGCTCCTGATTCATATTGATTATTAATTCCCTGCTCAGTCACTTCCTAGCTGGATGGCCTAAATCAAGGTACTTAAATTTTTAAAGTCGTAGTGTCTTCATCTACATAATGGAGATAATAATATCTATGTATAAAAGTTGTAAGAAGAGATGAAATTTAGGTGCCTCATAGATGTTGCTTTCCTTTCCCCCATGCCATCTTCCCTCTTTCCTAAGGTCATTGACATGTCTGAAGACCATGCTGACTGGAGACCATCTAATATACATGACCCACAGATCATGTTTCTTAGTCCAAGAGTCAAGATTGTAAATCCACTGTTGATATCAAGAGATGCTTATTCATTCAACAAATACTTATTGACCACTATGTGCAAAGTACCGTTCTAGATGCTAAGGGTACAGCAGTTAACAAAATGGAAGAACATCTGCCCTCTTAGAGCTTATATTCTAACCAGGGGAAAATGCAATAAATAAATACCTATTTAATATGTTAGAGAGCAAGCCACTTTAATGTAGTAGCTCACAGAGAAAATTATGTTTTGTGGGATCAAACTATTCAGAGGGATAAGCATAGCACCTAATAAACATGATTCTATAAGCAAACAGAGTTGTGCAGTAGGTGTCTAGACAACTGAACCTACTAAAATATTTGTCTGCATACTTCTCTTATTTTACTCTTGCTCTATGAGTATTCATCCATTCATGCATTAAAACATATATATTGAGAGCATACAGTGTAGCAGGCACTGTTTTAGGCAAAGAAGATATACAAAAGGGATATATATATATATATATATATATATATATATATATATATATATATATTCCTCATCCATCTGTGTGTTATTGTCTATTGTCTAGGGTAGGGACAGAAGGTAAAACAAAAATTTTAAAGTAAAAAGCAATAACTACTATAAAGAATATGAAACAAGGTAAAAACTGGAAAGTAACTTTGGGCTCCTTTAAGTTAGATGGTCAGGAAAACATTATCTGAGAGGGTGACATTTAAACTAAGCCCTGAATGACAAGGAATCAGCCAATTGAAGATTTGGAAGAAGAGGGAACATGAAAGGAACAAATATGCAAAGGCCACAAGGCAGGAAAGAAAAAGCCTGTGCATATAGAAAATAATGAAAGGAAATATACCAAAAACAGTAGTGATCAGTGGGTGCTGGGCTGAATTGTTATGTACATTTTCTTGACTAAACTTGAGCATGGTTTCTAGATAAGAATGAAGCATGGTTTTGTAGATAAGAATGAATTACTTTTGACCTTTGTCATCAAAATGGCAGCGTGAGGTGAGCCTCTGTAAAGCTCCCCTGGAATTTACAACTAATTGAACAACAATAACTCCACAAAGGACTCCCTGCACAGCAGACAGGCAACACGAAGAGGCCCACTACTGAATTCACCTACAGGTGGGCGAATTGTGTGAGCGGGGGACCAGGGAAGGGAGAAGTGCGGAGACAGAGCCCCGTGGGCAGGCACAGGAGGCAGACCTAGCTCAGTGCTCCAAGCTCACTGCATCCCGGAACTACCGCAGCTGCCGGAGAGGGAAGAACTCGGACTACTAGGGCTCTGCTTCTGGCCCACAGGGCTGAGGGGGCAGCATATAGCATGGCTGAACCCAACGTTCACAGAAGAGACCTCGGAGAAAAGACTGAGGGAAGAAGGCTGAAAACGGTAGTTTAAGCCCCCACTACCAAGCAGAGAATGGAAGCCTTAGGCACTGAGTCTAGCTGCCCCCTACCCACCCTCCCAGAGCTCGCCCTGCCCCCACCTGGACGATGCTAGAAACGGAACAGTAGCAGTCTCAGATCAAAAGAATAGAATACTTGCTATTCTGAGAACTGTGGACCGCAGACACAGATTCCCAGCCTAACTAGTTCTGGCAACGGGGAGGGAGCTGTGGAAGCAGGACCGGCTGTGGTGGTGGTCACCGCCATTGCTCTGGGCCACCTCTCACAACTCAGCCCGCCCCTGGCCCCACTTATCTGGGCGGATCCCTGCGGGAGTAAACAGAACTGCTGAAACATAAGGGGCTCTGAATCTGGTGCAGGAAGAGCTTTGGAACTTCAAAAGTTGTCCGCATACCTACCAAGACACTGCACCCTTAGACCTAGATGAACTATTAACACAGGAAAAGCCCGTCTCCCAGGGAATCCCCCCATTGTGTGAGAAGCTGGAATAGCGCAGAGAAAACATAGCACAACCGTGTGAGAGAAACAAAAAGGATGCACTCGGAGAGAAAATAAAACTTCTACCAACAAGTAATAGAAAACAAAAGAAAGACCTCTTCCTATCAACCTGTTGCAGAAGCCACTCCTGTAGATGTCTAGGAAGAGAAATAGTAAACCAGTAATCGTCATGAATAACCAAGGCAACAAGACAGCTTAGAAAGAAAGTGAAAGTCTCCAGAAAAGGAACTTAAAGATATGGAAATATGTGACTTAAATGACAGAGAATTCAAGATTGCAGTTCTGAAAAAGCTCAACGAAATGCAAGAAAGCACAGATAGGCAGTTAAATGAATTCAGAAACACAATCAAAGAACAACATGAGCATTTTATGAAAGAGATTGAAATTTTAAAAAAGAACCAAATTGAATTTCTGGAGTTTAAGAACTCAATAGAAGAAATTAAGAATGAAATAACCAGCTTAGGTAGTAGAGTTGACCAGATGGAGGAAAGAATAAGTGATATCGATGATAGAAAACTGGAAATTACACACACGGAAGAAGAAAGAGACTTAACACTTAAAATAAATTAAAGAACTCTTCAAGAACTTTCTGACTTCATCCTAATGAGCAATATAAGAAAAATGGGCATACCAGAAAGCGAAAAAAGAGAGAAGGGAACAGAGAATATATTCAAACAAATTGTCGATGAGAACTTCCCAAACTTGTGGACAGAACTGGACCCTCGAATCCAAGAAGCAAATAGAACACCTAATTACCTCAATCCCAACAGGCCTTCTCCAAGGCATATTGTATTGAAGCTGTCTAAAATCAACGACAAAGAAAGAATCCTCAAGGCAGCCAGGGAAAAGAAGACGGTAACTTACAAAGGAAAGCCCATTAGATTATCATCAGATTTTTCAGCAGAAACTCTACAAGCCAGGAGGGAGTGAAACCAAATATTCAAACTATTGAAAGAGAGAAATTATGAGCCAAGAACAATATACCCAGCAAAGATATCCTTTAGATAAGAAGGAGGAATAAATACCTTTCCAGACATACAGAAGCTGAGGGAATTTTCTAATACATGAACTGCACTATAAGAAATACTAAAGGAGGCTATTCGACCACCACCAACAGGGACAATATGTGGCAACCAAAACGTAAACAGGGGGAGAGTAAAGTCCTGAACCGGAATACGGGAATGGACAAACTAAGCGTGCAGAAGAAAATGGTGTACTCTAAATATCAAACTTTCTTTTACATAAATTTAAGGGTAACCACTCAAAGAAAAAAAAATCCAGAACTGAAATATATACTGTAATAAAATAAGAAACAGAGGGAAACATCATAGAATACCACCATACAGAAAAAATAGACAACAACAAAAAGGCAAAGAAACAATGGAGACACAGCCTTACCAGAAAACTAAAGATAGAATGCCAGGAAATCATCACATATCAATAATCGCCGTAAATGTAAATGGCCTGAACTCGCCAATAAAAAGGAACAGAGTTGCAGATTGGATCAAAAAACTAAGCTGTCTCCAAGAGACCCATCTCAGCTATAAGGACAAGCATAGACTCAAAGTGAAAGGGTGGAAATTGACACTCCAAGCAAATGGTATCCAGAGAAAATCAGGTGTATTCATAATGATATCAGATGACAAAACTTCAGGGTGAAAAAGGTAACAAGAGACAAAGATGGACATTTCATAATGGTAAAGGGGACTATACAACAAGAAGACATAACAGTCATCAATATTTATGCCCCCAATCAGGGAGCACCCAAATATACTAAGCAACTACTAACAGAACTAAAGGGAGAAATTGACCGAAACACAATTATACTAGGGGACTTAAATACATCATTAACAGCTATGGATAGATCATCCAAACAGAAAATAAATAATGAAATAGCAGCCCTAAATGACACATTAGATGAAATGGACATAATTGAAATATATAGAGCACGTCATCCTAAAATATCAGACTATACATTTTTTTTCTAGTGTACATGGAAAGTTCTCAAGGATAGACCATATATTGGTACATAAAATCAGCCTCAGCAAATTTAAGAAGACTGAAATCATACCAAGCATATTCTCTGATCACAAGGCTTTGAAGTTGGATACCAACTGCAGAAAGAAAGCAGGAAAACACACAAACACATGGAGATTAAACAACATACTTTTAAAGAACGACTGGGTCAGAGAAGAAGTTAGAGGAGAGATCAAAAGATACCTAGAAACAAATGACAATGAAAACACATCCTACCAAAATTTTTGGGATGCAGCAAGAGCAGTTTTAAGAGGGAAATTTATATCATTACAGACCTATCTCAAGAACGAAGAAAAATCCCAAAAAAACAACCTCATGTTTCACCTTAAGGAACTAGAAAAAGAAGAACAAGTGAAACCCAAGGTCAGCAGAAGCAAGGAAATAAAAAAATCAGAGCAAAACTAAATGAAAAACAGAACAAAAAGACAAGAGAAAAAATTAATGTGACAAAGAGCTGGTTCTTTGAAAAGATTAACGAAATTGACAAACCCTTGGCTAGACTCACTAAGATAAAAAGAGAGAAGACACTAATTAACAAAATCAGAAATGAAAAAGGGGAAGTTATTACGGACACCACAGAAACACAAAGGATCATCCAAGAATACTATGAAGGACTATATGCCACCAAATTCAATAACCTAGAAGAAATGGACAAGTTTTAGAAACATATAGCCTTCCAAGGCTGAACCATGAAGAACTGGAAAATCTAAACAGACCAATCACCAGTAACGAAATTGAATCAGTCATCCAAAACCTTCCCAAAAGCAAAAGTTCTGGACCAGATGGTTTCACTAGTGAATTCTGCCAAACCTTCAAAGAGGATCTAATACCAATCCTGCTCAAACTCTTCCGAAAAATTGAAGAAGAGACAGTACTCCCTAACTCATTTTATGAGGCCAACATTACCCTGACACCAAAACCTGGTAAGGACAACACAGAAAAAGAAAACTACAGATCAATGTCTCTGATGAATACAGATGCAAAAATCCTAAGCAAAATTCCAGTAAATCAAATACAACAATGCATTAAAAACATTATTCAACACGACCAAGTGGGGTTCATCCCCGGGGCACAAGGATGGTTCAACATCCATAAATCCATCAATGTGATACATCACATAAACAGAATGAAGGACAAAAATCATATGATTATATCAATTGATGCAGAAAAAGCATTTGACAAGATACAACATCCATTTATCATTGAAACATTTAATATAGGTATAGAAGGAAAATACCTTAACATAAAGTATAAAATAAAGGCCATATATGACAATCCCTCAGCTAATCTCATAATTTACGGTGAAAAACTGAAGCCTTTTGCTCTACGTTCAGGAACACGACAGGGATGTCCCCTATCACCTCTGCTTTTCAACATAGCGTTGGAAGTCCTTGCCAGTGCAATCAGGAAAGAGAAAGAAATAAAAGGCATCCATATTGGGAATGAAGAAGTTAAATTGTCACTCTTTGCAGATGACATGATGCTATATATAGGAAACCCTAAAGACTCCACCAAAAAGCTATTAGAAACAATCAACGAATATAGTAAAATTGCTGGCTACAAAATCAATGTACAAAATTCCATTGCATTCCAATATACTAACAATGAAATCTCAGAAAAGGGAATACAAAAAATAATTCCTTTTGAATTGCAGCAAAAAGAATAAAATACCTAGGAATAAACTTAACCAAGGATGTGAAAGACGTATATGCTGAAAACTGTAAGACATTTTTAAAAGAAATTGAAGAAGACACAAAGAAATGGAAAGACATTCCATGCTCATGGATTGGAAGAATCAACATAGTTAAAATGACCATATTACCCAAAGCGATATACAGATTTAATGCAATTCCCATCAAAATCCCAATGGCATTTTTTAAAGAAATAGAACAAAAAATCATCAGATTTGTTTGGAACCACAAAAGACCCCGAACAGGCAAAGCAATCTTAAGAAAAAAGAACAATGCTGGAGGTATCACACTCCCTGACTTTAGCTTGTACTACAGGGCTACAATAATCAAAACAGCATGGTATTGGCAGAAAAACAGACACATCGACCAGTGGAGTAGAATTGAGAACCCAGAAATAAAACCACACAAATATGGACAGATAATTTTTGACAAAGCAAAAAACATACAATGGAGAAAAGACAGCCTCTTCAATAAATGGTGCTGGGAAAATTGGATAGCCACGTGCAAAAGAATGAAACTGGACTGCTATCTGTCACCATGTACCAAAATTAATTCAAACTGAATCAAAGACTTAAGCATGAGACCTGACAGAATAAACTGCATAGAAGAAAACTTAGGTACTAAACTTAAGCCTTGGGTTCAAAGAGCATTTTATGAATTGGACCCCAAAGGCAAGGGAAGTGAAATCTAAAGTAAATGGATGGGACTATATGAAACTTAAAAGCTTCTGCACAGTAAAAGAAACCATCGAGAAAAGAAAGAGGCAACCAACTGAATGGGAGAAGATTTTTGCAAACAGTGCCTCCGATAAGGGGCTACCATCCAAAATATACAAGGAACTCATGAAACTCAGCAAGAAAAAAACAAACAACCCAATTGAAAAATGGGCAGAGGACCCGAAGAGACATTTCTCCAAAGAGGACATACAAATGGCAAATAGACATATGAAAAAATGCTCAACATCACTAATCATCAGAGAAATGCAAATAAAAACCACAATGACACATCACCTCATCCCAGTCAGAATGGCTGTCATCAACAAGACAAATAGCAACAAGTGTTGGAGAGGCTGTGGGGAAAAAGAAACCCTCATACACTGTTGTTGGGAATGCAGACTGGTGCAGCCATTATGGAAGGCAGCCTGGCGGTTCCTCAAATAATTACGAATAGAATTACCATATGACCCAGCAATCCCTCTCCTGGTTATCTACCCAAAATATCTGAAAATATTTATCCTTAAGACATGTGTGCTCCAATGTTCATTGCAGCTTTGTTTACGGTGGCCAAGACTTGGAAACAACCAAAATGTCCTTCGATAGATGAATGGATAAAGAAGTTGTGGTATATATACACAGTGGAATACTATTCGGCGGTAAGAAAATATAATATAGAAACATTTGTGACAACATGGATGGATCTTGAGAGTATAATGCTAAGCGAAATAAGTCAGACAGAGAAAGCAGAGAACCATATGATTTCACTGATATGTGGTATATAAACCAAAAACAACAAAAGAACAAGACAAGCACATGAGAAACATGAACTCATATACACAGACAATAGTTTAGTGGTTACCTGAGGGTAAGGGGGGTGGGGGTTGGGAGATGAGGGTAAGCGGAATCAAATATATGGTGATGGAAGGAGAACTGACTCTGGGTGATGAACACACAATGGGATTTATAGATGATGTAATACAGAATTGTACACCTGAAATCTGTGTAATTTTACTAAGAATTGTCACCCCAATAAATTTAAAAAATAAATTAAAAATAAATTAAAGATCTAAATAAATAGGGAAAAAAAAGGAAAAAAGGTGTCTAATACCTGTTAAGTTTAAAAAAAAAGCAAAGTGGTACACAATATACCCAATATGATCCTGTCGAATGTGTGTGTGTGTGTGTGTGTGTGTGAGAGAGAGAGAGAGAGAGAGAGAGAGAGAGAGAGATTGACATTTTGCTGGAAGAATGAACAGCAATAGCATTATTGATAGGGGAGGGGAAAGATACAGGGAAATTTCACTTCTTAATTTATACAATTTCATGTAATTTGAATTTTTGCAGCAAGCGTATATATTCTGTAATCAGGAAAAAAAAATGCAGACTGGTGCAGCCGTTATGGAAGGCAGTGTGGAGGTTCCTCAAAGAATTACGAATAGAATTACCATATGACCCAGCAATCCCTCTCCTGGGTATCTACCCAAAAAATCTGAAAACATTTAGAGATAAAGACACGTGTGCTTCAATGTTCATTGCAGCTTTGTTTACAGTGGCCAAGACATGGAAACAACCAAAATGTCCTTCGATAGATGAATGGATAAAGAAGTTGTGGTATATATACACAATGGAATACTATTCGGCGGTAAGAAAAGATGATATAGGAACATTTGTGACAACATGGATGGATCTTGAGAGAGTAATGCTGAGCGAAATAAATCAGACAGAAAAAGCAGAGAACCATGTGATTTCACTGATATGTGGTATATAAACCAAAAACAACAAAAGAACAAGACAAACAAATGAGAAACAGAAACTCATAGACACAGACAATAGTTTAGTGGTTTCCAGAGGGTAAGGGGGGGTGGGGGGTGGGGGATGGGAGATGAGGGTAATGGGGATCGAATATATGGTGATGGAAGGAGAACTGACTCTGGGTGATGAACCCACAATGGGATTTATAGATGATGTAATACAGAATTGTACACCTGAAATCTATGTAATTTTACTAACAATTGTCACCCCAATAAATTTAATAAAATAAAATTTAAAAAAAAATTTAAATAGGAGGAAATATTATTGAATAGTGAGTGATCCATAAATGATGTATAAATATATGTATTGACCTGAAACATGTCCAGAGTTTATTGCTAAATGAAAAGAATAGTCTGCAAACATTCTAAGCATGTGATGGAATTAGAAATATATGCACAGAATAAAAGGTTTTTATTATGGTTTCACTTTTGCAATAGAATACATGTGTGTATTCCCAACGAAAATTCTCTGAAGGAATGTTCTTCAAGCTATAAACAGAGAATATTTCCACAGATTTGACGGTGAAGGAAATGCAAGGCAATTTCACTATGGATGTTATACGTTTTTGCTTTGTTTGATTTTTGTAAGGATGTTTTAGCTTTGAAATCATAAAAACAGATTAAAGTTTGAAACATGAAAAAATTGTTTTGAAGTGATTCAAACAATAAGATACAAACATATTTATTGATATTAAAAGATATTCACACCACATGGTTAAATTTAAAATAGTGGTTATAAATTGTATGTACACGTATATTTGTGCATAGAAAAATGCTAAACTCTGCAAACAAACGTACAAATAAATACACAGCTGAACCTCTGAATTATAGGATTCTAGGTAATTTATATTTTCTTCCTTACACTCCTTTGAATCTTATAGATTTTTATCAATGAGCAAGTATAACTTTTATAATCAGAAAAAAAGCTGCAGACATCATCCTATTTTTACTTTAAACCCATGCAAGTACACACACAAACCCCCCCCAAACACACACACACACACACACTCAGCTTCTCTTTAGCTAAGGGTAGAAGATTCCATAGGTCTGAGATGGCTCCCTGCCTTTTCTGAACAGTCCTTGGGAAGTTGTCCCCACCCTGCTTTGTGTCTGTTGTAGGAGGAGTAAGCTGATGAGGAAGAGAGAGGAGGAGAGAGAAGGGAGAAGAGTGGGAGGGAGAAAGAGAGGAAGGAAGGGGAGGAAAGGGAGGAGAGGGAGAAAGGGGAGGAGGGGAAGAAGAAGGGACAAGAGGAGGGGTGGGGAGTAAGGACAAGCCGAAAGCAAACAGGAGAGGCCTAGCTGACTTGCCTGGAGAAAATCTCAGCAGAGGCTGCCTGTCCCTGATTTATTTCCTATGCCATGCAAACTTCTGGAAAGCTCTATCTGGAGGTTAGAGCAGCAGTCCCTCCTCCCTTTACTCCCTCCTTCCTACCTTCCCTCCCAGCATTCCTGCTCTGTGCTGTTCAAGCTGTAGTTCTGACTCTGGACTCCAAGTGGCACTCATTTGTCTTTTCTAAATATGTCCCAATTCACATGCATCATTAGTAGAAGGGGAAAAAAGTAATGTAAGTTATTTTCCAAGCAGGCTTTGAACAAATACATACAGAAATTATCATTTTTTTCTTTAAATAGATGTAAATAGAAAAAAAACAGAAAGCTAAATATTGCCTAACTGATTGATAAGAGTTAAAAAGAAAATCAATGACAAGAGCCTACTTCAGTGTCTAGCATATACTTGGCACTTGGCTAAAGTTAGTAACCTTCACTATTATCCTGAACTCTTCCCATCTAAAACTGCAAATTTGTTAACAAATCTTACTATGCCATGGTAAGCCTCCAACATGTAACAGCAAAAAGGAAAAAAAAAAAAACACTCTCATCCACTTTATGTAGGAGAGTCAGTGCCACTTCTGTAATTTAGACTGTGTTGTCTAATGGAGTAGACTGGGAGGAAATCCTCACCCTTTTCCTAATGAGTTAGGGTGACTTCCTGTACCCTTTAAAAGATTCACATGAAGTGGTTGTCAGTGTTATCCTTGTGTTACCAGCGAGTGGGCTCTTCTCGGCGCAATGTCCAGGTTCTTGGCATCTTGAGCAAATAAATGAATGAGACACAGAAATAAAGTGGTAAAAGAGTAGTTTATTAGAAGAGACAGTACACTCCAAAGAAATAGGAGCGGACCCGTGCAGCAGAGAATGGCTCAAGGGCCCAAGGTGGCATTATTAGGAGAAAAAGTACACTCCAAAGGGTTTGGAGCAGGCCCCTAAGCAAAAGCAAGGCTCAGAAAACACTAACTGGAGAGCACTTGGAGTTTTTATCCCTTTTTTTCTCTAGAATGGGCTGTTCTTTTCCTGGCATGGGGCCACTTGATTGACACCTGTGATTGACAAGAGGCTATTACCTCATCATTTTAGACTGTGCATGTTCCTTCCCAGAATTCAGTCTGTTATAATGATATTAATGAACTTCTGGGTATATGTATGATATTATAATGATTGTATAATGTGGCCCAGGTCAAATGAAGGTTGTTGTGGCCTTTACTGCGCAGGGGTGAGTGGCAGGTTTAATCTAGTTGAGTATTTTGTACCCATTTGTTCCTCATATGGGGTAGATAATTACAATGAAAAGGGGAAGTTTTGGGCAGAGAAGGGAGGTCTTTTGGGAGGTTGCATTCTGTGGGTTATGCGGGAATGCCGAGACCCAATGCCTGTCTCTAACTGCCTGCCTTGTTTTCACCTTGAGAGACGTGATCCCCATAAAATCTCTATGGGAAGTTGAGGGACAGAAGGTCTTTTCTTCTGTATCTGCTTCCTGCTAGGCAGGGGTGTAGAGCTGTCCCTACCTATTGGGGGATTCACGGAACTCCCACCCTATCTGATCTTAGATGAGGGGAAGGGGTCCAGAGATCCCTGGACGATCGTGTTGGCTTCTTTGGTTGTGACTGACAATCTTGCTGGGGTATTCCCTGTATCCGCAAGGCCCCTAAATAAGGAAAAATAGATTTTAATTAATAAATCCATTAGCTCTGTAGAGCCTGTGGCCATTCAACCAGTCATTCAGTTGCCGTTAATTGTCCAGCAGTTAGGCCCAGAATGGGTAGGAGAGAACATTAGGCTTTAATGATTATAATCAACAAGTATGAATCATAAGTTTTAGGGTTATTATCTAAAGCAAGGAGTAGGAGCTGAAAAACTGGGGGAAACGAAACTTGAGAAGAAAACTTAAAATTTCTATGGGAAAGAAAACTTAAAAGTTTTTCAGTGGGTGGGGGGGCTACTCATTGGCCCATATCACCTGAACCCCAGAATATTAAGATACTATAGGGTCACAAAACACAGTCAATGGTTTGATGGACAAGATATTGGAATGAGAGTCAGATGATGTAACTATGTCCCTGAGTCTTTGAGTTATCTTACTGTTAAAATTATTTTACTATGCTGTACACCTTAAACTAACATAATATTGAATGTCAACTGTAATTATACAAATAATTTGAAATAATTAAAAATAAACAAAATAAAATTACTTTATGTTGAGTTTTTTTTTCCTATGACTCATTTTACTCCCCTCTCTTTACACAGCATATTGTTGTAATGAAAAGGCGTGTTTCTGATGCTGGAAATAATAAAATGGGTTACACCACAGTACACAAAATCAACTGAGTCTATAAAGATGTCGACAAGGATTCCCAAGACCCAGGCAATGGCCTGTTCTCAAGCATTACTTGTTAGCCATGTTAATGATTAGGTAACCATAACAACCGTTAGAACTCTGACATCAAACCCACGCTCTTTCCCTCTAGTTTATACTGCATCTTAATATACATGTCTAGAAATTCCCCGCTGGCAGCCTCTGGCAGACAGAACTAAACAAACAGCCTGGAAGAGGAAAAAAGGAAAAAGAAGCTGCCTTCCTCAAAAGAGGAGAAACACCAAGAGACCCAAAGAATACAAGCAGAGTAAAAAGATGACCCCACCCCCACGCCAGCCTGCCCCACCTCCAGAAACACAGATACACAGTAAATAGGAAACTAAAGTTGTAACGAAAGAAATGTTATTGACTTTGGAATGTTAGAAAAGTCCTTCTTTTCCACACCAAGTGACACACATTTGACCTCTGCTGCCTTAGCCTCTGGTTTTCTCCCTTCTCCATTTTCATGGTCTGGCTTCCTTTAGCCAGCTGATCCATCCTTGGGGATCTGTAAGCTGAAGAAACCCACACCTTGATCTCCCAGTGCAGAGCTCGTACAGAACTCCAGATTCATATGATCAACTGTCCATTTGGACAACTCCCAGGTTCCGAAAACTCAACTTTTCTCAACCCGAGCTCCTCCACTTCCTCTTCCAACTCTTCCTTCTCCTCCTCTTCCTCCCCTTCATGGTCTTCCCCCTCCTCCTCCTACAAAAGGTCTCCGCAGCCAAAGAGATTTCCCTAAAATCTGACTTCCTTCAAATTTTACTTAAAACACCTCAAAGACAGCTTCCCACCACATTGGAGATAAGGTCCAAACAACCAAGCCTTTGTTTAGCTTTCAGAGGGAATCCTTATTCCCAAGCCCTTTATTTGTATGCGTATTTTACTTCACTGAAGCTCCAATCTACCAAAATAATACCACTCCTTTCAGTTCTTAAAAAAATTGGCTGTAGGAACATCATCTATTTCATCAAACTGGGTGACAGAATGATTTCACAATTTGATGCCAGACGCAGATTTTAGCTCATTTTTTCAGTCCAAGCATTCCTTTAATTATCCAGTATGCTTTCTTATTACTGGTCATTATTGATACTCAAAGATATGTTATGAGCTAATAACTCATACCTGTGTTGTATCAACATTGTCAGCCTGGATGCCACATTCACCACTTGATGTGACTTATCTTCAAGATCCCATAGCTGTATTTTCTGAAACTTTTACCTCTAGAGTCTTTGGTCATCAAGTCTATGAGTAGCCTTTTGTTTTATTTTTATATCCAAATCCCCTTCCTTTTTGCTTTCTTACAGGTATTCAAGCAGGGGCCTCTCCTATATTAAATACCTTGCTACATAGGTGGCATTGTTTATTAATCTGATTTTCTGTGTTGGGAATGCCATTAGGCACAATTAATCTTTGTATTTCCTTTTTTACTCTTAGTTTTTAACATTTATAAAGCAAATTTGACACTATCTTACCCTAGCTACCAGTTAAATTATCCCTCTTATAAATTCTTTTCCAGTGAAGTCCCAGTTAATTCATTTCTAAAATTATACCCTCATCTCTGTTAGATTGTTCTAAATAGAATATTTTGGTTTCACAAGCAAGTAAAACAATGTTCTCATTAATATAAGGACTCTCTTATTTCTGATTAAAGTGTATTATTTATTTAATGGTAGCTTACTTCAAATCTTTCATTTTCAGTTTCCCTGTTTTCTAGATTTGACATTAATTTTTGTGTTACTCTTCCCAAATGGACTAATGCCTGTCTCTTGCTCCCAAGCAAGGTTAACTCTATGTCCTTGTCTTATTTAGAACCACTGTCTTCCAAGAGGGGTCTGTATGCCCTAATAGATGTATAAGATGCTTTTACTTTTTCTCTTACCCTTTCAAATGATTATGTTTTCTGTTTTATAATGTATATAACATATTAGTACGATATTATGTATATTATTTATAAATAGACAAATATAAAGACATTGATGTGCATGTTAATTTTTTTGTTTGTTTTGCCAATAGAGATCCGTAATAAAAAAAACTTTTAGAAACCACCGACTTAGATTATGAGTTAAAAGACTTGAACATCCTAAGATACAGCAGTTTGGAGTGTTCTCAGATACTAAGGTCTAAAAGACATTAAAGTTTCTCTGAGTGAAATGTACAATGCATTTACCAAATGTGCCAGTCTCCCTATTGTAAATTTTGGAGTTGTCATAGCTCAAAGCACACCATTTCAAATCTTGCATGATGAACTGCATACATAATTAATTTGGCAGCACATAATTAGTATGACCACCCTACATTATTAATTAAATTCATAGTAAAACTTCCATTAACTCTATGGGTCTAATATTAAAAGCTTGCAATTAAAGTTTTTCATTGCCTGTAATAAAATAATTATTGTAATTTACAGGATAATAAGACCCTCAGCATATTAAAAAGTTCTTAGTAATGAATTTATTTTGAAAATCAAACTAACAGAGGTCAAGCTAATGGTTATCAAACGTACTCAAATAGAAGGCGTATTCTATTGGCCTCCAGCTATAATAAGAAATTTATTCTCAGATGAATGGATTTTTATTTATTCACCCTCCAAACAAATCTAGCCATTTCTAGTGCCACTGGTAGCTACTTAAATTACAAGACTATTTTATCTCAATTTAAATTCCAATTTCTCTAAATTCTGATTCAAATGGTAAATTTCCGATTACACTGACATTTCAAAATGATTTCAAAATATTTCAAAACATATGAAACCACCATTTATACAGGTTAAAATAACTCCATACATGTGAAAAGGTAAGTTTTATTCAATCAATATGAATCAATAGCATTCATAGTTATTCTCACTGAAAAAGTATAAATAGTTCAGATTTTCCAATTACTATTTCTTGAATGAGAGATGTTTTGCTTCTTAGAAAGACTGCCAAATGATGAAAACAGTGGTAATCCTTTGGAAAAAATTCTAGTGTGTATAGTGAATGTGAAAAAAAAATTCATAATCCAATTCAGTTTATTCTCTAAAGGTGGTCTGTGATATGTATAGTCAAGAGCTGTCTTGCAAGTGGGGGTTACATGCAAAAATGAAACTGGACCACCTTCTTACTCCATATACAAGAAAAAACTCCAGATGGATTAAAAACTTAAATGTAATACCCAAAGCCATAAAACTCCTAGAAGAAAACACAGGCAGTAAACTATCTGACATTGCTCTTAGTAATATTGTTTTTCTGATATATCTCCTCAGGCAAAGGAAACAAAAGAAAAATAAACAAATGGGACTATATCAAACTAAAAAGGTTTTGCACAGGGTGGCCGGTCAGCTCAGTTGGTTAGAGCGCAGTGCTCTTAACAAGGTTGCTGGTTTGAACCCCACATGGGCTACTGTGAGTTGCACCTTCCACAACTAGATTGAAACAACTACTTGACTTGGAGCTGATGGGTCCTGGAAAAATACACTTAAAATTAAAAGTTTAAAAATAAACAAAAAAGGTTTTGCACAGCAAAGGAAACCATCAACAAAATGAAAAAACAGGGGATGATATCATAGGAATGGCAGCAGTGGGGGGCACTTTCTGAGTTCTCCTCTGGAACGTACCACAAATTGAACATCTATAACCCATCAAAGAACTCTGCTCATCACACAGAACAGCTAAGAGACTCGTGCAAGGATTACTCATGCAGGTGGGAAAATTGGGCGAACAGGGGAAGAGGGAAGGGAGCGGAGTGGAGACGCGATCCGCACCTGTGGCTGTGGGGACACGGCCCGCACCTTCAGCTGTGGAGGTGTGGCAGACATCTGTGGCTGTGGAAATGCGGCCTGCATCTGAGGCGGTGGAAACGCCGCCGACACCCACAGCTGCAGAGATGTAGGGGATCCCAGGACGGAACAGAGAACACAAAAGCCAGGAGGTGGGCTCTTTCCCTGCGTCCCACAGCTGATCTCTCCCACCGAGGAGGCAGCATATCCAGCATTTGAGGCAGTAACCTCAGCTGATACCTCCAGTTAAGTCCTAGGCTGGACAAAGGACACAAACTCCATACCTGGGCCCCTCCCCCCACTCTTCCAACCCTACCCCCGCCCTTCCAGAGACTTGAACTGGCCCCTGAACTGAGGATTAGGGTGAGATTGCAGAGGAACCTTGGTGCTTGGACTCTGGGAAGACAGGCGGACGGCTCTGGCCCAGGGAGGAGGCTGGGAGGAGTGTGGTTTTTGCTGGGCTAGGAGAGAGGGGTCTCCTCCGCCCCCAGCCACCACCTTTTCTGGCCTGTGGGAAGACTGTGACACGGCTGGGCTGGGTGATAAAAGACCCCTCCATCCCCAGCCCCCACCCTTTCTGGCCTGCCTAGGGCAGGGCAATTACAACTGTGGAGGCATTCCCAGGGATCAGCAGTAAGCCGCAGGCACAGCTCCCAGCTTTCAGCAGCTCAGAAATCTCCCGCCCGCCACATACACACACACACACACACATACACACACACACACACACACGGAAGAAGAGCCCTAAGACTCAGGAGAACTGGACACAGGGCTGGTGGTGCTACTCTCAGTGTGCGTATGTGCAGGCAAGAGCAGAAACTGCACTGACTTTGTAAAAACTACCATCCAGACCCCTCAGCCCCACGCATCTAAATCTGCAGTCCCAACGTCACTCTGGGCACCAGGTGACCGGCTCTGCCTGCACAATATGCAGGGGACTCTGTGGTATAGCAGAGGACAACCAGGAGATTACTTGGTGGGCTTAAGCCAAGACTGGCGCTGCTTTTTGTTTTGTTTTGTTTTGTCTTTATATCTTTGATATCTTTGCCTGTGTTGAGTGGGGGTTGTTGGTTGTTTTTACATGTGAATGTATTTGATTTTTTTCTTTGCTGTTGTTGTTGTTGTGCTTGGTGATTTGCTTTGTTCTGAAATTGCCCTACCAGGGCCCAGCTTAAGAGGCACAAGATTCAACATACCCAGAGGCCAACTCCAGACCAAACCAGAGTACTACCAGGTTTGACCTACAAGAGACACATTTTCCTAAAAAGGACATACAGATGGGAAACAGACATATGAAGAAATGCTCAACCTCACTAACCATCAGAGAAATGCAAATAGAAACCACAATGAGATACCACCTCACCCCAGTCAAAATGGCTATCATCAATAAATCAACAAACAACAAATGCTGGCTCGGATGTGGAGAAAAGGGAATGCTTGTGCACTGTTGGTGGGAATGCAGATTGGTGCAGCCACTATGGAAAATAGTATGGAGGTATCTCAAAAATCTGAAAATGGAACTACCTTATGATCCAGCAATCCCATTCCTAGGTATCTATCCGGAGAAATCCAAAACTCTAATTCAAAAAACTTTATGCACTCCTGTGTTTATTGCAGCACTATACACAATAGCCAAGACATGGAAACAACCGAAATGCCCATCGGTAGATGACTGGATTAAGAAACTGTGGTACATTTATACAATGGAGTATTACGCAGCCATAAAGAAGAAAGAAATCTTACCATTTGCAACAACATGGATGGACCTAGAGAACATTATGTTAAGTGAAATAAGTCAGACAGATAAAGACAAATACCATATGATCTCACTTATATGCGGAATCTAAAGCAAAGAATAAGTGAATGAACTAATCAGAAACAGTTTTGGAGACATAGAGGAAAAACTGAAGGTTGCTAGATGGGCAGGGGTGTGGGGATAAGGGGGAAGGTGAGGGGTTTAGAAAATAGTCGGTAACCACAAGATGGCCACAGGGTTTTGAAAATTAATTTGGGGAACGTAATCAATAATGTAAAGATTTTGTAGGGTATCCGATGGACACTTGTCCCATTTGGGAGACTACCTCAGGGATGATGTAGATGCCTGATCTCTGCACTGCACACCTGAAGCTGAACAATGAATGTCAACTACAAGTATATATATATATATATATATATATATATATATATATATATATATATATATATGTGTGTGTGTGTGTGTATGTATATATATATATATGGTTACAGGAAGCAGAGTACAGCATTAAGAATAGAGACAGTGGAAATGTAATGGCTCTGCGATGTCAGAGGGATAGTGGATGGGGGGAGGGGGTTCACACAGTGTGAGGGATATAAATGATAAACATCTAAGTTTTTCTTTGTCTTGTGCACCTGAAACTAATGAAAAAACAGACTACTGAATGGAAGAAGATATTTGCCAATGATACATTTGATAAGGGATTACTATACAAAATTTATAAAGAACTCATACAACTCAATACCAAAGCAAAAACAAAATAATGCAATTTAAAAATGATCAGAGCTCCTGAACAGACATTTCTCCAATGAGGACATACAGATCACCAATAGACATATGAAAAGATGCTCAACATCACAAAGCATCAGTGAAATGCAAATTCAAACCACAATGAGATACCACCTCACACCTGTCAAAATGGCTATCATCAGTAAATCAACAAACAACAAGTGTTGGCAAAGATGTGGAGAAAAGGGAACCCTTGTGCACTGTTGATGGGATTGCAAATTGGTGCAGCCACTATGGAAAACCATATGGCGATTCCTCAAAAAATTAAAAATAGAACTACCTTATGACCCAGCAATTCCACTTCTGGGTATTTATCTGAAGAAATCCAAAACGCTAATTCAAAAAGAAAGATGTACCCTTATATTCAACTGCAGCACTATTTATAATAGCCAAGATATGGAAGCAACTTACATGCCTATGAATAGACAATTGGATAAAGACGGTATGGTACATATATACAATGGAATATTAGCCATAAAAAATGACATCTTACTATTTCAACAACATGAATGGAGCTAGAGGGTATTATGCTAAGTGAAATAATTCGGACAGAGAAAGTCAAATACCATATAATCTCACTTACATGTGGAATCTAAACAACAAAATAAATAAAACAAACAAACAAACAAAAAACCCTAAAACAAAACAGAAACAGACTCATAGATACAGAGAACAAACTGATGGTTACCAGATGAGAAGGGAGTTGGGGTGCTGGGTGAAAAAGTTTAAGGGATTAAGAAGTACAAATTAGTAGTTACAAAATAGTTATGGGGATGTAAAGTAAAGAATAGGGAATACAGTCAATAATATTGTAATAACTATGTATAGTGCCAGGTGGGTACGAGACTAGTTGGAAGAATTGCTTCATAAATTATATAAATGTCTAACCACTGTGCCGTACACCTCAAACTCATATATAATAATACTGAATGTCAACTGTAATTGAAAAAATAATTTTTAAAGAGTCGTCATGCAAGAGCATGGATCCTTGTCTATAAATCAATGTTGGTTAATTTTGTATCCTTTTTTAAAATAAGCTTTATTGACATATAATTCACATACAATGAAATTTAAATGTACAGTTTGAGAAACTTTGACAGCCATATTCAGTCATGTAAAAACCACCACAATTAAGACATGAAATATTTTCATAACTCCCAAAGTAACCCATTAGCAGTTGTTCCCCATCTCCTCTCAGTTCCACCCCCACAGCCTTAGGCAAACACCAATGTATTTTCTGTCTTTATAGATTGGTCTATTGTGTATGTTTTATATAAATGAATCATACAACGTGTAACCTTTTGTGTCTGGCTTCCTTCACTTACCTTAACGTTCTCAAAATTCACCTATGCTTAACATGTATCAGTACTTCATTCCTTTTGATTGCCAAATAATATTCCATTGTATGAATACACCACATTTATTTATCCATTTGTCAATTGATGAACACTTGGGTTGTTTCTACTTTTTGGCTGTTCTTAATGATGCTGCTATGAGCACTTATGTACAGGTATTTGTGTAGACATATGTTTTCATTTTTCTTCTAGATATATATATACGTAGAAGTGGAATTTCTGGATCATATTGTAGGTAACTCTATGTTTAAAATTTTGAGGAACTGCCAAATTGTTTTACATAGCAGCTGCACAATTTCACAGTCCCACCAGCAATATATAATAATCCAAGTTGCTCCATATCCTCTCCATCAAATATAGTAATTCTAGATGGTAAGTGTGATTACACTGTGATTTTACTTTGCATTTTCTTTTTTATTATTATTAAATTTATTGGGGTGACAATTGTTAGTAAAATTACACAGATTTCAGGTGTACAATTCTGTATTACATCATCTATAAATCCCATTGTGTGTTCATCACCCAGAGTCAGTTCTCCTTCCATCCCCATATGTTTGATCCCCTTTACCCCCATCTACCACCTCCCTCCCCCCCTTACCCTCTGTTAACCCCTAAACTATTGTCTGTGTCTATGAGTTTTTCTTTCTCATTTGTTTGTCTTGTTCTTTTGTTGTTTTTGGTTTATATACCACATATCAGTGAAATCATATGGTTCTCTGCTTTTTCCGTCTGACTTATTTCACTTAGCATTATAATCTCAAGATCCATACATGTTGTCACAAATGGTCCTATTTCATCTTTTCTTACCGCTGAATAGTATTCCATTGTGTATATATACCACAACATCTTTATCCATTCATCTATCGAAGGACATTTTGGTTGTTTCCATGTCTTGACCACCATAAATAAAGCTGCAATGAACATTGGAGCACACGAGTCTTTATGGATAAATTTTTTCAGATTTTTTGGGTAGATACCAAGGAGAGGGATTGCTGGGTCATATGGTAATTCTATTCGTAATTTTTTGGGGAAACGCCACACTGTCTTCCATAGCCGCTGCACCAGTCTGCATTCCCAGCAACAGTGTGTGAGGGTTCCTTTTTCTCCACAGCCTCTCCAACACTTGTTACTATTTCTCTTGTTGATGATCGCCATTCTAACTGGGATGAGGTGATATCTCATTGTGGTTTTTATTTGCATTTCTCTGATGATTAGTGATGTTGAGCATTTTTTCATGTCTATTTGCCATTTGTATGTTCTCTTTGGAGAAATGTCTCTTCAGGGCCTCTGCCCATTTTTCAATTGGGTTGTTTGCTTTTTTGTTGTTGAGTTGCATGCGTTTCTTGTATATTTTGGATATTAGCCCCTTATCGGAGGCACTGTTTGCAAAAATCTTTTCCCATTCAGTTGGTTTCCTCTTTATTTTGTCGATGGTTCTTTTGCTGTGAAGAAGCTTTTAAGTTTGATATAGTCCCATTCATTTATTTTAGCTTTCACTTCCCTTGCCTTTGAGGTCAAATTCATAAAATGCTCTTTGAACCCAAGGTCCATAAGTTTAATACCTATGTTTTTTTCTATACAGTTTATTGTGTCAGGTCTTATGCTTAAGTCTTTTATCTGTTTTGAATTAATTTTGGTACATGGTGGCAGATAGCAGTCCAGTTTCATTCTTTTGCATGTGGCTTTCCAGTTGCATTTTCTTAATGACTAATGATGTTGAGAATCTTTTTGCAATTTCTTTTTTTTAATTAAAATTTACTGGAGTGACAATCTTTGCACTTGTTTATTTGCCTTTTGTATAACTTATTTGGTAAAGTGTGGTTCAAATATTTTGCCCATTTTAACATTGGGCTGTTCGTTTTCTTACTATAGAATTTTGAGAATTCTTTAGGTATTCTGGATACAAGACCTTTATTATATATATGATTTTCAATATTTTATCCCAGCCTGTGTATTGTCTTTTCATCTTTTAACAGTGTGTTTCCCAAAGCAATAGTTTTTTTTAAAATTTTGACTGGACACTATTTATCAATTTTTAATGGATTATGCTTTTGATGTCTGTCTAAGAATACTTTGTCTAACCCAAAATCACAAAGATTTTTTTTCTATGCTTTTTTTTCTAAGAATTTTAGAGTTTATATTTTACATTTAAGTCAATGATCCATTTTGAGGGTGTGGGTGTGTGTGTGTGTGTGTGTGTGTGTGTGTGTGTGTGTGTGAAGCAAAGGTCAGTTTTCTTTGTTTTTGTCTGGGGGTGTTGTATATGGATATTCAATTATTCTAACACCACTTGTAAAAAGACTATCTTTTTTCATAAAATTGCTTTAAAATTTTTGTGGAGAATTAGTTCAATTGACCCTGTGAATGTATGTCTATTTCTAGATTTTTTAATCTGTTTTATTGAGCTATATGTCCATATTTACACCAATACCACACTATTTTGTGTACTGTAGCTGTATAGTTAAATTTTAAAATCAAGTTTGGCTGTACTTAAAGAAGATAATTTACTTCCTTGCCTTCAGAACTGAACAAATGCCAAATTCATTATTATTTTTACCCTTAGGCAGCAACATTTTAAGGCTAGGGACAACTCAACCAGGCATGATAGTATGTGGGCTAGACCAAATTATTTGTCCATCAGAGGAGAATCCATTCTAGCTTCCACTAGACAAAGTCACTAGCAAATTATGACTGTGTCTTCATCTCATTAACTCTATGGTCTGGCAAACTGCTTATCACACAGTAGCTACTCAGTACATTATTAAATAAGTAAATGAAATAATGAATGAATTACAGAAAATATGCTCTACCACTATTTATTTCTTCTATGCCCATGGTACCACTGTCCCTGAAGGTGAGGTGTTTTTCTTTCTTTGCTCTTCCTTGCCATTTCCAGTCCATATCTCTTCTAATTTTTCACACATTCCAGTTCCTTTGAAGTCCAAGCTATTAGACCAAATTACCCATTATCCTTTGTTACAATAATCTACAATCCTCCTGGTTGTTACCTCTTGTTCATTGAAGATTTTAGCATCTAGTTAACTGTCTTATTTTCTCTTCCCTACTAATCTTGTTATTCTTGGTGATTTCAATCCCATGTAAACAATCCATCAAACACCTCCCATCTTATCTTCCACGTCACATCACCTAACTACTCCCATTTGTCATACTCTAGACCTTGTCATCATCAACAATGATACCATCTCTTAAATATTGATTTCAAGAAACTCATTCTCTAACCAGCTCGTCTGTCTTTCCAGGTTACTTACTCTAATACACCTACTCCAGCAATTCTTCAATTCCACTGAAATCTCTAATCCATTGGCCCTACTAAGTTTCACTGCTCATCACCCTCCTTTTATTCTTACTTTCCTCTATACCCCGCTTATATCTGTGGTGCAATTCCTAACCACTCATTTGCATACACCCTTAATTCCCTTTCCCCTCTTTACCACCATTTTACATATCTGGGAAAATCTGAACTTTGGTTAAACCCAACTCTCCTCCTACTCTTTGTCTGCTCCTGACAAGTTAAAATCACTAAACTCTGCTAACTATTCCCCCTTTAAATTTTGAGAAGTGGATACAACATTGCCTGGCAATCCTACTACATTTCCTTAATAAATCCTTCTTTCCTAATCTCTAAAACACTATATATCATCTCCTTGGTCTTCAAAGCCTTCAACACCAGTGCAAAAATCTTTAACATACATTTGTGTGTATTTCCACATCAGATTTTATTATCATTCTTAGGGAGCTACTGTAATTGACAAAAGAAAAATTGACTACTCAGACAGGTTACTGTTGTTTCTTTCTGTGCTTTCATTGCTGCACTCCTCTTGTGGTTTCTCCACTATTCTATAAATTCAAGTTCATGTCAAAGGAAGATACATGATGGAATTCTGTTCCCAATTATTCAGACTACCAAATCTCACCTATGAACAATGAAACAGGAGAGATAAATATTTTGAAACTCTTTTAAAAGTATCAAAGAGTTAACAAGATTTTTAAAAATTACCAAACCAAAATCTAAGTGAAAAGAAAAGCCCAATTGGTAAGCAAAACACCAAAACTGTTTTTACCCTGAGGGTATTTACCAAGCTAGTGAACTGGAGTTGAAATTTTCATGGGCTCGTGATTGTTAAGGAACAGAAGAAAAAGCCTAGAATCTGTTTATGGTGAGCAGTCTAATAATCTAAAAGAAGACATCTCCTGATAAAGTTGTGGATGCTAAAATGATAAAGGTGATCTTCCACACTTCAAGGAAAGTTTCTTTGGCACTGAACAAATGGGAGGTTCTTAGGATGTTGCAGACTCTAGTGGTGGTCTCATGCAATTTGCAACCCAAGTTTCAAAACCCTCATAGTCAAGAAAAAAAAATGCATATTACTATAAGCAAAGTAGACTTAAAAGCAAAAAAAAAAAAAAAATGGGGATAAAGAGGGATATTTGTAAGGATAATAGTTCAATTCACCAGCACTAAAATAACAATTTTAAATTTGTTTGCACCTAATAATATAGCCTCAAAAAGTATAAGCAAATCTTGACAGAAGTATAATTCAAAATAGACAAATCCACAATAATAGTGAGAGATTTTAATATACCTCTTAGTACTTGATAGTACAAGCAGACCAAAAATGAAATCAATAAGGACATAGAGGAATTAAGCATCACTTTACTTTATAGATTTCTATTTGTTTGTTTGTTTGTTTGTTTCAGGTGCACAAAGCAACATAATAGTTAGACATTTACACCCCTCACAAAGTGACAACCCCCATACCCCAAGCTACTACCCCTCTGACATCTTATATAACTCCCTCTGACATCTTATATAACTATTACAATACCATTCACTATCTTTGTTATACTATACTCCACCTCCCATGAATATATATATATATATATATATATATATATATATATATATATATGTTCTTATAATTGACATACAATACTGTATTATTCTACTTCAGCTCCAGTTGTACAGGGCATTGGTCATGCATCAACACAGTCTATGAAGTGATCTCACTGATAAGTATAGTGCCCATCTGTCACCTTACATAATCTTTACAACATTGTTGATTATATTCCCCATTCTGTATTTCATATCCTCATGACTATATTTTGTCTACTAATCCCTTCATCTTCTCCCCTATCCCCTTCCACCTCCCATCTAGCAACCAACAGGTTTTTTTCCTATATCTGTGAGTCTATTTCTGTTTTGTTTGCTCATTTATTCTGTTCTTCAGATTCCACATATAAGTGAGATCATATGTTATTTTTCTTTCTCAGTCTCACTTCTTTCACTTAGCATAATATTCTCAAGGTCCATCCATGTTGCAAATGATAAGATTTCATTCTTATTTATCGCTGAGTAATACTCCATTGTATAAATGTACCACAGTTTCTTTATCCAATCGTCTATCTATGGGCATTTAGGTTGTTTCCATATCTTGGCTATTGTGAATAGAGCTGCAATAAACATAGGGGTGCATATATATATATTTTTTTCTTTATTTTTTTTAAATTTATTGGGGTGACAATTGTTAGTAAAATTACATAGATTTCAGGTGTACAATTCTGTATTACATCATCTATAAATCCCATTGTGTGTTCACCACCCAGAGTCAGTTCTCCTTCCATCACCATATATTTGATCCCCTTTACCCTCATCTCCCACCCCCCACCCCGCTTACCCTCAGGTAACCACTAAACTATTGTCTGTGTCTATGAGTTTCTGTTTCTCATTTGTTTGTCTTGTTCTTTTGTTGTTTTTGGTTTATATACCACATATCAGTGAAATCACACGGTTCTCTGCTTTTTCTCTCTGACTTATTTCGCTCAGCATTACACTCTCGCGATCCATCCATGTTGTCACAAATGTTCCTATATCATCTTTTCTTACCGCCGAATAGTATTCCATTGTGTATATATACCACAACATCTTTATCCATTCATCTATCGAAGGACATTTTGGTTGTTTCCATGTCTTGGCCACCGTGAACAAAGCTGCAATGAACATTGGAGCACACGTGTTTTTATGTATAAATGTTTTCAGATTTTTTCGTAGATACCCAGGAGAGGGATTGCTGGGTCATAAGGTAGCTCCATTTTCAATTTTTTGAGGTACTTCCATACTGTTTTCCATAGTGGCTGCACCAATCTGTAATCTCACCAACAGTGCACAAGGAGTTCCCTTTTCTCCACCATCCTCGCCAACATTTGCTATTTGTTGATTTTTTTTGATGATTGCCACTCTGGAGTGGGGTGGTATCTCATTGTGGTTTTTATTTGCGTTTCTCTAATGATTAGTGATATTGAGCATTTTTTCATATGTCTGTTGGCCGTCTGTATGTCCTCTTTAGAGAAATGTCTCTTCGTGTCCTCTGCCCATTTTTTAATAGGGTTTTTGTTGTTGTTTATTTGTTTGTTTGCTTTGGGTATTGAGTTGAATGAGTTTTTTATAAATTTTGAATATTAACCCCTTATCAGATGTATCATTGACAAGTATCTTCTCCCACTCAGTAGGATGCCTTTTTGTTTTATTGATGGTTTCCTTTGCTGTGAAAAAACTTTTTAGTTTGATGTAGTCCCACATGTCTATTTTTTCTTTTCCTTCCCTTGTGTGGGCTTATTTTTTAACTCATTACTTATTCTGCATGAAATAGTTATTCTGAGATTGAGAATAGGGAGTTAATAGTAAGTATATTGATTTATAAATTGATAGATGTCAGCAAAACCATAGTCATCCAGTGAGACTTGTATTTATTAAGTAGTTTGCTTTTTCAAAAGTTTTAATTATATTTTTTGAGGATAAATTCCTAGATTCGTTCACTAATTGATTCAAACAACATTTGACTGCCTACTATGTTTCAGGCTCTGTTGTAGGTGCTGAGGATCTACAGCGAACAAAACACACACAAAAAAACTGTATCCTCATGTACCTCATGTAGTGGGGGTAGGCAGACATTAAACAGTAAATATAACAAATGAATATATTATGGAATCTGTTAGAAGCTGATAAGAACTATGGAATAAAAATGAAACATGTTAAAAGGAATGGAAGATCAGAAGAGGAATTGCAAATTTACAAATGAAAGAAGTAAATAGACCTCATTGAGAAGTTGACATTTAGGTAAAGATTTGGAGGGGAGGGATTGAGCCATACAGATATCTAGGTGAGGAAAGATTTCATGTAAAAGCAATAGACAGGGCAAAAAACCCAAGGTGTTTAGGGGAAATTGTCATTGCCACACCCAGATTTCCTTTTAATCCTTTTGCTGTTTCTGTGCATTTGTCCCCCATTGTCGTGCAGGGTACCCTGTTCGCTGCACCATTTGTCGTGCGGGGTGTCATGCGGAATCTCTGGTCTCGCTCCCCACATAAGAACGCAGGACACGGTGAGGCCAAAAAGGAACACCCACGGAGCCATAAGTAGGGGAGTCATATCACTACATTCTCTCTGGCGGCATCCGCCTCTCTGCAATCCGCTCTTGCTAGCTCAGCCACCATCTTCTTGCAAGCCCCCACTTTTTGCTTGCGTAGCCACAGCAGTTATATTAGTGGCCAATGGCTCACTGGTTACAGCTGACGGCCAACTAGCCACAGCTGATGGCCATCCAATCACAGCTGATGGCCATCCAATCACAGCTGATGGCCATTTACTACCTGAGCCAGCACCTGTCTATTTGAGGCCAAGAGCCTGGAAACTGCTTTCTGGGGCTCTGTCCCCACACCCATCTTCTGCATACTTTGCTTCTAATGACTGACACCTGTGACTCTTTTGTCTTTGGACTAAATGGAGTTGCTTAATCTGACTGTACAGAAAACTGGAAATCCTGGGAGTTTTTGTTCCCCAAGGTGGCCCCATAGGCAGTAACTGACTGGTTTGGAGATAGCAAAGCCCAGTTGCCTTGCCTCAAGGCAGGACAAACTGGCACAACTTACACATTAGAGCTTCCATCAGGATCAGGTTGAGGCTTCCTTCCACTTGCAAATCTTACCCTTCTTGTTTGGCTTCCTTCCTTTTCCTGTCCTGCCTCACCCATTCCCTTCCTGGTTTCCCTGAGAGTTTTTCCCTAATAAATCACTTGCATGTGAATCCTTACCAAGGTCGACTTCTGGGAAATACAAACTGAGACAGTAAGTTGTGAAGTTGTGTATGAAACTCGGTTGTTTCGCTTCTAGGTCTGTGATTTTGGCTAATTTGCCTAGTTAGCTGCCCTAAACCATACAGAAAGGAAGATTAATATAAATATACATATAGAGAATAAATATAAAATGTAAAGAAAGCACCATTTTGCTAAACATGATTTTCTGCATATTTTGAATATAAAAATGTTAGAAGTATTTAAATATTAACTATTGCAGAAAAACTAGAAAATAAAGATAAACCAAATGGAAAACATACAAACATCTATAATCTCCTTACCCAGAGATAGCTGTTATTATTATTTTTGTGTTTAAACCTTCCAGAATTGTTTCTTTTATACCCAGGGTACCAAAAAAATGTATACAAGTGGACACTTTGGTCACTGTTGCTCAAGCAGTAGTTCACCGTAATCAGAAGTGTCTTGATGCTGATGGTAACCACTTTGAGCACCTCTTGTAATTGCAGAAGTCAAACGTGACTTGTATTCATCTTTTGTTATTGGTGTATATTGAGCATTATAATTTTAATAGTTTTTTCCTTTCTTAAAATGTGTATACAATTTTTTGACACCCTCTGTATATGCTTCCACATTTACATAATCTATTTTTTCACATTGGCAATAGCTTTACTATTTTTGTTCAGAAGTTTTTCAAACTAATATAAAAAATTAAATACAGAAGTATAAAGTGAAAGATCCCCATAGTCTCTACAGCCATAGATAAATAGTTGGCTGTATAATTTGCAAGAATTTTTTCTGTGCATATTTAGCAATACTAATAATATTTAAAATTTAATTGAAAGAAAATTACTATGTAGTACTTATAGTTTTGTAATCTTTTTCTCATGTAATGTGGTATTGTACACACCTATCATGTCTATAAGTATAGGTTTAAACCATCCTTTTACATGGCTTCATAGTATTCCATTGTATGAATATACCATAATATTTCTAACCATTATCTACAGTAATTTAGATTTTTCCCTACTACAAGAAACTCTTAGCTAAACATCCTGTACATACATTGGGGGTACCCAATTGATCATTTCTTAGCAAATTTGCTGGATGAGTGTTATCAATATATCAAAGTATAAGTACATTTATAATTATGGTACATAATATCAAATTACCTCTGAAAAAGCTGTATGCATTTACACTTAAATCAACAGAAAATAAGAGAACCTATTTTTCACACTCTTATCAATATCGAGTATTGTCTTTCTTTTTCATCTTAGCTAATCTATAAGCAAAAAAGAATTATTCTGTTTGTTGATTATTAGTGAAGTTGAGTATTTTCCCCATGTTTATTGGCCATTTGTATTTCCACTTCTGTGAATTGCCCATGAGGTGTTATTTTCTTTTTCCTTTTGTAAGGTTGTTTTTTATGTATATACTAAAGACAATAACTAATGCACTTGTTGCAAATATTTTCCCTATTTGTTTTTTGCTTTTTACATTGCCTATCAGAAAGAAAACCAGTATCACATTGTTTTAATTTATATTTCTGATTATCGATGAATTTGAGCATATTTTGTTGACATGTTTAGTGTAATTTTTTTTAGAAAAATTCTAAATCAGTATAGATTTGTTTTTAAATATATGCCATAAAAATCAATCTCTTTTCAATTAAACAAAACATGTGAAAGGAAACTTTTTCAAACAGTTATTAATGAAATCTGTTTAAAATTAGAATATAGTCATACAAAGTAACAGAATGAACTTTGAAAGTTTTATTTTAAATTTAATTTTGTAATTCTAGGTCTTTTCTTCCTTTATGGAAGAAATACCTTTTTGTTGCACAGATTATAAAATGTCATACAATGCAATAAAGGCATAAAAGAAATTTAGCAAATTTTCTGCTGTTATAACAAATATTTTGGAACACTCTTATAATAAAAATCAAATCTCTCCCTCAACTCCCCGAACTTTCCTCCAGAGTTAGCAAGTTTCTGTTTACCCTTTATACTATTTCCTATGGATGGATTTTGTTCTTTGAATTTTTTAATTAGACCACATTATACACATTCATCTTCAAAACGTGACAGGGTGGAGGTAGTGAAGATTTTCTTGAAAATATGTGCACAAGAAATGCAGTGCTGACTGCCTGTCCTATTTGGAAGATGCTGGACAACTTGGTAAGGGCAGAAGGATACTGTCTTTATAGTAATGTATTATTTTCTGGATTTGGTTCCATGTACCACCTCCTCTACCCACTCTTACATTTCTAAGTTGCCTTTTCTGCAGTGGCTGTTTTGTGGTGTGGGCTTTGATCTCACTCTTCAGGACCTAAAGGAAACACTCTTCTCTCATGTAAAACAAGGGGGTAAGATAAGCAGACAGGAAAACACAGGGAATGGGGTGGGTGGTGACTTCATTCCCTTACCTCAAACACCATTCATGGGGTACATGACTCAGTTGAATGGAACTGGTGTAATCGTGCTCGTCCCTTCCCATATCGCCATCAGAGCACTCATTCCACCACATAGAAATGGCATTGACTCACAGTCAAAATAAAATGTATGTGTTTTTATTCTTTTCTCCACATGCTGTCCAGATCATGCTGCCCCTCAAATATATTCACATTTGTAGTTGACACCCTCCTGTCTCTTTACTACTAGTGGGGTAAAGCTCCGCCAGATTCCTGACTCTTGCCAGATCCGTCCTTGATAAGTGTAAGTCCCTTTTCACTTTCCCTTTTAATGTACCACTCAGCCTGTCTTCAAAGGCCCACTGAGGCTGGAAGGGAATGGGGCCATGGCTCCAAGTCAGACAGTAACTGTACAGTTCTGCACTCCCAGGGCACTGGATGTCACCTGAAGAGCATCTTTCTGAGCCTGGTGGATCAGATCAGGAGATCAGGGAGGTGGCAGGATCCTTCTTTGGGAGAGGGCTATTTCTGAGCAAGAGTTGGAGCTCACAGTTTCTGTTCAGTCTAGCAGTTTAAGACATAGAGAGACTTTGTCATAGAGTAAAGCAGTTCATGAGGTAGATTATTTTAAAGGAATTAATTTGGGCCTCCTGGAAAAGTAAAGGGAGCTACCTCTTTTTAGGGCAAAGGGCTTCTCAGAAATTACCCCCCACTCCCTGAGACTAAGTGGGAAGGAGGATAGAGGCCAGGGTCCTTGGATGAGGCCTCTCCTCAAGGGTCCTGGGGGAAGAGGAACTCCATGTCCATCATAATCTACCTAAAGCCAGAGTAAGGATGTGCAGGCAAAATCCAAAAGGAGATAACCACATATGGTAAAGCAGTGGTTAGATGTATTTTATGAAAGCGACAGCATTTCCCTTCCCTCCTGGCACACGGGCAGAAAAGAATCGCAAATGGTTTTCCAATATGAAATGGGGAACATCAAATACATCAGCAAGTGAATAAGGATCTTAGGAAACCTAACAGTAGCTCCTCCACCCAAGATTGAACTGGGAACCAAGTCTGAAGAGCAGTTCTGGATGCCAGGTTCCAGGTTCCAGAGGGAACACAAGAGGCAGGTAATAATGAAGCCACCCTGTTACCAGGTCAACAGACATTGAGCTTCTCTGGTCAGGCTCCCTTTAAACCTCTGGCCCACATTAACCATCACTGTGAACTAAGTGAAATAGGAGAGGACAACCTGGAGGGTTTGTGGTCGTGGGACGGCTCCTCTTCAAGTGCTTCAAAATGATGAACTCCTGGCTGTTGGCAGAGTGAAGAGAGAATCTTCTTTGGGTGGAAAATCTGTCCATCACAATGGGTGGTTGGTCAGATATGATTCTTTATTACTGTTTCATGTTGCAGTTAATCTTCTCTCTTCTGCTCCTCATCGCATTAGCATTACACATGGCCTTTCAAACTTGGAAATAACTTTGGACAACTTAACTCCTGGAGATTCAGCCTCTCTAAGAAAGATTCTCAAACTCACTTGACATCTGCACCTCTCAGAAAGAAAAGAACAAAGGCCACGCTAAAAAGGAGGTCATGTAGTCCATTACTATCACCTTTTGGTATTGAATCGCTGGATCTGGCTTTGCTCACAGAACAATGGATCTCCATGCCATTTAGCATAACAACAGAAAACATAAAGATATGGCAAATTTCCTTGTCTCTGCCTCCATGTATTTTTGTCATCCTCTACCTAAAATTTTCTCATTTTGTACAGGTTTTGTAAGTAACTTTCACTGTCAGTACTCTTTACTATGTGACAGGGATTGTGGTAAACTCTACTTGCATCATCTAATCCTCACCACAAGCCTGTGAGGTTGGTACTATTATCCCTGTTTTATCGGAAAGGAAATGGAGGCTGAAAGCATTTGTCTGAAGCACCAGCTCATTATCAGCGGCAAGGCTGGGACTCAAACCCAGACCATATGACCCCCAGTCAGGCACTCTCAACCCTTAGGGTGTTCCCTGTTGGGCAGACGGTGTGGCAGTTTTCTGTAGTTCTGGTGTACTACTTGATGAGATGGGATGGTTTCTCCTGGTCACCTCACTTTCCCCTTAGCTTAACATGAACTTTGAGACTGTAGCCTGGTGCTGAATCAAGAAAACCAAGCCTCTTAACATTTCATAAGTAGACTGATGACACACTTGTGTAGAGTATAGGAATTCTTTACACATCAGCAAATAATGTTCTTGTTTTAGTTTTTACATATTCTTCTTTGAAGTACAATTCTTACCAAGGGTGAAGGATAACAACATGTAATTTCTTTGGAATTTTCTACGTAGGCAATCGTATCATCTGCAAATAGTGACAGTTTTCTTCCTTTCTGCTCTGCATGCCTTTATTTTATTTTCTTGCCTTATCACAATGGTTGGAACTTCCAGCACTATGTTGAATAAGAGTGGCAAGAGCAGAAATCCTTGCCTTGCTCCTGATTTTAGGGGAAAAAGCATTCATTGATCATTTAGTACAACATTAACTGTAATCTTTTGTAGATGCTCTGTATCAAGCTGAGGAACTTCCCCCTCTATCTTTAATTTGTTGAGATTTTTTTTCTGTCATGAATGGTTTTTTGTCAAATTCTTTATCTCCGTCAATTGATATGATATTATTTTTCTCCTTTAGACTCTCTGTATGGTAGATTACATTGGTTGGTTTTTGAATGTTGAACCAGCTTTGTATCCCTGGAATAAATCACACTTGATCATTGTGTTTAATTCTTTTTATAGTATATTGCTTTATTCTATTTGCTAATATTTTGTTAAAGGTTTTTGTCCTTATATTCATGGGGGATTTTGGTCTGTAGTTTCTTCCTTTTCTTTCTTTGTTTCTTTGTTTCTTTGTTTCTTTCTTTGTTTCTTTCTTTGTTTCTTTCTTTCTTTGTTTCTTTCTTTCTTCTTTCTTTCTTTCTTTCTTTTGCACTATCTTTGTACTGGTTCTGGTATCAGGGTAATACTAGCTTCATAAAATGAAATTTTTCCCTCCTCTTCTATTTTCTGGAATTGATGTCAATTCTTCTTTAAAGGTTTGGTGGAATTCTTTAATGAAACCATCTGGGCAAGTTAGTGTGATTAGGCTCAGTTTTGTTTTTAATGATTTTTGTTTAAGTTTTTTGTCATTGAGGTCCCTTCTTCCATTTTTTTCATCCTTAAAATGGGTGTTTCATTGTAATTTTACATCCACTCCAAAGCTTAAAGTGTTTCACTTAGTGGGACTCTCAATGACACTTTCCTCTTCAAAACTATTGGCGAGCTACATCCACAACCCCATGCCCTGTGAGAGAACCTGCAAGGACTGGCAAAGCTGAGAGTCTCTCTGGGTGCTCTAAGGGCTCAAGTCTTCTCTTGGTCTTTTCTCCCATGGCTGCCTAGAGAGCTCTGGGTTTTGTATTCCCTCTCTTAGTCTGGTCCACACAGCAAAACAGACACTATAGAAAAGTCAAACAATCTGAAACTTAGAAACAAATGGAACTGGGGAGAAGGGGTGGTGCAGCAAACCAAACTCAAGAATGTAAAATTGCCATGGGACAACTTCCTCCTGCCCTTACCAAACTGTATTCAAAATGTAGAGTGTGGTGTTTAGTTGGGCATTGGTATTATAGTTGGAAAAAGTCAGGGGAAGAGGGCAAGATCCAAGAGAAACTTAATTTATAATGGCAATCTGTCGCTACTGCTTTTCAAAAAAATTCTCCCTTTAAAAAGAACATTGATTGTCAATTTTCTTCTTTGTTATTATTTCAAGTCACAAAGGTAATCTCTATGATAAAAATTCAACAATGTAAAATCATATAGTATAAAAGGTGATTTTCTCCCCTCCCATTTTTTCTGCACTTCCTCTTTTTTTTCCCAGCCTTTCTCAGGTTCCACCTTCATGCTGAGCTTGCTTACATACCCGTTTTCTTGCTCTTCTTCCCCATCTTTTTCCATAAAAGTTATAAACAATTTTCAAAGCAAGCCAAGTCTTTAAAAAAGCCATGGATACTTGTGTTTGCAGAAAGCACTAACTAGTAACCATTTGTCCCATGCACTGCCGTGATGTACTACCCACCTTCTTCCCATGCAAATGACCCTGCCAGCAACAGCTCTACAGGCATCTGCCTATAGCTAAACCATGCCATTTTCACACTGACCTAACTACATAAAACTATTTCTGGCAAAATCTCTAACATCTTGGTTAAAGAATATATTCTTAACACTTGTTAAGTTATAATTTGAGGTGGAATATTACTGTGTGGAAGACTGCTAATAAGATGGTTTTGGCAGTAAACTCAGAGGAAGAAAACTTTTCTAACTTCACTCCCTCCCTCATTAGCTGGCCTTTAAAGCAAGATAGCTCTGAATGGTCAATCATCTGCATAAGGCATTCCTTTATTCCTTTACTTCCCAGTTAAAGGAGTTAGAATATTTCTGTTAAGCAAACATGCCTCAGGCTTTGGAGTCAGTTACAGCCCTCTGTTAGTCAAGTGCATAAATAGCAAAGGTGAAGTGGCTTAGCATGTGGATTCTGGAGTCATTCTTCCTGCCTGCCTGCCTGTCTGCCTGTCTACCTTTCAAACCCCAGAACTGGCACTTACTAGCTGTGTGGTGTTGGATAAGGTAGCTAACCTCAGTGTGCATCAACTTGCTCATCCATGAAATGATGATGATTATGGCAGTACGTACCTGTGGGGAAGCGGTTTGTGTGGATTACATGAGTTAATATATGGAAAGCACTACGAACAGGGCTTGACACACAGTAAGTGCCATACAAGTATTAGCTATTGTATTATAGTGGTTACATAGAAAATACCTGGTAATTTATATTTGGCAGAGGAATCAAAGAGTTTCTATATGGTCATGGCTTATATGGAATAGAAAAGTGTTAGACAGTCATTCATTGGGCAAGAAAGGATCAGAAACCATCATCCACACACACTCGGGGGGGAAAGGCAAAATTTGTAGAAATTATGGATTTATTTGATGTCTGCTTATAATATTCCATTCACTCTTTTCATCTTCACTCCATTTGATCATTTGCATGGCTATAGTGAAGACAGAATTCTTGGCAATGGAGCTGATAAAAACAGGCCTGACAGAATATTTACAGCTCCTCTCTGAGGTAACTTGGGCTGGGAGTGAACCTCACTTCTGTAACATGAAAGAATGTTATATTGACAGTAAAAACAATTTGTTTGTCAGCAGTCTCTCTCTTTAATTTATATTATCCAAAGGCCCTAGAAGCCACAACTACTCTTTAAGAAAGAATACTTCAACCCATCTCCTACCTCAGTCTGAACACCTCCCCAGTATATTCTCGCATTAAACTAACATGCCTGCCTATTCTCTCAGACTGGCAGGTTCTTCCTATCTTGTTTTAATCTTAACTTAGTCTGGACTCATGGATAATGGTCATCTCAATATTACTTTCAGTTCCCCGAGCTCATCGGCATTTTAATGTACATCCCTCTGCCACTCCAGAGCCCAGGGTCAATTTTCCTCTGCTGCTGCTCCAAAGGGTTCCCAGATTCCACTACTGTAGTCACTACCACTGGAGAAAATCCTGATGACAGGGTTCTCAGGGACTTTATTTATTCATTTATGAGCCCAAAGTTCAGCTGGGCTCTCTGTCCCTACAACAATTTTACTTAGTCCAAGTCATCTTTCTGTGCTGTGGTTTATGGCAGAACAGAGCACGTGGGGTTTCACAAAACAAAACAGAAAAATCTCCCTCTTAAAATGGCATTGTGATGATTTACATAACTTGATCCAAATGCTGTGTTACTGAATTAGATGCCCCCTAACTGATGTTAACAATACACACATAATTTTGTATCCATTCTTCTGCCTCAGCTATGTGTGAAATAATATTTTTGAGATATTAACCTACATTCTTCTAGTTTTTCTGGGTATTTCACTCTATTGCCTTCCTGCAATTCATGCAGATATCCGTGCTTCAGTGACGATTTGTAGCAGGGTTTCCTGGTTTTTGTGTTTCTATAAAAATATGAGCCCATTCTTCTGGGAGCCTAGGAGGAAAACAACAAGAATAATAGCGAGAAGGATTTTTCCAAGATTAGAGAAAAAACCCTCCCCCAGCCCGGTGGAGAGGGGAGAGAAGGAAAGGAAGTGATAAGAGAAGAGATTCCTGAGAGGAAATGAATGCAGGTTATGTGGAGGTGGATGAGGCCCTGAACAACTTTACGAAGTTCCTGTGCTTCGACATGGAGAGGAAGCATCTGACAAGGTTTCAGAGTTGAAGGAGCCATCAGCGAGGAATGAGGACCTTCAGCAGCAATCCCCAAGAACCGATGACCCAGACCTGTGTGACCTATGACTGAAGGATGAGATGTCCACATTTTACCAATATTTTTGCTCCTCTCTCCTGTCTGCACTAGAATTTAAACACAACCCTGCTAAAATGGGAGAACCCAAACTTTATGGGAGTTAAATTTCTGCCACCCCAGGGGAGTGATAGGCTCAAAATAGAAATTAGGTTGAATTAGTAAAAGTTTTATTTCTTGTTCATTTGTAGATTCTTAAAAAAAAAAAGACTGCCCACTTGAGTCTGTGAAAGAATTGCCCACCCATGTTTGTGAGCACCACTTTTTGGTAGAGCTTTCTCTGCTGTAGTAACATTTTTAACATAATACTAATAGCCATATGGAATAGTGGCTTTCAAATTGTGCTCTACAGAGCTCTGGGTTCCAAGCAAGTTTCTTATAGACCTGCATAAAGATTGAGGGGGTAGCAATTTGGCAGGAGTCTGCAAGAGCCTGGGCATCCCGTAGCACAGCTTTCTCCAGTATACTTTCCTTTTTATCTCTTTAACATGAAACTTATTATAATACTCCCTTTAAATAGAAGATTCAGCAACTCAGGAAGTTGGAAAGTCATTTATGTAAAGTATAAAATAACTCATAGCTATGCTATAAGATATATTTATATTGGCATAACACTGGTTTTTGGTTTTGTTTTGACTTGTTTTCTTTTGCCTGTATAACTTTGGAACCAGATCTGAAAGCAATTTCCTAATGTATTTTAAGCAATGACAACAGAAGTGTATGGCTTCTTTCAAAGGTAATTATTGTGAAGGTCAGTACTTGTTTGCATTTTAAGTTCTCATGTTTGTTAAAAAAGAAAGTCAGTCTCTTGACTTTAGTGTCACATGTAACATTTGCACTGTCAATACAGTTCTGGAAAACAAGATTAATATTTATGTGTCTTAAAATGCAAGGGCAAAGCTATAAATAAATTATATTGTAGTAGGGCCAACTAGATGGAACATTCTTTGCTAGTTGAGTTTACTAACTCCACTATAATAACCTTTTTCATTTCACAATCAAATGTTCATTCTCTAACAATATAGGAAATGGTTTTCTCTTTCCAGAGTTCACGGAAGAGCACTATGGAAATGAATAATAGTTTTCTCCATTACCCTTCATTCTCTTAATCCAATGCTAACATACTGGGTATTTCTTCCTTCCTAAGACTATTCAGCACTTTACCTAAGAGAATTCTCTAGGTTCTGGGCTATTGCAGCAGGAGCTCCCCTAGCAGGGGAATAGCTTCAGGAGAAGAAACAGTCTCTGTCAGGATCATGGGTCTGTACTCTGCTTGTTGTTGGACACCACAGTCTGAGAGCATCTGATTTTGGTTTGCTGTTAAGGGGTTAAGCACACACAACAGGTAGCTCCTGCATCTTGGAAGATTCCAAAGTCTTATTTTACTTTATAAAACCCTTGCTACTGACTAGTCTGATAGAGAGGAAAGGCAGAAAGCCCCTAGGAAGGACATTGGGGAATTCTATTCAGAATTCCCTGCTGACAGTTAGTGGACAGTACAAATCAGAACTATCATAGGACACTAGAGAAAATCTAGGAGGGCAGTTAGTCACTCTTGGATAGAGCAAGATACACATGTTTTAATAAAGACTAGTGTCATCTCTGGTATTTGTTGCTTTCTCTTTTCTTGACAAGGTAGGGTCTCTAAACACCTATTTGTCATGTGGGATTTTATTTTCCAAATAGTTTTGAAATGTAATTGATTTCCAAATTAAATGAAGAGAAGCACTCATTTTAATCTTTTCTGGATGAAATTTGAGATGATAAAAAGTGCACGGAAATAGTTTGAGCTCATTTGTTTCAGTGACTCAATTAAGTATAAAATCCCAAGAGAACTAAATATTTAACATATTTAGACTGAATATTAGAAACTCACTGCAGTTTCTTTAAACTTACATTTCTATCTTGGACAGGAATAACGAAAGAGTTACGAATAAATAAAAGCTCAAATAGAAATTTTGAGTAAATGTCTCCAACTCAGCAATGAGATGCTGCTACTAATAAGTATTAAACTATTTCTTTTACAGACATGCATTATTTTTATTTCAGAAATTTACAGCTATACTTACAGAGTATTTTGCATTTTCCCTTTTAATGTAAAATAAAGTATTATTTAAAGTTTTTCAATATTGCAAAAATAATCTGTGGCTCAAAACACATCTCTAATCTTTGAAAAAATATCCTATGGCTCCAAGAGTCAAGAATATAGAGTGTACCACTCATTAACATTTCCATCATTCTTCCAAAAGTCACAAAGTTAGGAGGACTTAAACATTTTAATAACAAATATCTTTTTCTATAAAGAAGTTCTTTCTTGTGTAAACCAAATCACTCAGAAAAATCATTTCAACTTCTTTATATCATGTTCATATGTTCTGCCTTCTTACCATCCTTTCATTACTTCAGGGGATCAGAAAAGGAAAAAAGAAAGATGAATCGTTTTTCCTTAAATAAACTCAGGGGTGTCTTAAAAGGTGTCTTAAAAGGTCTCACTATTGTCCCTGTTCTAAAAGAAAACAGACAAACTTCTATCTGCAGAATCACCTCCCCAAATCCAGGTTGTTGTACAATGCACAGGTAAAGCCAAAACATTGAGACACTGGTGCCTGAAGAGAAAGGTTTATTTGATTTGTCCAAAGCCAGAAGACAGGAGAGCAAGAGCTCTTAAATCTATTCCTTCCCATAAAGCAAAAGTAGGGAGCTTTTATGCAGCTTAGGAGTAGGGGAGGGGGAGTTCCAGGAAACTAAAAGAAAAGTCTGTTTCTTTAGTCACAGATGACGCTTTTTCCTATCAGACTCCTGGGCGTCAGCAGCTGGTCTCAGCTCCCTTGAAGACATTTTTTTTCCTGCAAAACAAACTCATAAATTCTCCTTATGGCCCTGGAGTTACCTCCTCCTGCTTGACAAAGAAATAGTACATCAGCAACACAAAATTATATTGTGAGAAGAAGGGGTGCTAGGTTGACGAACCAAGATTCTGCAAAATATATCATACTTGTGCGTCAGTGCGTTATCTTTAAAGCAAAAAACAGACACTAGACATTTTGTGATTACCACCATTGTTTAAACTATCATTGTTTTGTGCTTAACTAGCTATATTTTTTTTCTATTATCTCAAGTAAAGTGTACTCTTAAACATTTCTCCTGGAACTTGCTTTACAGACAGTACTTCAGCACATGACTAACATAGTTTATTAATCTTTGGCTATAAGCTATGTGACAACCAAAACAATTGAAACATTTGAAGCCTATACCTATAGCCTAATTAAGAATTAAATTATTTAATTCTAGCTGTCCCAAATACTAGGGGCATTAAAATCACAAGGGGGTCGGCTACATAATCTCATAAAACAAATCATGCGTGAACACTAAAAGTTATTCTTTCCACAACTGCTCTTGTCTCTTTATTCAAAATGATAATTTTTTTCAGATACACAATCACTGGAGTTTCCCAAGAAAAGGGGCATTTACTGATCAAAATGTGCATTGGGTCATAAAATCTTCTCACTCTGTCACTCAATTAATTTTGGCATCCTGTATTTTATTTGGCAACCCTATCAGTTACCAAATTCTCTCCCTCCTTTTAACAAAATGTTTTTCACTCCCATAACCTCTCCTCCAATCCCAGCATTCTCACCTCTTCTTCTTTATATTAGGTCTTATTCCTCTCATGCTTGTACCATTACAATAACTTTCAGAATGTTTTCCTGTGTACAATCTCTCTCCACTGCACATCGCTGCCAGAATAGCTTTTGGTTCCAGATTAAAATTTTAAATGGTTCTTTAAGAAACATATAATCCCCATGTTATTTAATCTATTCTCCGGCATAAAGAAATAAAAAGGCTTCCAGATTCCTTTCAATAAAACTAGCAATAATTATAAATGTCCTAAGTTAATTATAACATGTTATATATCAATTATAAATAAGTTATAAATATGCTTTCCCAATAAATCTTTTAAAATATTAGCTAATAGTATCCAACATTACATTAAAGAATAATGCTTCTTGTTAGATTTCACTTCAGTAGTATAAACATGTTAGCAATATTAAGAAATCTATTGCTATAATTAATCAAAACAATAGTTAAAGAAGGAAAATCATATGATCATCCTTATAGATGCAGAAAAGGAATGTGCTAACATTTATTACCTACTATTGACTTTTAAGAAGACTTTTATAAAATTGATAAATATATCTTAAATCAAACCAGAGTCATTAATGAAGAAACACTAAGAAGCATTTTCAGCAAAATCAGGAACAAGTTAACAGTGTTATCTATCATCATTATATTTTAATGTGGTTCTGGAAGTACCAACCCAGTGCAATTAGATATGAGAAAAGAAAAAGGAGGTATATATATTAGCAAAGAGGAAGCAACTTTTATGTTTATTTGTAGATGATATGATTTAATACCTGGAAGAAATCTAAGAAAAAGAACTGGAAAGCCATTAGAAGCAATAAACCAGTTCAGTAAGTGGCCAGTTACAAAATTAATACATAAACATTAATAGCTTTCCTATGACTAAATAAAAACCAGCTGGGAAAAAAGAACAAGGAGGTTTGGCTTTATTACTGTACTTCCTGAGAAGTCTACTAAGGCTCTGTTGCCTGAATATGTGAAAATCAGTAATTTTCTTGGAGATTAAGAAACAATAATGTATCCTGATGTGGTGAACTGGCATCCAGCTGAGGCTCAGTAAAAATTATTTCCTTACTTCTGGAAGCTCTGACTTCACCCTCCACCCCTGCAAATTAGAACTAAACCCTGAACTAAGGCCCAAGTAAGATCTGCTACAGGTCTCTTATGGAACAGGAGCTTTCTTTGGTGCCTGTGGATGAATGAACCTGTTAAGGGCATGGCTGGGATTTGGACTCTTTATATCTGCACCTGCTTAACAACTCATTGACAGCAGTACTTGAAAGTAGAGTGTCTATCTCCACACCCAGAGCAGAAAGCAGTGAAAAAATCATCCCAGAACACTGATTGCAATACTCCTGATTCTGGATAGCGATCTTCAAATGTTTATCATCTCACCATTATCCCTGTTTAATTTTCCTTCATATATTCTCCCACTCAAACACACACTCACAACATATATTGATAAAGTTATGAGTGGCTGGAGGGGTAATGTCTGGTCTCCACTCTTCCTAACCAGAAACCCAGGAAGTTTCCAGTTAAAGAGAAACTGGGATTGTTTGTGCAGAATGTTTTCAACTACATAAAAAGGTCCCTGGATTGTAGCAGACTAACGTGGAATTAATTTCTTCTTCTTATACTTCATTATACTTACTAAACTGCTTTGGTATCCTATTGCCTGGTCACTGGGTTGAGGCACTGAGGCTGGTAACTAAGCAAATGAAAACCAAAATAGATCTAAATACTCAAATTCAAACCTGTAGGTAAAATAAAATAAAAAACCAAGTCTAGGAGCATATAGTAAGACTTTTCTTGAAGCAGAATGGCAGAGTAGGGGAGCCTCAGATAGAAAAGCAAACCTAGTGCTCCCGGATGGAGAGAAAGCTGTTGAGGATACAGCTGGACTGCTATCTGGAGCAGTGAACCAGGAATCTTCTTGAAGGTTATGAAGATTTTCAGTGTCCTGATGGGACAAGACTTAGCAGAGGACCTGGCACTCACACAAAACCCAATTCATCTGTTCTCCCTCCCCGCCTTGAATCTCTGTCCTCATCCCTCTCTTCCTTAGCCCTCTACCCTAGATTAGAATTCAGTCCTAATTTTGGGCCCTTGTGAGACTTGCAGTCATCTGAAATCAAACCATGAAGAGATGTCCAGATTATTCTTCATCTACAGATGCACAGCAAGTAGGTAACACTGGAGATCACTTCATGGTTGGATTCTTCCTAAGCCGTTGGTGTCAATACCTGTCATTCTGATTTAGGGCCCTGGTTTTCCACTGTTTCCTACTTTGTGGTCTTGCTTTTAGGGGATTACATGACACCTGTTCCTATCTACATTTCCCCTCTCTCCACAGATCAACATAAGGTCAGAAACTGTATAAGGGGGATAGAAAAAGAAAAAGGGGAGGGTCTGGGGCAGCCCCTCCCATGAAAGACAACTAAACAAATATTGAGTATTAAATGTTTGGGGGAAGAACTTGCAGTTCTTCATTCATGGCCATACTTGTCCAACTGTTCCCACTTGGAAGTTGATTCCTTTCATGGCTCTCCAACCACATCCCCCTTCATACACCCCACTGACAAGAAACACACACCCAACAGTCATAATCAGGAGTGAGAATAGGAAAGTAATCATGGGAGTGGGAGACAAGAGTGGGAGGTCAGACTTTGAGCTGGTTTTCACTCCCCGAGCAGATGGAGTAGGACAGTGGAGATTGCAGAGGTATTCAGAAGAAATAGGATATGCAGCACAGAGCAGAAGAGGCCATGGCTGTCCCAGGAGCCCACCTAGTCTCAGTCATCCCTGTTCCACAGACAAATGCATATGAAAGTGAAGATCGGGTACTCAGTGAGTATCCAAGTACTCAGTCAAGCCCAGGATACAAATGTTATTACAAATATTTCCTGATTGAAACATTCTACTTCAAGGTCCACCCATTGTACCCCTAAACCTTACTCCAGGCTTCTCTGCTACCAGCCACTTCCCTAGAAAGACTTAAAAATATTTCAATTCATAATTTTGAAGGTAATCAAGGTATTTTACTAGGCATCAACAAGGCAAAGGCCCAAATTATAAGATAAGGGAAGTATACAGCATGAACCTAACTATAGTAGTCTCTCTCTCTCTCTCTCTCCCCTCCCTCTCCCTCTCCCTCTCTCTCCCTTCCTCCCTCCCATCTCTTTCTCTTTGCCTCTCTTAATATCAAGAGTTCCTTCTTCAAAAATATGGCCTCAAGCCATCTGTAAACCTGGAAGAAGCAATATGATTGATGAACTAAGGTGCATTCTGAAACCAAGTCTTCCTGGTTTCCAGAGAATCCTGACATCTTGATATACTGAGTCACAGGATAAGGAGAGTAGTTTAAATACTGGTGCTTCCAACAGCTCTTCCTGTAGCCCACCTATATCCACCCCCCCTTATGGGCTAGCTGCCCAGAGAAGCTTCTTAATGATGTGATTATTCTAATTCAATTAGCAGGGAATGAAAGGAACAAAAGAAACCTATTTTGCAGTTGGATGGTCATTCAAAATCATCCTACCTTAAAATGTCAACTAATTAGGAGATGCTGGGAGAGAGAAGTTTTGCTTGAGTACTTAAACCTTATTATCAGACCTCACTGTGATTATTGATATTATACTTCAACAAAATAAACCAAAAACATATTACATACCCAATTTTATTTGAAGACTGAATTTCTATTATTCTCACCCTAGCCAGACATTAGATTCATAATGTGCAAAATCATAAGAACAATTGATTCCCAAATTAGTGCTTTCTCAGTTAGGCACTGACTAGTTCTTTTTAATTCCTTTGTGGTCTTTGAAGCTGTAATAGTCTTTGGAGGTATTTAACTCTCAACTTTTAAATGATCAGGAAGCTGAGAGAGTAAGGTATATTTGAAAAAAATACGATTGGAAGAGACTCAATGACTACAGACTGAAATGCAGAGAGAGTAGCTCTTCTGTTCTCTGGGGAAAAAAGCATATGCAGGAAAAAGCAGCATCCTGGGTGACAACTTTGATTAAAATTTACTGAGCACTTATGTTCCAGGCACTGTTCTATATTCCTTGTATCATTTACACCTCACAAACATCCTACGAGAAAGGATGTTGTTTTCCTAATTATTCACATAAGGAAAATGCACAAAGAGGTTAAGTGACTTCTTCAAAGTCATACACATAGCAATAAACCAGGATTTGTACCTATGCAGTCTGACTAGAGACAAAGGGCTAAACTCAGTCTCTAGCAATAACTTATTAAATTACGCTATAACCAAGTCAGTTTTTTTAAGGAGGGAAATATAGACACACACATTCAAGAGTTTTGAAATAAGGTTTCCTTTTAAAAGCTAAACAAGTAAAAGCCAGCCACAATGGTTAAGAGTAGACTGTAGGACCCAATCAAAGGACTGCTTGCCCTCTTATAACAGCAGAATATCACAAAACCAACAGTCTAGTCAATGTTGGGTGGGACCAGCCTGATGAAGGGGAAGAAAGGGCTTGTTCCAGGCAGAAGGGATAATATGTTCCAAACCTAGGAGGTAAGAGAGAGCATGATGTGCTCAGAGAACATGAAAAAAAAATTCAGAATGGCCAAAACAGTGAAGAAGGAAGATTAGGTAGGGGTAGGGACAGGGTTGTGGAATGCTTGGTTGTTTGGACCTTATCCCCAATGCTGTGGGAAAGAGCCATTGAGATGTTTTAAGTCAGATGTGAAGGAACTCGGATTTCAGGGAGATCTCTTTAGCTGCAGAGACCCTTTGGAGGAGAAGGGGAAGGAGGAGGGGAAAGGCAAGGAGGGGGAGGAAGAGGAGGAGAAGGAAGAGTTGGAAGAGGAAGTGGAGGAGCTCGGGTTGAGAAAAGTTGAGTTTTCGGAACCTGGGAGTTGTCCAAATGGACAGTTGATCATATGAATCTGGAGTTCTGTACGAGCTCTGCACTGGGAGATCAAGGTGTGGGTTTCTTCAGCTTACAGATCCCCAAGGATGGATCAGCTGGCTAAAGGAAGCCAGACAATGAAAATGGAGAAGGGAAATGGGGAAAGGGAGAAAACCAGAGGCTAAGGCAGCAGAGGTCAAATGTGTGTCACTTGGTGTGGAAAAGAAGAAGGACTTTTCTAACATTCCAAAGTCAATAACATTTCTTTCGTTACAACTTTAGTTTCCTATTTACTGTGTATCTGTGTTTCTGGAGGTGGGGCAGGCTGGCGTGGGGGTGGGGTCATCTTTTTACTCTGCTTGTATTCTTTGGGTCTCTTGGTGTTTCTCCTCTTTTGAGGAAGGCTGTTTCTTTTTCTTTCTTTTTTTTTTTCTATTTTCCTCTTCCAGGCTGTTTGTTTAGTTCTGTCTGCCAGAGGCTGCCAGTGGAGACTTCCTGGACATGTATATTAAGATGAAGCATAAACTAGTGGGGGAAAAACATAGGCTTTGGGGACAGTTCAAACTCTGTCTCCACTAATTACCTAACTGTGTACACATTAGCAAACAAAGATGCTTAACTTTTCTGAGTCTCTATTTCCTCATCTCTAAACTGGTACCTATCCCCAATGAGACTTTGTAAAAGTTGAAATAGAATGCACATAGAAAACCTTCATCACTGTAATTATTATTATTATCATTTCTGTTTTTATCATTCCTCCTCCAGGACAGTCTTCAGCCTGCCATCCTAGGGCTTTTATGACAGGAATCAAGAGGGAAGAGTGCCTGAGAAGCATATTGTATGCATGATCAATAATAAACTTTGTACTTTCTAGATGAAGAGGAAGCCACGGGGCAGTACTGGGTGTTGATTCTGAAAGTACAAGGTAAGGGTTCCCTTTCCCAAGATACTATCTGAGTCCCAGAATCCTTGTTGAGGAGGTTTTGATTGTAGCGTAAACCAGTTCTAGACTCCTCGTTTCAAATAGAACTAAAAAGGTGAAACACAGTTTTCTGGACTTCAAAGCCCTGGTGGTGAGATGAGAAGAGGCTCTATATCCAGGTAACAGAAAGGAACTTCTCCATTTAGTAGTCAGGATTGTCCTGGTAATCTAATGATTCACATGACTCACAAATACACCCAAAACAGTGTTTGCATTTCAAAGAAACCCACATTTCCCAAAATTCCCTTCTAGAAACACTTGTTTCAATGGGAAAAATGGATTTAAGGTCTGGAAAAGTTGAGACTTGCAATAGCAAAAGTAATGTTTGCTGCAGGAATTTCAATAATAAAGGTTTATTAGCGCTATAAGTATATAGCTATAAAAACTGAACTTGAGTAAACAAATTTAGGGTTTGAGTACATGGAGCATTCGCTCAGGAGTAATGGTTTTTCTTTTCCTTATCACCAAAAGTTCTATCATTAACACAATGCTTTTACACATTTTTATCAATTTTTATCACCCACTGTTAAGATAAAGTTTAAAGGCATCCTAACCTATAGTACTACCCATGTATGACGCACATCCTTATTTTTTCCTCACAAATTTGGGCAAAAAAAAGTGCATTACACATGGCAAAATATGGTAGTTCATGTGTTCTTAACCTTAAACAAAAATTACAGGTGATAGTGGCTCTTGATTTTGATGGCATTAATACCAACAACTCTTTACATAATGTAAATTAGGTTTCTTAGTTTATCTATCACCTATATCCAATTTTAATTATGAAAACATGGTTGTAAGAGAAATGTTTGCACTGAATAAAAATAGTCGATGAGCCAGAACTTGGGAATCCTTGTTATGTAGACATTTTTTATAAAGTTTTACATGCTATCCTATGAGTATAATGTGCTGTAATATTCAATTACCTCATAACATTAAAAGGTATAAATTTCCATTATAAATGAAACTGGTTGGAGAGAGGAGAGGAGAGTAATTGAATTATAATATAATTTCTCAATATTTGATTATTTTAACTAGTTATGTTTTTAAAACGAGAGAGGACATATCCAATAACCCATCACTATTTATAGGGTCTTGGATAAGTTATTTACCCTCTCCTGACCTCATCTGTCAAGTTGAGCAAGATAACTTATGGTTTAAAGAGACAGGAATTTAGGACAACAAAGATGACGCAGTAGGTAATGCTGTGTTTACTTTCTCTCACAACCACATCAAAATTACAACTAATCTACAAAACAACCATTATTGAGAATCACCTAAAATCAAGCTGAACTGAAGCCTTTCAACTGAGGACTTGCAGAAGAAGCCACCTCCAGACTGGTAGGAAGGTCAGAGATGAGGAACAGGCTGGTCCCACACCCGTGTGTGACCATTAAAGATCAGGAGCACTATTTTGGCTGTGGGGATCCCCCTATCCCCTAAAGGAGAGAAGGATCCCAGCCCCACCCCAGCCCAGGGTTCCAGTGCCAGCAAGAGACGTCACCATGATTTTGTATTGTGAAAACCAGCAAAGATTGTGACTGAGTGAGACTGAGTGCAGCTGCACTCACAGGTGTTCCTCTTACATGGACTGCGATGGACTTACCTACCAACGGAATCACTCGCTCTGAGCTCCAGCGTTGAGTCAGCAGCTGGAAAGGCAGCAGGGATATATGGGGAGGAACTGAGTTGTCTGGCTTGGAACGGGGGCTGGAGAGATGGCTTTCTTCTGGATGGGGGAGCTGGCAGAGGCCATTGATTATTTGCTGAGCCTTCCCCCTTCCTGGCGTGCACACAGGCGGCCGCCATTTCTGAGTCTCTGTCGTTTGTTCACCATGCCCTGGAGATTTGAGACCTGGCCGTGCCCAAATTTGGGGCACACCCATGCTGCTTTCAGTGGCTTTTTCATGCAGACTGCCTTCCTTGCTGCAGACTTTTCTAGGGTCTCCCAAAGGTTCACAGAACCCAGACAAGCCAGCTTGAGCATGTCCTGTACCTCTGGCTGAGCAGCCCTAAGCCGGCACTAGCGGCAGCCAGCCTTGGTTCGCAGCTTAGCCTCTCAAGGCACTTTCAAGCACATCACGGGCGTCACCCATCTGCAGATTTCTTTCTGGCTCTCGCTAGGTGGCCCCTGGTGGGGCACGGGCTGTGGCTGAAGCAGACCTACAAAAGATCCCCTCCAAGGTGATTCTGGGCCTGGCGCCTCCAGTGTCCAGCTTCAAAATGAGCTGGAACATCAACCAGCCTCCTCCAACTATGACACACACAAAGGGCAGAGTGGGCAGACACCAGAGTCCTGCTGAGGCAGATCCTGCTCTGTCGGATCAGCCCCTGCACCACAACTCCACTGCAGTCACGACCATTCCTCACAAACACTGAACCCAAAGGTCAGTTCCTCCCACTGATGTGCAATTATCAACCAAGTCTCAACTACAAGAGGAGAGCACACACAACCCACACAAGGGACACACCTGGAGTGCATGACTCAGGTGCAGAAAGACTGCATCATTGAACCCTACAGCACAGCTACTATATAAGGCCACTCTAAGACCGGAAGACATAGCAGCTCTACCTAATACATACTGTATTTCTCCAAAAAAAAGACCTAACTGGACAATAAGCCCTAGCATGATTTTTCAGGATGCTCATAATATAAGCCCTACCCCAAAAATAAGCCCCAGTTAAGATCGTCAGCCAGACAGTTGCATTTAGTACATCCATTGCAACACACGATGGATGTATTAAACTACAAAATAATATTAATATATAATTAAATATAAATAAATAATATTATTGACATTAATACTTAAAATAAATGATAATATAAATTATAATTAAGTATTTGTAAATACCCAAGTGGGGGCGTTTGGACGAGAGGTAAATGCCTATGTAAACAGATGCACTAGAGACTTATTGCCAAATAACCAATTGGAGTACAGACACGACTCACGAATAATGTGCACACTTGATAACGAATGGACGTGGTTGTGTCTAACATGAATCTTCAGAATTCAGTACATCGTGTGTTGTAACGGACGTACTTAATGCACTTCTGTGAAATAAAGAAACGTTTTCCGAATTTTGGTGCCTGCAATTTTTCATCATTTTTGTGTGGACCATTATTCTTAACTGTCATCATTTTTGTTGCCATTCCTCTCTCGTACGTTTTCAATTAACAGTTGATTTAATGGTAGATTTAAAGGGAATAATATTTTGATCCCCAGACAAGATGAGTGCAAAAAGAAAGAGGTATTCCATTGTGTACAAGGGAGGAATCATGGAGAACTCCCGGGGCAAGAATCTTACGGCTTTCTGCAAAGAGAAGAAGTTGGATCTCCAAATGGTCCAAAAGTGGCAAACAAAGTACGATAACCTCAGTCAACAGGTGGAGGAGGGAAATGCTAAGAAGTGCAGTGTGGATCAGGTCGGCAACCATTATTTCCTGAGCTGGAAGACATCATCTGTGAATGGATTGCTGACAGGAGAGCAAAGGCTTTGGTTGTAATCAGGGCTGATATTCAAGCATTTGCCCTTGCAATGGCACCACAGTTAGAAATATCCCCAGAAGAATTCAAAGCATCACAACACTGGCTGGATGGCTCCTTCAGTGATATGAACTGTCTCTAGGATCCACAACACTGTTCAACCTAGAAGATACTGAAGTTATTAAACATGCACTTGCATTCAAGTCCTTTGTTGATGGCATCGACTTTTCTAAATACCAGCTCTCCAACATGATTGCTATGGATGAAACTGCAGTGTTTATGGGCCAAGGATCTCAAATGACAATTGATCAGAGGGGAGCCTCGTCAATCTACATTCCCTCCACTGGTTACAAAAGTGCACGTGTTACCTGTATTTTGGCAATTTGTCTAGATGGACAGAAAGCCCCACCTCTAATCATCACTAAGGGCAAGAAAGATAAGGTTGAACATGTTTCAGGCATTTATGTTCTTGAAACCAAAAAAGCCTGGTGCACACAAGCAGTAATAAAGAAGTGGGTCGATTTAATGCTTCCACTTGTTTTGCGAGGTGGCCAAAGAGGTCTGCTAGTCTGGAATTCAGCCAGCACCACCATGCTAAAGACATGAAGAACTTCCTTGCAGAGAGAAGAATAGATCAAATAATGATTCCAGCAGGAATGACTGCCTATCTCCCGACTCTTGATATTGCAATAAACAAGCCATTCAAGGACAATTTACACATGGAAATCAATGACTATATTGAAAATAGAATGGAGAGAAATCCACGTGGAAACTTTGGGAAGCCTAACCTGCAAGAGGTCGTGACTTGGGTGAAGAATGCATGGGATAAAACCACTGACAGCTGTGTTGCCAATGCACTATGAGTAGGCTACAAGGACAAAAAGTGCTCATTTAAGGAGAACTCAATTGCTGGACATGAGAAATTGGGGCCAATGGTTCTACAAGAAATGGGGTCACAAGAAAGTCAAGCTGAAATTTGGGATTTGGAGAGTTATGATGTTTCAGAAAAAGATGACATGAATGTATTTGAATAAATATAGATTTTTGTACATGAATAAATGTAGATTGTTGTACACGAATGAATGTCGATTGCTGTACATGAAAAACTAAGACATCCCCTGAAAATAAGCCCTAATGCATCTTTTGGAGCAAAAATTAATATAAGACCCAGTCTTATTTTGGGGGAAATACAGTAGAAACAAATACCGGGAGACAGCCAAAATGGGGAGACAAAGAAACATGTCCCAAATAAAAGACCACAACAAAGCTCCAGAAAAAGAACTAAGCATAACAGAGATAAGCAATTTGTCAGATGCAGAGTTCCAAACATTGGTTATAAGAATGTTCAATGATCTCAGGGAGAATTTCAACAGAGAGATAGGAAGCATAAAAATGGAGATGGAAACCATAAAAAAGAACCAGCCAGAAATAAAAGATACAATAATGGAAATGAAGAATGTCTTACAGGGAATCAACAGTAGATTGGATGAAGCAGAGGATCCAACCAGTAATGTAGAAGACAAGGTAGCAGAAAACACCCAACCAGAACAGTAAAAAGAAAAAAGAATCCAAAGAAATGAGGAGGGTTTAAGGGGCCTCCAAGACAATATCAAGTGTACCAACATTCACATTATAGGGTACCAGAAGGAGAAATGAGAGAGCAAGGAATTGAAAACCTATTTGAAGACGTAATGACAGAAAACTTCCCTAACCTGGTGAAGGGAGTGGACATACAAGCCCAGGAATCACAGAGAGTCCCAAACAAGATAAATCATAAGAGGCCAATACCAAGACACATCATAATTAAAATTCCAAAGGTTAAATACAAAGACAGAATCTTAAAAGCAGCAAAGAAAAGCAATTAGTTACCTACAAGGGAGCCCCCATAAGACTGTCAGCTGATTTCTCAACAGAAACTTTGCAGGAAAGAAGGGAGTGGCAGGAAATATTCCAAGTGATGAAAAGCGACATACAACCAAGATTGCTCTACCCAGAAAGGCTGTCATTTAGAATTGAAAGACAGATAAGGAGCTTCCCAGACAAGAAAAAGCTGAAGGAGTACATCACCACCAGACCAGTATTACAAGGACTCTTAGAGGGACTTCTTTAAGATGGTAGGGGGATTAAGGATGGGTGAAAAGGGAAGGGATTAAGAAGAACAAATTAGTTGTTATACAGTAGTCATGGAGATGTAGGGTATAGCATAAGGAATATAGTAAATAATATTGTAATAACTAGTTATGGTGCCAGATAGGTCCTAGATCTATCAGGGTGATAGATGGGAATGGGGTTGGGGATAGGGTGAAAAGGGTGAAGGCATTAAGAAATACAAATTGATAGTATTATCGGGAATACAATCAGCAATGTTGTAAAGATCATGTAAGGTGCCAGGTGGGCATTGGACTACATGTCATAGGCTGTGCAGATACCTGACCAATGCACTACACACCTGAAGGTGAAGTAGAATAATATTGAATGTCAACTATAACTAAATATATAGGTATATATAGTCACAGGATGTGGAGTACAACATCGGGAAGATAGTCAATGGTATTGTAACAGCTATATAAGATGTCAGAGGGGTAGTAGCTTGGGGGGTGGGTTATCACTTTATGAGGGGTTTAAATGTCTAACTATTACATTGTTTTGTGCACCTGAAACTAATACAAAAAGTAAATTTAATAAAAGAGAGAGGAATTTGTCCCAAGGCAAAAAAATAAAAAATATGTATTTGAAAGAGTTAGTGAAGATGAAGAAATGAGGGGCTTCTAAACAAGGAAATACCTTTGCCCTACTCCAACAGTGTCTCAAAGATGTGGCAAACCTCAGGTAGGACAGCCATGACATGCTCAGTGACTCCAGCTTTGACAAAGATTTCTGTTTCTCTTGCATAGAGAGAGAGCACCAGAGCCATCAAACCTAAAATGAATTTGCAATCTGGAACAATGTGTATCTCAGTAGACCGTGTGGATGGGCCTGCCTTTCTAATACTCTAGCTCCCAAATTTTTACAACACTTGAAGAGTAAGGGAGTCACAAAAATAAATGAGGCTGATTTTTCTTCCCTTTCAGCAAGATGGGAGCTCAAAGTTTAAATTCCTCCAAGGTACCTTCTATCCCCCAGAGTCCTAGACTACCACATGGACAGTAGATTAATGGGCAGCCCATTTCTCAGGCTAGCAAGGTCCCTTTGCCTTGACATCTTCCTATCTCTGCTTGTGTCATTTTAGATTGTCTAGGTGAAAAACACCTGCCCTTCCTTTAGCAACTTCTCTGCTAAGTTCAAGTAATTTGGATGAGAATTGTATGGCAGTCAATTTAACACCTGCTAAAACCTGTTTGAAATGGGCCAGAGCCACACATACTATGTCCAAACGTCCCTCAACATTTGTACCAACCTCTAATCTCATTACAGGCAGAATACATTTTCATGAGATGCTAAACTGTGTGCCACACAGTCCCCCTCCAAAATTTATACACTGAAGGAGGAAATTTGACTATTTGTCAGGTTAGTGAGAAAAAAACTAGCCTCTGAGGGAGACTGTTTCTGAGACAACCACAAGATGATTAGAGAATAACAAGCACTCTCCTCTTTTTGTTTTGTTTATGGAGAAAGTGGGCATATCCTGATATAGTGCACCATAGCCAGTAATGCCGAAGTTAAGGCCTGGTGGGAGGAACCCACGGATAGGAATACATTTTCGTTGAAAAAATACAGACTGGCTTGTTATAGAAGAGGTAGTAGGCACTACTGCTACCCTGTCCAGTTTCCATTTACTGGGCTAGTACATCCATCCCCTAGCTGCTCTGAGCATTGGCTACTGAAGATTCATAGTTGCACCATTGTCAGAGGATACCTGGGAACTGAAATCCCTCGCCCCTCATGCCACCTCACCCATACACCCTGGCTTGCAGTGAATATAAAAGTCTGGCCCCTTTGTTTCAAAGTGGACCAATTCTGTAGTGCCCTTCACATCCCAGAACTGCCCTGGGCTCAGTCTGAGGCTGTACTTCAGCTGAACTACATCTGTGCCTAGTTTCTGCCCCTGTCCTATGCTGCTCTCCTCATCTCCCTACAGGTTTCACCTGAGAACACAGTCTCAGTAAACCACTTTCACGAGTATCCCCATCTCAGGCTTTGCTTGTAGGGAACCCCACTTAAGACACAGTGGTGTTAATTTACATTTAATCTCTATGTCCATCTGTGTTCTCCACTTTCCCTTTCTCAGATAAACCCAGTTAGTATTTCCTTGCTTCAGAGAAAATTTGTGACAGGATTTTCCAGATTTGTTGCCCCCAAAACACAAATCCATTGTTAATAATGGAGTTTGACCTGGCACAATAAACTCATAGAAGAAAACATAGGTACTAAACTTATGGACCTTGGATTCAAAGAACATCTTATGAATTTGACTCCACAGGCAAGGGAAGTAAAAGCTAAGATAAACGAATGGCACTATATAAAACTTAAAAGCTTCTGCACAGCAAAAGAAACTATCGACAAAATAAAGAGGCAACCAACTGAATGGGAGAAGATTTTTGCAAACAGTGCCTCCGATAAGGGGCTAATATCCAAAATATACAAGGAACTCATGAAACTCAACAACAAAAAAACAAACAACCCAATTGAAAAATGGGCAGAGGACCTGAAGAGACATTTCTCCAAAGAGGACATACAAATGGCAAATAGACATATGAAAAAATGCTCAACATCACTAATCATCAGAGGAACGCAAATAAAAACCACAATGAGATATCACCTCACCCCAGTCAGAATGGCGATCATCAACAAGACAAATAGTAACAAATGTTGGAGAGGCTGTGGAGAAAAAGGAACCCTCATACACTGTTGTTGGGAATGCAGACTGGTGCAACCGTTATGAAAGGCAGCATGGCGGTTCCTCAAAAAATTACGACTAGAATTACCATATGACCCAGCAATCCCTCTCCTGGGTATCTACCCAAAAAATCTGAAAACATTTCTACATAAAGACACGTGTGCTCCAATGTTCATTGCAGCTTTGTTTATGGTGGCCAAGACATGGAAACAACCAAAATGTCCTTCGATAGATGAATGGATAAAGGAGTTGTGGTATATATACACAATGGAATACTATTCAGCGGTAAGAAAAGATGATATAGGAACATTTGTGACAACATGGATGGATCTTGAGAGTATAATGCTAAGTGAAATAAGTCAGACAGAAAAAGCAGAGAACCATATGATTTCACTGATATGTGGTATATAAATCAAAAACAACAAAAGAACAAGACAAACAAATGAGAAACAAAAACTCATAGACACAGGCAATAGTTTAGTGGTTACCAGAGGGTAAGGGAGGTGGGGGGTGAGATGAGGGTAAGGGGGATCAAATATATGGTGATGGAAGGAGAACTGACTCTGGCTGGTGAACACACAATGGGATTTATTGATGATATAATACAGAATTGTACACCTGAAATCTATGTAATTTTACTAACAATTGTCACCCCAATAAATGAAAAAAAAAAAAAGGAGTTTGGGGAGTAAAGGATTTTGCTCACACTAAATAGAAATCCCCATTCCCACTGGAGGGGAAAAGAGAGAGGTCTCTGAGTCTCTTGAGTAGATGGGAACTCTAGACCACTCCCTGACAGCCCAGAGAAGAAGAACTCAGAGATGATGGCCATATGGTGCACCTGAGAGACTGGATCCTACCGAGGGCTCCCAGCGTCACCAAATTCCTGTGCCCTCTATGCCAACTATAGCACAGAAGCAGCCTAACTGGCCCATCTGGAAACTTGGATAATGCGTATCACAGCTATGAGTGTGAAACAATATCTCCTGGTAAGTCCATATAGACTTTAGTTTACACAGTTATTTTTTTAGAAAATAAAAAACATCTAATATTTCTTTCACACCTGAATCTGAGAATTAAGTTTCATACCTGCTACATGAAAGGCCAACAAAAGGGGAAGATTATGATTATTATATTTTGTTATTATGAAATTATCCATTGAAAGAATATTTATGAAGCATTTTCACTAACTAACAAAAAGCATAACCTTCAGTGTAACCTGAAAAAATAATTCCAGGATAACATATACAGTACAATTGCAATAACGTTCAAGACACACATCCACATTCTTACAAGGAGAGAAAGACAAGGAATGGTAATCATTGGTGGCTTATGTTTATTTTCTTCCTTACAGTTTTCTGTATTTTCTAAACTTTTTGTAGGTACAATTAATGTCTTTAGAATCATCTGGTCTCTTCTTGTTCTGCTCTCCACCACAGGTCAGCTGATATGTGCAGTACCAGGCACCAGCCCCAATAACCAGTTCCTCTGCCATCAAGCCAAAATTTTGAGACTAGCCCATGCTGCAGCTGTCGTGAGTATCTCAGGCTAGTGAGAGCCTGTGGGAAGCGGGAGTCTGAAACTGCAGTCAAGCTGGATCTAGGGGGCGGAGTATTGGGGATAAGGCAAAAAGGAAATGAGGCATTGGGCTTCTCCTACTTTTGCATGGATAATCCCCACCGATGGACACGGATCGGCAGACATGGCCTGCCCAAAGCCAGAATCAGACAGGAACAAACAGGAGACAACGGGACTTAGTGCTCTGGTAGATGCACCAACACCCGAATATGGGTCCAAACCCGGCCCTTTCCCTGTTCTGGGTCCAGGTTGTCAGGCCTGTCTCTCACCTAACCGTTCCTTCTCTATCCTCTCACCAATAACAGCTTCCTCCCCTCGGCTTTCTCAAGTCACCGACGCCAACCATTTCTCCTTTCTGCTGCTGGCACTGCCCTGCCTTTGCAAGGCAGGAAATTAAAAAGAGGCTGGCTTCGGGTGTCTATATGGGGAATCAGAGAAGCGCCTCCAAACTGGAAAATTGTGCTGCTACTCTCCATCCTCACTCCAGGAGTCTCCAATCAACACCCACCCGCACACTGACCTAAGGAATCAGGACGGGTTACCTCCTCGCCCTCCTCCATCCGTGCCCCCCCCTCATCACGCCACCTCCAAGGAAATAGGGAGCTGCTTACCTGAGCAAGAACCGCTATCTGAACTGAGACTTTGGCACAAAGGCTCCTGGTCACGTGAGGTCACATCACTGGTGAGTTCGGCCCCAAATTTCCCTTCATATTATTAGCAAAGCAGAGGACTATATGCCTTCTCCCTCCTTCTCTCCTACCACCTTCTCTCCTACCACCACGCAAGATTCTGTCGCCCATTTTGGTCTTTGAACACCCAACAAAGGTATTGTCTTTCTCTGACGACTGGAAAAGGCAGCATCTTCTCCAGAGCTACTGACCAATTATACTGAGCTACTGACCAATTATACTGCTTCTCTCGTGGAATTGTTCCATCCTTTTCTGGGCGCCCTCCTCCTTTCTTTTTCTTTGGAATCACTAATATTCATCTCTGGAGTCCTGAGAATACCTGGAAATGGGGGTGGGGAAAGGGGAGTCAGGAAAGGAAGCAGAAAGTAGGAATGAATTTTTGTTATTTTCTTGTTACCACTATTCTGTTTCTTTTTTTAATACAAATATGCACCTTTTTATCAGAAAATATGATAGGAGCATTTTCATTTAAGAAAAAAAAAGATTCACTTTCTTTTTTGAAAAGCATGCATCCATTTTAACAGGTGTGAGGTGGTAACTCATTGTGGTTTTGATTTGCATTTCCCTTATAACTAGTGATAACTGAGCATCTTTTTATATATCTGTTGTCTATCTGTGTATCTTCCTTGGAAAAGTATCTATTAAGGTCCTCTGCCCATTTTTTTTTTTTAGATTGTTTGTTTTGTTGTAGAGTTGTATGAATTATTTATATATTTTGGATATTAGCCCCTTATAGGAGGTATCATTTGTACATGTCTTCTCCCATTTGGTTAGTTGCTTTTTGTTTCGTTGATGGTTTCTTTTGCTGTGCAGAAGCTGTTTTCGTTCTATGTAGTCCCATTTCTTTATTGTTTCTTTTACTTCCTTTGCTTTTGTGGTCAAGTTCACAAAAACCCCTCTGAGATCAAGGTCCATAAATTTAGTGCCTATATTTTCTTCTATTTATTTTATTGTTTCAGGTTTTATATTCAAGTCTTTAATCCGTTTTGAGTTAATTTTTGTGTATGATGTCAGATAGCAATCTTGTCTTCTTCTTCTTCTTCTTCTTCTTCTTCTTCTTCTTCTTCTTCTTCTCCTACATCTTTTTAATTTTTTTCATACAGCTTTCCAGTTCTCCCAACAACATTTATTGAAGAAATTTTCCTTTATTCATTGTATATTTTTGGCTCCTTTGTCGAAAATTAGTTGCCCATGTATGTATGGTTTTATTTCTGGGCTTTCAATTCTGTTACATTAATCTGTGTGTCTGTTTTCCTGCTAATACCATGTATTATCAATAAGATTATCAATATTATTTCTTAATAACCAGTTTTGGAAAGGATTTGGAGAAAAGGGAACCCTCATACACTGCTGGTGGGAATATAAATTGGTACAGCCAACATGGAAAACAGTATGGAGGTTCCTTAAACCTACCATATGACCCAGCAATCACTCTTCTGAGTATTTACCCCAAATTGTTGAAAACACTTATTTGTAAAGCTATATGCACCCCTATGTTCATTGCAGCATTACTCAGAATAGTCAAGACCTGGAAACAACCTAACCTCAGTGGATGACTGGATAAAGACATTATGTTACATATATAAAATGGGATACTACTCAGCCATAAAACAATGAAAGATTGCCATTTGTGACATCATGGATGGATCTTGAGAATATTATGCCAAGTGAAATAAGTCAGACATAAAAGGACAAGAACTGCATGATTTCACTCATATGTAAGATATAAAATAAAAAGCAGCAAATTAACAAACAAACAAAACAAAAAACTTATAGATACAGACAACAGAATGGTGGTTACCAGAGGGGAAAAGGGTGAGAAGAGGATGAAGAGGGTAAAGGGGATCAAATACAAGGTGACAGAGGAGACTAGGCTTCAGGTGGTATGCACACAGTGGAGTATAGAGATGTTGTATTATAAAGTTGTACACCTGGAATTAATATAATGTTATTAACCAGTTACCCCAATAAATTTAGTACAAATTTAAAAATGTAAAAAGGCATGTATCATAAACAATCATTTTCACTGACTAATGAGTTTTATACATGCCACGCAAAGCAATCTTAATGTCTTCTCCCTCTTGTCACCTGACAAGACCCTGATTTAGTTAATCACTTATCTGAGAATTTACAAATATGTTCATATGGTATAACCAGCTAGGCTTTATTTCTGGAATGCAAGGGAGTGGTTTATTGTTGGAAAGCCAGTCATTCATTTATGCATTTATTCAACACATTTACTGAGTACTTACTACATGCTATGCATTGTTCTCAATGCTGTGGTTAATAAAACAGTGAATAAAACAGACCGAAATCTCTAATCTCATGGTCTTTACATTATGGTTAGCCAAACAATAAATGAGATAAATAACAAAATGTATAATATATTGTTAGTGATATGTACTAAAAAGTAAAAATTAAAGGCAGGAAAAGATACGAAAAGTCGACATGGGTTGGCATTTCCAATAAGGTGGCCAGGGAAAGAGTCACTAGAAAGCTGACCTTTGAGTAAAGACCTGAAGTCAGTGAGGGAGCTAGGTATGTTAATATCTGGGGAAATAATGTCCCAACCAGGAGGACAAACAAATGCAAAGGTTCAGTGAAGGCATTGAGCCCAGTATGTTCCAGGTACATCAAGGAAGCAGCATGGCTGAACTAGAGGGAGAGTAGTAGAAGATGAGTCATATGGGTGATAGAGTAGAGCCTTGTCAATTGTCATAAGAACATTTGCATTCACTCTAAACATTGTGAGAAGTGAGTGGGGAATTTGAATGTGGAGGATGTGTTGAGAATGGACGATAAAGAGACTAAGTGACAGGGAGGCTGGTCTGTCTACACCACTACAACAACAACTGACGAAGACAAGAAACCTTACAATCAAAGCATTTGATAAACTTACCCATTCCTAAATTTAAAATATATATATATATATATATATATATATTAGTAAAATAGGAATAGGAGGGAACTTCATTTATGCAGTAAAGAATTATACATAATTTACTTAATCATTTTTGGTTAAATTAAATTAGATATAAAAGAAAATATCCTTAACCTGATCAAGAATATATCAGAGTCTGTTCTGACCTGGCATATTCCTCACTCCTGTGGGCTACCAAGACCACAGAACTTATGACTTGCCTCCACTCACGGACATTATTTCTTTGTGCTGCTTTCTTTGTTTTTTTTTTGTTTTTTTGGTTTTTGTTTTGTTTTGTTTTGTTTTTTGCAGTACTGATAAACATAAGTGAAAGTACAGTTGAAAAAAGGAAAGAATATATCAGAAACAGCAAAATTTACACTAAATGATGAAATAGAAGAAGCATTCCAACACCCTTCAAGAACAAGATAAAGAGGCACTCAAGCACCACAATTACTCAACATAGTTCTGGATGTTCTGGTCAACATAACACATGCAGAAAATGAAAGGAAAAAAGTATAAATATTGGAAAGGAAGAAATGAAGAATATCATTTGCAGATGGTTATGTATACATACATCAAAAACCAAAGGTAGCACCTGAAAACTACTGGAATTAGTAAAACAGATCACAAAAGTTTGCAAATTATATATATATATATATATATATATATATATATATATATATATATATATATATACACACATTTTAAGAAAGGAAAAAAACTGTATTAAAATTACACTGGTGGTAACCACTTTGAGCACCTCTTTTAATTGCAGAAGTCAAACGTGACTTGTTTTCATCTTTTGTTACCAGTGTATATTGAGTATTACAATTTTAATAGTTTCTTCCTTTCTTAAAATGTGTGTACATTTTTTTGGCTATATATATTATATATATGAATTATATATATGAATATTTTTCTTAAACAGAAAATTACCTATCAGAAATTCTAATTGGAGAAGGGAATAGCATTTCAGCAACAAAAACTACTAAATACCTAGGAAAACCTGAACAAGTAATAAGAAATACTTAGCTAAAGAAACTTATGAAATTTGATTAACAACCATAAAAATAGAGCTGAGCAAAGTGAAGACATACCTTATTCCTGAAGAGGAAATCTCATGGTTAAGATGTTAGTGTTCCTCAAATTAATTTGCAGATTTACTGCAATTACGATACAAATTCCAAATACTTATCATTAGTTTATTGTTACTCAATTTGGAACTTGATTTATAAGCACAAATGCACTTACCAATATGTGCATAAAAAGAAAGGTGGAAATTGTTAGTGTTGGCTGGGAGTGGAAAAGATATTACAGAGCTCTTTTCCTGTATACTTTATATATTTGTATTTCCTTATTGTTGTGAATATTTTTAACTACTAATGTATATCACTATTATCACCAGAAAAAAAACCTCAAAAGATTCCTAATCTGAGCTATTATATATAACACAGACTTTCTAGGCCATTGTATTGGTTCTCAATATCTAGGGGAGTGGTCACAGACCCTTTGAGAAACTCATGAGGTCAACGACCTCTATTTCCAGAAATACACTTAACCACACACACACTCACAAACAAAAGATTGCATAGAATTTCAGGTAGACCACAGAGGTAGCTAGTTAAGAATGCCTACACTAGGTTAATCGCTATGTGCAGTGGGGAAAAGTATATCCCTTGGGCCCTGGGGGGAAAAAATTGGCTGAGGGGGCACCAAAGCGGGCATAGGCTTCAGGCCCTGATCCTGCAGCAAGGCTAGGTTCTCCCTGGGTGCGCTATGGTGAGCAGGCCAGAGGTGAGGAGGCTGCACCAGGCTGCACCTCTCAAGCCAGGTGGTAGCCACAAACAGTGTTAGGAGCAATGTTAACTTGAGCGCCGAGGATGAGGGCAGAGCAGGAGGACCTGGGTGCTTCCCCCAGCTATCATTTCTCCAGGCTTCATGGAAACCCACAGCTGCAGGGGTAGGTGGGAACAGCAAGCCCTTCTATGCATCCCTGAGTGAATTGGGAGGCGGGAGGGAGGGAAGAAGCAGGCACCTACTTAGGTTAGTCATGTGACTAAAGGTGGCATTTACCACCTTGGTCACCTGTGCATGTATACCTTTGGAGTGCGCAACAGTCAGGTGCCTGACTGCAGGAGATGAGAGGCTTTGGCATATGGGAGGGGGTAGAGGGGCAGCGCCTCCCCCAACCCCTTGACAGGACAAGGAGGTTTTCACCATCTCTGCCTCCCTCACGTCTGTCATTTCCTTGGCCTGACAGCTTTTCTTTTTGCCAGAGCTGAATCACAAAACTGGAACCTAATCCAGGGACAGGTGTTCAAAACTGTCATGGATACAGCCATCAAATTACAGGAGGTTCACACAGCAGTCAGCAATGGTTTGGGAACATTACATAAATGTATTTCTCTAACAAAACAAGACAGGATCATTTATTTATCCAACTTAAAAGCTGTCCCAGAAGGAGAAAAAGTAAGATATTATTTGTCTAAATAAAAAACATTGGACAACTGAACATCTCTCCATGGACCAATTTGCAGATCATATGGAGACATGCTTATCTTATTGAGAAAAATCCCATTTTCAGATGTCCAAATACCTCAGCATGTTTTGAAACTATTTCCTACATGGCCAGTAAAATTCATTTTCCGTGTGGTAAAAGTTAACCAAGATTAGTGGTGCCTGCCAATATTAGTGGGAAATCTTTTTTATAAAGCATGCCTGCTCTTTTTGTGTTGCTGCTTCCCCCACTGAACTCTTGTTTTGCTGTATTTTCTTACTATAATAATAAGGGTGGTGATAGCTTTAAAAACAAAATAGAGGAGTGTTACAGAAGTACAGACCCCACTCCCACCTCCTGTTTCCTTTCTCACACTCTGCCTCTTACTATACTGGAGCAGGGGCCCAACTGCATGGGAAATGATGGGCCCTAGTGGACCAGGGATTGGAAGTGGAACAAGGAGCAAGTGTCCAGTTGTCCAGGAGAGGATGAGACAATTCCCCAACAACAACAAAAAATAAGGTAAAAATTGTCAATAGCCAAAGAAGATGCATTCCCTCCGCCCAACCAGAGAAAGGCAAATTCTAACACACGGAAAAGGGGCTGCTTTTGGCTTCCAGGACTACAAAGAGAAAAAACTGAGTGACAGGACCTGATGTGGTGGGGTGAGGTGGGAGTGGGGGTAAAGGAGGGGGCTCGTGCTTTTAGTGGGAGTGGAAATTGGGAACCCAAGCTTACTGGCGATGCAGCTCCCACGTGACCAGGAGCTGACGTGGGCAAAGGTATTTAAAGCCCTAACCGCCGTCCTCCGTCCTCCTCTGGGTACCAACTCTATTGCGCTGCGCACTGCCGTGCGTTTAACCCAGGCGAGGAGGAGGAGGAGAAAATTCCCCCAGATCCGGGCAGGTGGGTGTGAGGGTGGGCATGGCCGGCACCCCTGAAAGGGGTAGCCCCATGATGCGGAAGTCTGAGGCCGCGGGCGCCTCCGCCTTGCCGGCTCCTGGCCGCCTTTCCAGATCCCCGCGCTTAGTCGCGGCTCATTTTGGTGGGCGGTGGGGAGAGGGGGAGGGGGGACGTAAAGATTCTAAGAGAATCCGCTTACTTCCTCTCCCAGCCAGTGTTTTTGGCTTTTGTTTTTTGACACTCAGGCCCTGCACCCCACATCCCATCCTGTTTTGAGAGGAGGGAAGAGAAATAAACGTGGCAGAGCGTATAAGGCCACTGGGGAGGTTGGAAAGGGTGACCGCAATTTGGAAACAATCCAGTCGGTTCACTCCCACCCTCACTTTGAAGATACCTCCCCTGGACCACCATTTCCGCACCCTCTCCTCCCCATGGTGGGGCCCCTGTCATTTGGGGGTGCTGGGAAATGGGTGTGCCATCCTATATAGGAGAGATGGCGGGTTTGGCGCTGTCTGGGCTTCACAGGAGGGGGGACCCTAAAGGAATCCGGTATTAAACCACCGTGCTAACTTCCAGGCTGCTTTCAAGACACCTCCATACAGCCCTTCACCCCCATTTTTTCAGTCCTGGAAAAGGATTTTGGGTACCCTAGCGGGAGAAATGGCGGTTAACTGGCAATTTTGGTGGGGGGTGGGAAGCGGAGCCCAGAGCGGAGAAACGGGAAAATCACGACCCTCAAACCAAAAGGGCAGGCATTGGGGCTCCTGTTCTGTAGGCTACTGCTAGGCCTGGGTGCTGGGGACTGAAGGACGAGTGGTCCTCGGAGACGGACACTAGATTGTTTGGCAGTACTCCCTGGTCCCGCGTCCCATCCAGCTTTCCCTGCACCTTCGCCCCGCCCCCTTTCGCTTCGGTGCAGGAGAAGGGGTGTGGCTGTGTGTCTCCGAGAAATGGCGGACGGGGGGCGGGGCAAGTGAAAGGAGGGGTTGAGTGCCTGGCGAGTCTGCGCGTGAGGGTGGATTGGGGTGGATGGGAGGGGTGAGAAGAATTGGAATTGAGAGGTGGAACCATTTGTTATTCTGGTATGTGAACGCTAAAAGCCATTATTGAGACTCTTGTCCTGGGTTTGTTCAATCCACCAGGCTCCAATGTCTGCTGTCTATATTTCTGCTCTCTTCAGTCTGTCTTTAGAATGAAACTTGAACTAAACTGAAGGAGGGAAAAATAGCCCTGAATCCTTGGAGGTCAGTGTGGGGGATGGGAACTGTCTGGGAACCCCTACTGTGGGTGTGGCAGAAACCAGAGCAGAGTCTGGGACCAGAAGCTCCTTTCCCCCCATCTTCTCCCTCTTTACAAGACACCCTTGCCCTGGACCTGCCCCTTTTGGTGCAGGGAAAGGAGTGTGACATCTGCCTTCTTAATAAATGGTTAGAGGAGGAAGGAATACGGATGGAAAGAAGAGAACTGTGAGGAAGAAACTTGGCCCACAGGGGTTCAAATCAGGAAAAGAAGAGGAATCCATCTACCAAAGTCCCCAAAATGCCCTTTTTGGGATCTCTCCACAGGTCTCTCTGCCTTTTTGGCCTTGCACAGCAACAAGCTTGGTGGAAAAGGGCAAACTGCTCCTGCTCCCAGCAGGTTGGTATGTGCATGAGCACCATCTGGAGACCCTTGGGGTTGGGGTGGGAGGATCAGAGCAGAATCTGAGATCGCTACTGTCTTTACTGCTCTCCACCAGCTTTCCTGACATCAATACAGCCTCTTGTCTCCCATGTAGGTGCTGGGAAATTGTGTATGTTGGCATTGGACAAGGCAGGCTAGGGATGAAAATGTAGAGAACATTGGACAACCAGGGTCCTGAATCAGCAAACACAGGCCTCCATACCTGTGTTTGGGTACTAGCCAACCCATCAAGCATTATGTCCCCAAATTCTCCTCTAAGTAGATCTGGTTAGGCATGAAGTGAGCCACAGTCCTAAGCCTCATTTCTATCCTTTACCCCAGGTCCTGCTTGGCTTGCAGTCTCTGCAGAACTTGCGAGCCTGAGCTGAAGTGCCTTGCCCTGACGTATACACATCCCGCTTGGGCAAGCCAGCTCCACGCCTGATCAGAGAATCATTCCAGCTATACCATGAGCCGAGTTCGGGATGCTGGCTGTGTAGCCGCGGGGATAGTGATCGGGGCAAGTGCTTGGTACTGTGTCTACAAATACACCAGGCGAAGAAACCAGACAAAGAAGAGACTGGCTAAGCCCAAAACCAGGGCTTTGACTGGGACTGGAGCCAAGGCTAGAGCCGGACTAAGGGCTGGATTCACAATCGACCTTGGACCAGGATTTGGTCCCCCAACCCAAGTCCGTGGTGGGGCAAAGGACAGGGCCCAGGATGAAGCCTCTGCCCTGGATGCGACTGGAGCTGAGACAGTGGCCCCAGCTGCATCCAGTACTGAGGCTCAGAGTGGAGCAAGAAGTCTGGCGCAGGAGGCAGAAGGGGTCTGCATTGAGCCTAAGGCTGAATCAGTAGTTGAGGTGGAAGTGGCTTCTATAATAGTACCACCTCCTGGGGAGGCAGAGGCCGCCAAAATGGCTGGGGCTCCCAAATTTGCAGAATCCCCTAACACAGCAGAAGCTCCTGGAGCACCAGTGGTGTCTCCCAGGACGCCAGCACCTACTGAGGCAGCAGCACTTACTGAGGCTGCAGAGACTCCAGTACCAGCAACGCTTACTGGGGTGGCAGCGCCTTCTGGAGCCACAGCGCCTTTTGGAGCAGCAGTGCCTTCTGGGGCGGCAGCGCCTACGGGGGCTGCAGAGGCTCCTGGGACCTCAGTGTCCCCTAAAACAGTGGCAGCCACCAAGAAAGCGACCCCTGGTGCTCATAGTGGGGCTATACCTAAAGCCGGGTCAGCGACTGGAGCTGTACCCAAAGGTGGTGCCAAGGGTGGAACCAGGTCCCGGACTGGAGGCAGGGGGAAGGGGAGGAAAACCAACAAGGTTGAAGTAGACGAATTGGGGCTGGGCTTCCGCCCTGGGGATGGAGCTGCAGCAGCTGCTGCAGCCTCAGCTAATGGGGGACAGGCTTTCCTGGCAGAGATCCCTGATTCTGAGGAAGGGGAGTCCGGGTGGACTGATACAGAGTCGGAGTCAGACTCTGAGCCTGAGACCCAGCAGAGAGGAAGAGGGAGGAGGCCTGTTCCCATGCAGAAGCGCCCCTTTCCTTATGAAATTGATGAGATTCTGGGTGTCCGAGATCTCAGGAAAGTCCTTGCTTTGCTTCAGAAATCAGATGATCCTTTCATCCAACAGGTAGCTTTGCTCACTCTGAGCAACAATGCCAATTATTCATGCAACCAAGACACAATTCGCAAATTGGGAGGCCTCCCAATTATTGCAAACATGATCAACAAAACTGATCCCCACATTAAGGAAAAAGCCTTAATGGCCATGAATAACCTGAGTGAGAATTATGAAAATCAGGGCAGGCTTCAGGTGTACATGAATAAAGTAATGGATGATATCATGGCCTCGAACCTGAACTCAGCAGTACAGGTAGTTGGACTAAAATTTTTAACAAACATGACTATTACTAATGACTACCAGCACCTGCTTGTCAATTCTATTGCAAACTTTTTCCGTTTGTTATCTCAGGGAGGTGGAAAAATCAAGGTTGAGATTTTGAAAATACTTTCAAATTTTGCTGAAAATCCAGACATGTTAAAAAAGCTGCTCAGTACCCAAGTGCCATCATCATTTAGTTCCCTCTATAATTCTTATGTGGAATCAGAAATTCTTATTAATGCCCTTACTCTATTTGAGATCATCTATGACAATCTCAGAGCAGAAGTATTCAACTACAGAGAATTCAATAAAGGTTCCCTTTTTTACTTATGCACTACATCTGGAGTATGTGTTAAGAAAATTCGAGCCTTAGCAGATCACCATGACCTCTTGGTGAAAGTGAAAGTTATAAAACTAGTGGACAAATTTTGATTGGCTATGTGCTCTCAAAAGACTTGAAATAATTTCTTGGTTTTGCAGTCTGGAAGCAATTAAAATCGAAAGTTACTGCTTTTCCACTTGCTCATACAGTAAAGGGATCCTTTCAGCTGCCAGTTGTGAATAATGTATCATCCAGAGTGATGTTATCTGTGACAGTCTCCAGCTTTAAGCTGAACCATTTTATGAATACCAAATAAATAGTCCTCTTGTACTGAAAACACATTTGTGACTTTAATCATGCTGCTTGAATGGAAATATTTTTACTGGTTCCTCTACGTTAATTGACAGTGAACCTGTCGATCATGAATAGCCTACACTTCTATCATTTGTTTTGACTTGAATTTATCCACCAAAGACTTCATTTGTGTATCATCAATAAAGTTGTATGTTTCAACTGACAAAAATTTGTTCTCATGCTTGAATCTAAAATCTAGCTGGAGAGATAAGGTACATAAATAGAAAAGGATTGCTAACAGTACCTGGGCATATGCCCATCGTCAAGTATATGCTGCCTGGTTAAATTAAGCAGAAGTTATTAGAAGGCTTCAAGGAGGAGGGGCACACTTAAGCTTGGCCCTGGAGGACAGCATGAGAAAACAGAAGGGCATTTCACGAGGGAGAAATGGCTTGAAGAAAGGCACAGAAGTGGGAAATCTGTTCCTGTGATAGAAAGGTAAACACCTTGCCTGAAATGGAAGATGTAGGAAGAAGAGTGACGAAACAGGAAGGTGGAAATGTAGAGTGAGGATACTTTGGGGAAGACTCTGACCCCAAGCTGAGATATTGAAATACCCTGCCATATTCTGGGATTTAATGGATATTTTTGACAAAAGGAACAATAATTTGATGGCAAAGAGCAAAATGGATTAGTGCTGGGCTGGAGTTAGGTGTGGAGATGAGAAACAAGAACATTTGTTAGGAATTTATGATGAACCAAGCATGAGATGATGATGAGTGAAGTAGTGTGGTGACTACAGGAACCATTAGGGAATGATGGTAATAAGAGACTTTTACAAAAAAAAAAAAAAAAAAGAAGAAGAAGAAAAAAGAAAGTACCAAGATCTGTTGCTGACTTGGCTGTAGGTTGACATACAGGGAGGATTGTATAATCTGATGCAGGCCTTGACAGAGAAAGCCCTCTTTCTCGGGCAGTTCTGGTGACTAAGAAATGCCAAAGTGAGTTACCATTTCTAATGATAAAAAAAGCTGTGTGACAGGTAGAATGATTTTTGGTGCAAAGAGTGTTTTTCTTTCCCTAGGGTTAGAGGTCTAAGACTGTCTTCTTTTAGAAGAGGGACAGTGGTGAGGCCTTTATGGGAACCCCATCCCCACCCCCTGAGTTCACTTTAGAGCAAATGCATCTTCCTACTTCTTCTCCCTGTCCCACTGAAGCAATGAAAGAAGAAAATGGGAAACATCCCAGAGATTTTCCAAACCCAGCCCACTTTCCTGTCACCTCTCACAAAATCCTCATTTTTGTGCAACTGTATGGTAGGTTGTAGCAGGAATAGAGATAAGGACTCTGGGGAGGTGGTCACATAGGAAAGGGACAGATTGGTATTATATATTGGTACAACTTATCTGGAAGGCAATTTGATAATCTTCATAAGAAGCCTTAAAGATGTACATACCTTTCAGCCAAGCATTCCACTTATAGGATTTTTTCCTAAAGAAATAATCAAATAATTGTACACAGAGGAATATATAAGGATGTTCATTTGAGTACTGTTTCTAAGAGAGAAAAATTAGAAGCAACTTAAATGTCTAACACTATGGAATTGGCTAGACAATAGGTAGTACGTCCACACAGTAAAATATTGTGCAACAATTAAAAACTCAATACTTCTATATTATTTGCATGAAAGGATATTAACCATATGTAGGAGTTTTTGGCATCAGTCAAAAAAGGCTTCTGCAATTGAAAGCGGGTGAAAATTCTTTCAGATGTTTATTATATAATCTCTTGTGTTTTTACACAGAATTGGGATCATATTGTATATCAGCGATTCTCAATATGCAGTTCACAGAACACTGCAGGTTTCTGAAACTGTAAGGTCACAATGATTTTCAAAACAATACTAACAGATTATTTGCTATTGTCACTAAATTGACATTTCCACTAATGGTACTGTAACTCCTAGTGCCTTAGCATAGATCAAGGCAGTGTCCCCAAATTGTACTAGTAGTAATTGATTTCTTTACAGACACACACACACACACACACACACACACACACACACACATTTTAAATCCAGTTTCATTTTAAAATGTCCTTAATAGAATCCTTATTTACAATAAAATTATAAATTTTATTATATCTCGATGCTTGAGTGCACGTCTCTTTAATATTCTGTGTGATAAAATAGGAAATGTGTACAAAGAACTATTCTACATAGCTTAATACAATGGTTATCTCAAAAAAAATATTTACACAGTCATTTGAGTTGTACCCTGAATTAGCTTATTTTCTCATGGAATACTATTTTTACTTGAAAGAATGACTGGCAGAATGGTTTTTCAGACTTGGATATTGGGCAGACATTTTTTTGAAAATGAATGAGGTGAGCCTTTAAGGAAAACAACTGACAATATTTGTCATCAACAATAAAATTTGAACTTTCAAGCAAAATTACAATTTTGTAAAACTTGTATCCGCAGCTGTAGGCTTCACAGCTTGTAATAGTTAAGGATTTTTCTGAAGATATAAGTGATGATGATAAAGGTGAAACCCTTTTTCCTTTTTCTCCTTTTCTCCTTTTAGGAGAGAAATGATGGAGGAGTCTTGGGCCTAATTTTTATCTTACTCAGTTTTACTGTGACCATTATAACCCAGATGACATAGAACCCCAGGCCATTTAATAAAGAGTATCACTACTGTGGTAACAAGGCGACCCTGCATGAGGCTAGACCTAAGATTGTTTGAACCCTTAAGAAGGAGAAGCTGAAAAGATGTCTATCCTGGAACAGTAAAGACTTCTTCTGGGTGAGGTAGAAGTGGTATCTGAGCTCATATACTGAAGATGGATGCATCAGCGTCTCTTGGCTTGATCCCAGCTATTCCGGTAATCCAACCAGATTTCTTTCCTCTAATTAACAGTAAAAACTTCCATCGCCTTCAGATGAAACCTATTCCCATGCAGAGATAATGTAGTCTAGCCTTATGAATGAGCTAAGACTCACACAATAGGTAAATATCTCATTTCCTAAAGTCTAAGCTTTTGTGTCTTAAATGACATCACATGTGAAGGATCAACAGCATAGTCCGGATGTGTTGAGATTTTAAAAGGGTAGTTCTTTGGAAATATTTAACTTAGTAAAATACTAAAAATAGGCACCAGGAATTAAATATGAGCTACATAGTGTTCTATAATTACTGAAATGTGACTGTTGAAACATTCCTTAGACATTCTGTACTATAGTTTTTACCTTTTATATTGTGTGTCCAGAGCATGGGTAAAGTGGGACAGTCCTCACAACAATGTTTGCAGTGAATACTCCTGCCTTCCTTCCTTTAATTTATTGGTCTGGGTAAAAATTAGATCAAGAAATGATCGTGTTCTTTAAAAAAAAAATAAACTGATTAATGGAAGGACTGATAACACAGCACTGTCATTTTAGTGATAGAGCACAAGGATGAAGTGATACATACTTGTGCTCTTTTTTTTTTAATTTTATTGGGGAAGGGGAACAGGACTATATTGGGGAACAGTGTGTACTTCCGGGACTTTTCCAAGTCAAGTTGTTGTCCTTTCAATCTTAGTTGTGGAGGTCACAGCTCAGCTCCATGTCCAGTTGCCATTGTTAGTTGCAGGGTGTGCAGCCCACCATCCCTTGAGGGAGTCGAGGAGTCGAACCAGCAACCTTGTGGTTGAGAGCATATGCTCCAACCAACTGAGCCATCTGATCACCCAGGACCTCAGCGGCAGCTCATTGACTTCATTCCAGTTGTGGAGGGCGCAGCTCGCTGGCCTATGTGGGAATCGAACTGGCAGCCCTGTTGCCCAGAGCTCACGCTCTAACCAACTGAGCCACCTGTCCACCCCAAGGAATGAACTATTGATACACACAACAACTTGGAAGGATCTCGAGAGTATTATACTGAGTCAAAAGAAGCCAATCTCAAAAGGTCAAACTGTGTGATTCCATTTATATACCATTCTTTTCTTAAATTTTTAAAAAATTTTATTTTGAAATTACAGTTGACATACAACATCATATTAGTTTCAGGTATACAGCATACTGATTAGACATTTGTTTAACTTATGAAGTAATCACCCCAACAAATCTAGTACTCACCTGGCACTGTACATAGTTATTACAATATTATTGATTATACTCCCTATGCTATACTTTGCATCCCCATGACTCTTTTGTAACTACCATGTATCCCTGAAAATAAGACTGGGTCTTATATTAATTCTTGCTCCAAAAGACGTATTAGGGCTTATGTTCAGAGGATGTCACCCTTAAAAATCATGCTAGAGCTTATTTTCTGGTTGAGTTTATTTTCGGGGAAACATGGTACCAATTTGTACCTTTTAATCCCTTCCCCCTTCACCTATTACTCCAACTCCACTCCCATCTGGCAATCATTAAAATGTTCTCTATATCTATGAGTTTGTTTCTATTTTTATTTGTTCATTTATTTTGTTTTCTACATTCCACATATAAGTGAAATCGTGTGGCACTTGTCTTTCTCCGCCTGACTTATTTCACTGAGCAAAATACATTCCAAGTTCATCCATGTTTTTGAAGATGGCAACATTCTGGAAATGAAAAAATTATACAGATGAAAAAGAGAATACCATATTTCCCCTAAAAATAAGACCTAACCGGAAAATAAACCCTAACATAATTTTTCAGGATGCTCGTAATATAAGCCCTACCCCAAAAATAAGCTCCAGTTAAGATCATCAGCCAGACAGTTGCATTTAGTACGTCCGTTGAAACACAAGATGGATGTATTAAATTATAAAATAGGTGGGGAGACGTCATCAAAATGGCGGCGTGATGTTAGCCTCTATAAAGCTCCCCTGGAATTTACAACTAATCGAACAAAAATAACTCCAAAAAGGACTCCCTGCACAGCAGACAGGCAACATGAAGAGGCCCACTACTGAATTCACCTACAGGGGGGCAAATTGCATGAGTAGGAGAAGAGGGAAGGGAGACGTGCACAGACGGAGCCGGCACAGGCGCAGGATGCAGACATAACTCAGTGCTCCGAGCTTGCTGCTTCCCGGAACTACCGCAGCTGTGGGAGAGGGAAGAACTCGGACTGCTAGGGCTCTGCTTATGGCCCACAGGGCTGAGGAGGCAGCATATAACACAGCTGAACCCAAAGCTCATGGCAGAGACCTCGGAGAAAAGACTGAGGGAAGAAGGCAGAAAATGGTGGTTTAAGCCCTCACTGCCGAGCAGAGAAGGGAAGCCTTAGGCACTGAGACTAGCCACCCCCACCCTACCCTCCCAGAGCTCGCCCCATCCCCACCTGCCTGGTGCTAGAAATGGAACAGTAGCAGTGTCAGATCAAAATAATAAAATATTTGCTATTCTGAGAACTGTGGACCACAGACACAGACTCGCAGCCCAACTAGTTCTGGCAAAGCGGAGGGAGCTATGGAAGCAGGACCGGCTGTGGTGGTGGTCGCCGCCATTGCTCTGGACCACCTCTCACAACACAGCCTGCCCCTGGCCCCACCTATCTGGGTGGATCCCTGCAGGAGCAAACAGAACTGCTGAAACATAAGGGCTCTGAATCTGGTGCAGGAAGAGCTTTGGAACTTCAAAAGCTCTCCGCATACCCACCGGGACACTGCGCCCTGTGACCTAGGCAAACTATTAACAGAGGAGAAGCCCATCTCCCAGGGAATACCCCATTGTGTGATAAGCTGGAATAGTGCAGAGAAAACATAGCACTACCTGTGAGAGAGAAAAAAAGGCTGCAGTCAGAGAAAAAATAAAACATTCTACCAACAAGTACCAGAAAACTAAAGACCTCTTCCTATCAATCTGTTGCAGAAGGCACTCTTGAAGATGTTGAGGAAGAGAAATAATACATCATTAATTGCCATGAATAACCAAGGCAACAGGACAGCTCAGAAAGAAAGTGAAAAGTCTCCACAAAAGGAACTTAAAGATACGGAAATATGTGACTTAAATGACAAAGAATTCAAGATTGCAGTTCTGAAAAAACTCAACAAGATGCAAGAAAACACAGATTGGCAGTTAAATGAACTCAGAAACACAATCAAAGAACAGCATGAGCATTTTACGAAAGAGATTGAAATTTAAAAAAGAACCAAGTAGAATTTCTGGAGATTAAGAACTCAATAGAAGAAATTAAGAATGAAATTACCAGTTTAGGTAGTAGAGTTGACCAGATGGAGGAAAGAATCAGTGACATCGAAGATGGAAACCTGGAAATGACACAGATGGAAGAAGAAAGAGACTTGGGACTTAAAAGAAATGAAAGAACTCTACAAGGACTTTCTGACTCCATCAGAAAGAGCAATGTAAGAACAATGGGCATAGCAGAAGGAGAAGAAAGAGAGAAGGGAACAGAGAATATATTCAAACAAATTGTCGATGAGAACTTCCCAAACTTGTGGACAGAACTGGACCCTCGAATCCAAGAAGAAAATAGGACACCTAATTACCTCAATCCCAACAGGCCTTCTCCAAGGCACATTGTATTGAAGCTGTCTAAAATCAACGACGAAGAAAGAATCCTCAAGGCAACCAGGGAAAAGAAGATGGTACCTTACAAAGGAAAACCCATTAGATTATCATCAGATTTTTCAGCAGAAACGCTACAAGCCAGAAGGGAGTGGAACCAAATATTCAAACTATTGAAAGAGAGAAATTATGAGCCAAGAATAATATATCCAGCAAAGATATCCTTTAGATATGATGGAGGAATAAAGACCATTCCAGACATACAGAAGCTGAGGGAATTTTCTAATACATGACCTGCACTACAAGAAATACGAAAGGAGGCTATTGGGCAACCATCAACAGGGACAATTTGTGGCAACCAAAACTCAAAAAGGGGGAGAGTAAAGGCCTGAACCAGAATACGGGAATGGAGAAAGTAAGCGTGCTGAAGAAAATGGAATACTCTAAATACCAAACTTTCTTTTACATAAACTTAAGAGTAACCACTCAAAAAAAATCCAGAACTGAAATGTATACTGTAATAAAAGAAGAAACAGAGGGAAACATCACAGAATACCATGACACAGAACTAATAGACAAAAACAAAAAGGCAAAGAAACCATGGAGACACAGCATTACCAGAAAACTAAAGATAGAATGACAGGAAATCCTCACATATCAATAATCACCCTAAATGTAAATGGACTGAACTCACCAATAAAAAGGCACAGAGTAGCAGATTGGATAAAAAAACTAAAGCCAACCATATGCTTTCTCCAAGAGACACATCTCAGCTGCAAGGACAAGCATAGACTGAAAGTGAAAGGGTGGAAATTGACACACCAAGCAAATGGTACCCAGAGAAAATCAGGTGTAGCCATAATGATATCAGATGAAACAGGGTGAAAAGATAACAAGAGACAAAGATGGACATTTCATAATGGTGAAGGGGACTGTACAACAAGAAGACATAACAGTCATCAATATTTATGCCCCCAATCAGGGAGCACCGAAATATACCAAGCAACTAACTACTAACAGAACTAAAGGGAGAAATTGACCAAAACACAATTATACTAGGGGACTTAAATACATCATTGACAGCAATGGATAGATCATCCAAACAGAAAATAAATAATGAAAACGCAGCCCTAAATGACACATTAGATGAAATGGACATAATTGACATTTATAGAGCACTTCATCCTAAAACATCAGACTATATATTCATTTCTAGTGTACATAGAACATTCTCAACGATAGACCATATATTGGGACATAAAATCAGCCTCAGCAAATTTAAGAAGATTGAAATCATACCAAGCATATTCTCTGATCACAAGGCTTTGAAATTGGATATCAACTGCAAAAAGAAAGCAGGAAAAAACACAAATACATGGAGATTAACCAACATACTTTTAAAGAACGACTGGGTCAAAGAAGAAATTAGAGGAGAGATCAAAAATACATAGAAACAAATGACAATGAAAATACATCCTACCAAAATTTTTGGGATGCAGCAAAAGCAGTTTTAGGAGGGAAATTTATCTCATTACAGGCCTATCTCAAGAAACAAGAAAAATCCCAAATAAATAACCTCATGTTACACCTTAAAGAACTAGAAAAAGAAGAACAAGTAAAACCCAAGGTCAGCAGAAGAAAGGAAATAACAAAAATTAGAGCAGAACTAAATGAAATAGAGAACAAAAAGACAATAGAAAAAAGTAATGTGACAAAGAGATGGTTCTTTGAAAAGATTAACAAAATTAACAAACCCGTGGCCAGACTTACTAAGATAAAAAGAGAGAAGACAATAATAATAAACAAAATCAGAAATGAAAAAGGGGAAGTTATCATGGACACCACAGAAACACAAAGGATCATACAAGAATACTATGAAGGACTATATGCCACCAAATTCAATAACCTAGAAGAAATGGACAAGTTCTTAGGAACATATAGCCTTCCAAGGCTGAACCATGAAGAACTGGAAAATCTAAACAGACCGATCACCAATAAAGAAGTTGAACCAGTCATCAAAAACCTTCCCAAAAGCAAAAGTCCTGGACCAGATGGCTTCACTAGTGAATTCTAGCAAACCTTCAAAGAGGATCTAATACCAATCCTGCTCAAAGTCTTCCAAAAAATTGAAGAAGAGACAGTACTGCCTAACTCATCTTATGAGGCCAACATTACCCTGATACCAAAACCTGGTAAGGACAGCACAAAAAAACTACAGACCAACATCTCTGATAAATACAGATGCAAAAATCATAAACAAAATTCTAACAAATCGAATAAAGCAATGCATTAAAAAGATTATTCATCACGACCAAGTGGGGTTCAATCCTGGGGCACAAGGATGGTTCAACATCTGCAAATCCATCAATGTGTTACATCACATAAACAAAATAAAGGACAAAAATCATATGATTATATCAATTGATGCAGAAAAAGCATTTGACAAGATACAACATCCATTTATGATTAAAACACTTAATAAAATAGGTATAGAAGGAAAATACCTTAACATAATAAAGGCCATATATGACAAGCCCTCAGCTAATCTCATAATGAATGGTGAAAAATTGAAGCCCTTTACTCTACATTCAGGAACACGACGGATGTCCCCTATCACCTCTGCTTTCAACATAGTGTTGGAAGTCCTTGCCAGAGCAATCAGGGAAGATAAAGAAATACAAGGCATCCAAATTGGGAATGGAGAAGTTAAACTATCACTCTTTGCAGATGACATGATGCTATATATAGAAAACCCTAAAGACTCCACCAAAAAGCTATTAGAAACAATCAACGAATACAGTAAAGTTGCTGGCTACAAAATCAACCTACAAAAGTCCATTGCTTTCCTATATACTAACAATGAAATCTCATAAAAAGAAATACGAAAAACAATTCCTTTTGCAATTGCAGCAAAAAGAATAAAATACCTAGGAATAAACTTAACCAAGGATGTGAAAGACCTATATGCTGAAAAGTATAAGACATTTTTAAAAGAAATTGAAGAAGACACAAAGAAATGGAAAGACATTCCGTGCTCAAGAATCAACATAGTTAAAATGACCATATTCCCCAAAGCAATATACAGATTTAATGCAATCCCCATCAAAATCCCAATGGCAGTTTTTAAAGAAACAGAACAAAAAATCATCAGATTTGTTTGGAACCACAAAAGACCCCACATAGCCAAAGCAATCTTAAGAAAAAAGAACAATGCTGGAGGTATCACACTTCCTGACTTTGGCTTGTACTACGGGCTACAATAATCAAAACAGCATGGCATTGTCAGAAAAACAGACACATAGACCAATGGAATAGAATAGAGAACCCAGAAATAAAACCACATAAATATGGACAGATAATTTTTGACAAAGAAGCTAAAAACATACAATGGAGCAAAGACAGCCTCTTCAATAAATGGTGCTGGGAGAATTGGATAGCCACGTGTAAAAGAATCAAACTGGACTGCTATCTGTCACCATGTACCAAAATTAATTCAAAATGGATCAAAGACTTAAGCTTAAGACCTGACACAATAAACTGCATAGAAGAAAACATAGGTACTAAAATTATGGACCTTGGGTTCAAAGAGCACTTTATGAATTTGACTCCACAGGCAATGGAAGTAAAAGCTAAAATAAACAAATGGGACTATATGAAACTTAAAAGCTTCTGCACAGCAAAAGAAACCATTGACAAAATAAAGAGGCAACCAACTGAATGGGAGAAGATTTTTGCAAACAGTGCCTCTGATAAGGGGCTAATATCCAAAATGTACAAGGAACTCATGCAAGTCAACAACAAAAAACAAACAACCCAATTGAAAACCGGGCAGAGGACGTGGAGAGGCATTTCTCCAAAGAGGACATACAAATGGCAAATAGACATTTGAAAAAGTGTTCAACATCACTAATCATCAGAGAAATGCAAATAAAAACCACAATGAGCCTCACCCCAGTCAGAATGGCTGTCATCAACAAGACAAATAGCAACAAGTGTTGGAGAGGCTGTGGAGAAAAAGGAACCCTCATACAGTGTTGGTGGGAATGCAGACAGGTGCAGCCGTTATGGAAGGCAGTGTGGAGGTTCCTCTAAAAATTACGAATAGAATTACCATATGACCTAGCAATCCCTCTCCTGGGTATCTACCCCAAAAAATCTGAAAACATTTATCCATAAAGACACGTGTGCTCCAATGTTCATTGCAGCTTTGTTTACGATGTCCAAGACTTGGAAGCAACCAAAATGTCCTTCAATAGATGAATGGATAAAGAAGTTGTGGTATACATACACAATGGAATACTATTCGGCGGTAAGAAAAGATGATATCGGAACATTTGTGACAACATGAATGGATCTTGAGAGTATAATGCTAAGCGAAATAAGTCAGACAGAAAAAGCAGAGAACCATATGATTTCACTGATATGTGGTATATAAACCAACAACAGTAAAAGATGAAGACAAACAAATGAGAAACAAAAACTCATAGACACAGACAATAGTTTAGTGGTTACCAGAGGGTAAGGGGGGTGGGGGGGTGGGAGATGCGGGTAAGGGGGATCAAATATATGGTGATGGAAAGAGAACTGACTCTGGCTGGTGAACATACAATGGGATTTATAGATGATGTAATACAGAATTGTACACCTGAAATCTATGTAATTTTACTAACAGTTGTCACCCCAATAAATTAAAAATATATTAAAAAATATTGGTTATAAGAATGCTTAAGAGCGTGGCCAGTGCTCAAGAGCACAGAGCGCATAACACCAAGGCCACCAGTTTGATTTCCACGTGGGCCAGTGAGAAACAACGGCTTGAGCTTGGAGCTGAGCCGCCTGTGGGTGGCCATTTGGCTCAATGGTTAGAGTGCAGTGCTCATAACTCGGAGGTCTCTGGTTCAATTCTCACATAGGCCAGTGAGCTGTGCCCTCCACAACTTGATTGAAAACAATGACTTGACCTGGAGCTGAGCTGTGCCCTCCACAACTAGTTTGAAAACAATGACTTGACCAGGAGCTAATGGGTCCTGGAAAAGCACACTATTCCCCAGTATTCCCCAATTTAAAAAAAAGTAAAAAGAATGCTTAAGAAACTTAGTGAGAACTACAACAAAGATAGTAAGCATAAAGAAAGACATAAAAATCATAAAAAAGAAACAATCAGAAATAAAAAATACAATAACTGAAATGAAGTATACACTAGAATGAATCAACAGCAGATTAGATGAAGAGGAGGATCAAATCAGTGATTTAGAAGACAAGGTAGCAGAAAACACCCAAGTAGAACAACAGAAAGAAAAAAAAGAATTTAAAAAACTGAAGACACTTTAACAGACCTTTGGGACAACATCAAGCATAACAACATTTGCATTGTAGGAGTACCAGAAGCAGAAGAGAGAGAGCAAGGGATCAAGAACCTATTTGAAGAAATAATGACTGGAAACTTCCCCAACCTAGTGGAGGAAAAAGGCATACAAGGCCAAGAAGCACAGAGAGTCCAAAACAAGATGAACCCCAAACAAGCCCACCCCAAGGTACATTATAATTAAAATGACAAAGGTTAAAGACAAAGAGAAATTTAAAAGCAGCAAGAGAAAGACAAATATTTACTTAGAAGTGAGCTTCCATGAAACTATCAGCTGATTTTTCAACAGAAACTTTTCAGGCCAGAAAGGAATGGCAGGAAATATTCAAAGTAATGAAAAACAGAGGCCTACTACCAAGGCTACTCTCCCGAGCTAGGCTATCATTTAAAATTGAAGGAGAGAGTGGGATCCAAGATGGTGCAGTACATAAATAATGTGCATGGTTCATCTCATGAACACATCAAAATTACAACTAAATTATAGATCAACCTGGAGAACCATCTGAAGTCTAGCAGAACAGAACTTTTATAACTAAGAATATAAAGAGGAAGCCATGTTGAAACTGGTTGGAGGGGTGGAGATGTGAAACGGGCTGGCCCCAACCTCCACATGGCGGATGAAAATTGGGAGGTATATATCGGCCACATAGGTCCCCCATGGAAAAGCAAGGGACCCTAGTCTCACACCAGGCTTCCTAGACAGGAGTACTGGTACTGGGAAGAGGAGCTCCCACAACATCTGGCTGTGAAAAACAGTGGGGATTCCGATTGTCTGTGTAGGATGGAAGGCTGTGGGAAACCCAAATGTCCTCTTACAGAGCCCACACAGACTCGTTCACAGGCACTCACTCCGGGCTCTGGTGGAGGGACAGTAACTCAAGGAGCTTCAGAGATATAAGGGAAAAGACTAAGTTCTGTGGTTTCAGGGTGAGGACTAAAGGGACAATGACATTTTCCTTGGGTGAGGTCCTTTTCCCATAAAGCTGGCAGGAGAGGGCCATTTTCCCCATGTTGAGCCCTCCCTCATGTCCATGGCCAAATCTGAATCTGAATTAGTCTGGTGGGCTCCATTTGCTCCACTCTGGTGACTCACTGAAACCCCACCACACCCAACTCAGTACCACACAAGGCTTTATAAGAGGCTAAACTGTGGGGGGGACCTGCAGCTGGCAGCAGGCCTCGGAGAGTCCTGGCTTTTTGCAGAGCTACCTCAGGCCCAATATTGGTGGCAGCCATTCTCAGTTCATACCATAGCCTCTCCCACGCACCTCCAGGTCCAGAACAGGCAGCAACCAACCATGTATTGCTTTCAAGCTCACACCATGTAGTCCCCAGAGAGTCACAGGCAGTGGCTGACCTGGGCCAGTACCTCGACCTCTCCCAGGAGGCCCCAAAACCAACATAGTTGGAGGCTGACTTCAGACCACAGCAGAGCATCACTCATAACACTGTCAGCTGATTCTTTAACAGAAACTTTGCAGGCAAGAAGGGAGTGGCAGGAAATATTCAAAATTATAAAAAGCAAGGATCTACAACCAAGACTACTGTAGTCAGCAAGGCTGTCATTTAAAATAAAAGGACAGATAAAGAGCTTCCCAGACAAGAAAAAGCTAAAGGAGTTCATCATCACCAAATCAGTATTACAAGGAATATTAAAAGGATTTCTTTAAGACAGGGAAAACAAAGATTAAAAATATGAATAATAGAATGGAAATTGCTGCATATCTATCAACAATTACTTTCAATGTAAATGGATTAAATGCTCCAATCAAAAACACAGGGTGGCTAAATGGGTAAAAAACAAAACCCTTACATATGTTGCCTACAAGAGGCTCACTTCAGATTAAAAGACACACAAAGACTAAAAAAAGTAAAGAGATGGAAAACGTTATTTCATGAAAATGGAATAAAAAGCTAGGGTAGCAATGCTTATATTAGACAAAATAATTTTAAAACAAAGACTATAACAAGAGACAAAGAAGGACTCAGTAATCCCACTTCTGAGTACTTATCTCTACTTCGAGAGGACATAAGCATCCATATGTTCATGGCATAGTTATTTACAATGGCCAATATGTGGAGGCAGCATGGATGTCTATCAATGGATGAATGGATAAAGAATATATATATATATATATATATATATATATATATATATATATTCTCTCTCTCTCTCTCTCTCTATATATATATATATATATATATATATATATATATATATATATTCTTTATATATATATATATATATATGACTATTGCTGGAAGGGAATGAGTTCTTGCCATCTGTGGCAGCATGGATGGACTTGGAGTGTATTTTCCTGAGTGAAGTATGTCAGACAGAGAAAGACAGATGCAATGTGATTTCACTTATATGTGGAATCTAAAGTACAAAATGAACAAAGAAACATACTCATAGATACAGAGAACATTTTGATGGTTACCAGGTGTGAGGAGGGATAAGGGGGTGGGTGAAAAACGGGAAGGGATTAAGATGTACAAATTGGTTGTTACAAAGTAGTCATGGGGATGCAGGGAACAGCATAAGAAATACAGTCAACAATATTGTAATAACGATGTATGGGGTCATATGGGTACTAGATTTGTTGGGGTGATAGTTGGGAAGGGGTTGGGGGAGGGTGAAAAAGGTGAAGGGATTAAGAAGTACAAATGGTAATTAAAAATAGTCATGTGGAAGTAACGTAAAGCATAAGAAATATACTCAATAATATACTAATAACAATGTATAGTGCTTGGTGAGTACTAGACTAGTCAGGGGTCACTTCTTAAAATATACAAATGTCTAACCACTATGATGCACACCTGAAATTAATATAACATAATATTGAATGCTAACTGTAATTGAAAAATATTAAAAAGAGGGTGGAAAGGGGAATCAAATGTTCAAATTTCCAAGTATGAAACAAATAAGTGATGGAGATGTAAGGCACAGCGTGAGGAATATAAATAATATTGTGATAGCGTAGCATGGTGTCATATGTTTGCTGGACTTATGGTGATCACTTCTTTAGGTATATAAACATAGAATAACGATGGTGTACACCTGAAATTGATATAGTGTTGTATATTAGCTATATTTTTAATACAAATCTTTTTTTTAAAAAAATGAAGGAGAGATAAAGAGCTTCCCAGACAATAAAAAGCTAAAGGAATTCATTATCCAATAAGCCAGTACTACAAGAAATGTTAAAAGAACTTCTTTAAGAAGAAAAAGGGGGAAAACAAACAGAAAAAGAATAAAAATTCGAATAGTAAAATGGCAATAGCTATTTACTTATCAATAATCCCTTAAATGTAAATGGATTAAAAGTGTCAATCAAAAGACAGGATAACTGAATGGATAAAAAAAAAAAAACAAGACCCATGCATATGCTGTCTACAAGAGACCCACCTTAGATCGAAAGACACATAGGATGAAAGTATAAGGATGGTAAAAGATATTTCACACAAATGAAAATGAGAAAAAAGCTGGTGTAGCAATATGTACATATATCAGACAAAATAGACTTTCAAATGAAGACTATAATAAAAGACAAAGAAAAACATTACGATGATAAAGGGATCAATCCAACAAGAGGACATTACCCTAGTAAACATCTATGCTCCCAACACAGAAGAACCAAAATATACAAAACAAATATTGACTGACATAAAGACAGAGATCAACAGCAACACAATCATACCCATAGTAGGGGACTTTAACATCCCACTGACACCAATCAACAGATCTTCCAGACAGAAAATCAACAAGGAAACAGTGGCCTTAAAAGACATACTAGACCAGATGGATTTAGTTGATATTTTTAGAGCATTTCATCCCAAAGCAGCAGAATATACATTCTTCTTTAGTGCACATGGAACATTTTCCAAGATAAACCACATGTTAGGCAACAAAACAAGTCTCAATAAATTTAAGAAAATTGAAATCATATCAAGAGTCTTCTCTGACCACAATGGTATGAAACTAGAAATCAACTACAAGAAAAAAACCCTGAAAAAAACATAAACACTTGGAGGCTAAATAACATGCTACTAAATAATGAATGCATCAGTAATAAGATCAAGGAAGAAATCAAAAGATACCTTGAGACAATGAAAATGAAAACACAATGACCCCAAATCTATTGGACCCAGTGAAAGGAATCCTAAGAGGGAAATTCATAGCAATGCAGTCCTGCCTCAAGAAACAAGAAATATCTCCAATAACCGGTTTAACTTTAATTCTAAGGGAACAGAAAAAGAAGAGCAAACAAAGACCAAAGTGAGTACAATGAAGGGAATAATAAATATTATAGCAGAAATAAACAAAATAGAGACTAATATATATATATATATATATATATATATATATATATATATATATATATGATCACTGAAAACAAGAGCTGTTTTTCAAAAAAGATAAATAAAATTGACAAAACTTTAACCAGACGAGAGAGAGAGAGAGAGAGAGAGAGAGAGAGAGAGAGAGAAAACAAATAAATAAAATCAGAAATGAAAGAGAAGTGACAACCCTCACCTTAGAAACACAAAAATATTTAAGAAAACACTACAAGCAACTATATGCCACCAAACTGGACAATCTGGAAGAAATGGATAAATTTCTAGAAGCATACAATCTCTCAAGGCTGAACCAGGAAGAAACAGAAAATTTGATTCGACCAATTCCTACTAATGAAATCAAATCAGTAATCAACAAGCTCCCAACAAACAAAACTCCTGGACCAGATGGCTTCACAGGTAAATTTTATGAAACATTCAAAGAAGAATTAACACCTATTAACCTCAAGCCATTCCAAAAAATTCAAGAGGGGGGCAGGCTTCCAAGCTCATTTTACAGAGCTACCATTACCCTGATTCCAAAACCAAAGACCTTACAAAAAGAGAAAACTATAGGTCAATATCCCTAATGAACATAGATGCAAAAATCCTCAACAAAATATTAGAAAACTGAATTTAGCAACACATTAAAAAGATCATACACCACAATCAAGTGGGATTCATTTCTGGTATACAAGGTTGGTTAAATATCCACAAATCAATTAGCCTGATACACCACATAAACAAAATGAAAAATAAAAGTCGGGCCGGCCGGTGCCTTGGGTGGTTGGAGCTCTGTGCTCCTGATGCCGAGGTCACTGGTTTGATTCCCACAAGGCGAGTGAGCTGCGTGAGCTGCCGCAGGGTGCTCTGTGCTACCCTGTGCTGCCATGGGTGGCCAGCAGCCAGTGTGTGTCGCTGTGTACTGCAGCTGAGTGGCTGCTGTGTGCTACCTTGTGCTAGCCTTGAGTGGACCAACAACTCACACAGAAAAAAAAAAAGAAAAAGAAAAATCATGGTCATATCAATAGATGCAGAAAAAGTGTTTGACCAAATCCAGCATCCAATTATGATAAAAACTCTCAGTAAAGTGGGAATTGAGGGAACATATGTCAACATAATAAAGGCCATATATGAGAAATGACAAACCAACAGGTAATATCATACTCAATGGGGAAAAGCTAAAAGCATTCTCCTTAAGATCAGGAGCAAGGTAAGGATGCGCACTTTCACCACTTTTACCCAACGTAGTCCTGGAAGTCCTAGCCACACAATCAGACAAGAAAAAGAAATAAAATGCATCCAAATTGGAAAGAAGGAGGTAAAATTATCATTGGCAGATGACATGATACTATATATAGAGAACCCCAAAGATTTTACCAAAAAACTATTAGAATTGATACATGAATGTAGCAAAGTAGCAAGATACAAAATTAATATTCAGAAATCCATTGCATTTTGTACATAAATAATGAACTCTCAGAGAGAGAAATTAAGAAAAATAATCCCATTTACAATTGCACCAAAAAAGGAAAATACCTAGGAATAAATTTAACCAAGGAAGCAAGGAAGTAAAAGACCTGTACTCAGAAAATTAAAAGACATTGAAGGAAGAAATTAAAGAAGATACAAATAAATGGAAACATATATCGTTCTCATGAATAGGAAGAATTAATATAGTTAAATAGTACATACTACCTAAAACAATATATACTTGCAATGCACTCCTTATCAAAATACCAATGACATTTTTCACAGAACTCGAACTAATAATCCTAAAATTTATATGGAGCCATAAAAGACCATGAATAGCCTTGACAATCCTGAGAAAGAAGAACAAAGCTGGAGGTATCACACTACCTGATGTCAACTTATACTACAAGGCCATAGTAATCAAAACAGCATGGTATGGGCAAAAACAAACAAACACAGATACATAGATTAATGGAACAGAACAGAGAGCCCAGAAATAAATCCATGCTGATATGATCATTTAATCTATGAAAAAAGAAGCATCAATACACATGGGGGTAAAGACAGTCTATTCAATAAATGGTGCTGGGAAAACTGGACAGATACACACACAAAAATGAGACTGGACGTCCTTTTTACTCCATATACAAGAATAAACTCAAAATGAGTTAAAGACTTAAATGTATGACCCGAAACCACAAAACTCCTACAAGAAATTAGAGGAAGTAAACTCTCAGCCATTATCCTCAGTAATACTTTTCACTGATATATCTCCTCAGGCAAGGAAAACAAAAGAAAAAAATAAACAAATGGGACTACATCAAACTAAAAAGTTTTTTTCACAGCAAAGGAAACCATCAACAAAATGAAAAGACAGCCTACTGAATGAAAGAAGATATTTGCTAATGATACATCTGGTAAGTGGTTAATATCCAAAATTCATAAATAACTCCTATAACACAATACCAAAAAAAATCCAGTTAAAAAAACTTGGCAGAACACCTGAATAGATATTTCTCCAAAGAGGACATATAGATGGCCAATAGACATATGAAAAAATGCTGAACATCACTAATCATCAAAGAAAAGCAAATAAAAACCTCACTCCTGTCAGAATGGCTATCATCAATATATCAACAAACAACAAGTGTTGGCGAGGATGTGGAGAAAAGGCAACCCTTGTGCACTGTTGGTGGAATTGCAAATTGGTGCAGCCACTATAGAAAACAGTATGGAGTTTCCTCAAAAAAATTAAAAATAGAACAACCTTATCATCCAGCAATTCCACTTCTGAGTATTTATCCAAAGAAATCCAAAACACTAATTTGAAAAAAAAAAAATATGTTTACTGCAGTGCTATTCACAATAGCCAAGATATGGAAACAATTGAAATTCTCATCAATAGACGATTGAATAAAGAAATTGTGATACATTTATACAATGGAGTATTACTCTGCCATAAAAAAGAATGAAATCTTACCATTTGCAACAACATGGATGGGCCTAAAGGGTATTATGCTAAGTGAAATAAGGCAGACTGAGAAAGACAAATACCACATGATGCCATTTATATGTGGAATCCAAAGAATAGAGTAAAAGAACCAAAACAACAGAAATAGACTCATAGATGCATAGAACAAACTGACAGTTGCTGAAAGGGAGGGGTTGGGAGGACGCGTAAGAAGGGTGAAGAGATTAGGAAGTACAAATTGGTAGTTACAAAATAATCACGGGGGGCTGGCCTGGTGACTCAGGTGGTTGGAGCTCCGTGCTCTTAACTCCGAGGGCTGCCAGTTTGATGGTCCAGTGGGCTCTCAACCACAAGGTTGCCGGTTCAACTCCTTGAGTCCCGCAAGGGACGGTGGGCTCTGCCCCCTGCAACTAAGATTGAACACGGCACCTTGAGCTGAGCTGCCGCTGAGCTCCCGGATGGCTCAGTTGGTTGGAGCGCATCCTCTCAACCACAAGGTTCCCGGTTCGACTGGACCTGGAGCTGAGCTGCACCCTCCACAACTAAGACTGAAAGGACAACAACTTGAAGCTGAACGGCACCCTTCACAAGTAAGATTGAAAGGACAACAACTTGACTTGAAAAAAAGTCCTGGAAGTACACACTGTTCCCCAATAAAGTCTTGTTAAAAATAAATAAATAAATAAATAAATAAATAAATAAATAAATAAATAAATAAAATTTTGAAAAATAATAATAATCACAGGGATGTGAAATACATTATGGGAAATATATCATAAATATATTTTTGTGAATAATATAATATAATTGTGACTAATATTTTTGTGAATAATATTCTAAAACGCATGTACAGTGTCAGATGGATACTAGAGTTATTGGGGGAGGAGCACTTCATAATTCACATAAATGCCTAAACACTGCACTGTACACCTGAAACTAATATAAAATAATATTGAATGTCAACTATAATTAAAAAATATATAGTCACAGAATGTAAAGTACGATATAAGGAATACAGTAATATTGTAATAGCTATGTACAGAGTCCGATGGGTAGTAGACTTGTTGGGGTTATCACTTTGTGAGGGGTGTAAATGTCTAATCACTATGTCATTTTGTACACTTGAAAATAATAATAATTTCTTTTGTGGGATTCAGTGAAGACAGTATTTCAAGTGAAATTTATGGCCTTAAATTTTTATGTTTTTCTGCCGATACCATACTGTTTTGATTCTTGTTGCCCTGTAATACAAGCTGAAGTCAGGGAGTGTGATACCTCGAGCATTGTTCTTTCTTCTTAGGATTGCTTTGGCTACTTGGGGTCTTTTGTGGTTCCATACAAATCTGATGATTTTTTGTTCTATTTGTTTAAAAAATTCCATGGGGTTTTTTATGGAGATTTCATTAAATCTGTATACTGCTTTGGGTAATATAGCCATTTCAACTATGTTGTTTCTTCCAATCCATGAACACGTGCTCCAATGTTCATTGTAGCTTTATTTATGGTGGCCAAGACATGGAAACAACCAAAGTGTCCTTCGATAGATGATTGGGTAAAGAAGTTGAGGTAGTGACATCATAGGAATGGTGGCAGCGAGGTGGTTTTCTTGAGTTCTCCTCTGGAAGTTACCACAAATTGAACATCTAAAACCCATCAAAGCAATCTCTGCTCATCACACAGAACAGCTAAGAGACTCGTACAAGGATTACTTCAAGGTGGGCAAATTGGGTGAGCAGGGGAAGAGGGAAGGGAGTGGAGTGGAGTCACAGCCTGCATCTGTGGCTATGGAGATACAGGGGGTCCCAGGAAGGAACAGAGACCACAAAAGCCAGGAGATGGGCTCTTTCCCTGTGTCCCGCAGCTGATCTCTCACTCCGAGAGAGCAGCATATTCAGCATTTGAGGCAGTAACCTCAGCTGAGACATACATCTGGGTCCTAGGTCAGAAAAATGATGTAAACACCATACCTGGGACCCTCCCCCCACTCTCCCAATCCTACCCCCACCCTTTCAGAGACTAAGGCTGGCCCCTGAACTGAGGAGTAGTGTCAGATTACAGAGGAGCCCTAGTGCTCAATCTGGGAAGACCCTGCTTGCAGCTCTGACCAAGGGAAGGGGCTTGGAAGAGTGTGCCACTGTTGGGCTGAGAGAGAAGACTCCTCCATCCCCAGCCCCCACGTTTTCTGGCCTGCCTAGGGCAGGGCAATTACATCTGCAGAGATAATACCCAGGGGTCAGCAGTAGGCAGCAGAGGCAGCTCTGGGCTTTCAGCAGCTCAGAAATCTCCAGCCCTCCACATACACAGACACATACACACACACACACACACACACACACACACACACACACACACACACGGAAGAAGTGCCCTAAGACTCAGGAGACCTGGGAACAGGGCTGGTTGTGTTAATCTCAGTGCGCATATGTGCAGGCAAGAGCAGAAACTGCACTGACTTTGAAAAACTACCATCAAGACCCCATAGCCCCACTCATCTAAAACTGCAGTCCCAGGGTCACTCTGGGCACCAGGTGACTGGCTCTGCCTGCACAAGAAGCAAAGGACTCTTTGGTACAGCAGACAACAACCTGGAGATAACTTGGTGGGCTTAAGCCAAGACTGGTGATGCTTTTTTTGTTTTGTTTTGTTTTGTTTTGGTATTTTTGATACTTTTGCCTGTTTTGAGTGTGGGTTATCAGTTGTTTTTATATGTGAGTGTATTTGGTTTTTTCTTTGTTGTTGTTGTTCTTCTGCTTGGAGATTTGCTTTGTTCTGAAGTTGCCCTACACCAGGGCTCAGCTAAAGCACAATACTCAACACACCCAGAGTCCAACTCCAGACCAAACCAGAGTATTACCGGGTTTCACCTATAAGTGACACACCCAGAGGGAATTCTCTACAGGCACAAGAGCCCAAAGAGACTAAGCCTCATTTGAGCAGTCAACCCTCACGCAGCAGAACATCCACTGTGGGCAGAGCCAAGTCTTACAACTAGTCACCCCAAGAGTGAATCCCACCTGCTGACAATCCAAAAGCAATTAAAGATCAACTTTAACAGGACAGTATCCACAACACAAGAGCCACCTTTGGAGCACATGCACAGGAGATGAAGGAAGTGGTGCAATTCAAATATAAAGGATACATACTACATAACATAACCCAGCAAAACCAAGAACCCTACAGGATCTACCTAATACATAAAATAAAACACTGAGAGTCAGCCAGAATGGGGAAACAAAGAAACATGTCCCAAATAAAAGAACAGAAGAAACCTCTAGAAATGGAACCAAATGAAACAGAGGTAACCAATCTATCAGAGACAGAGTTCAGAACACTGAAGATAAGAATGTTTAAGGAGCGTAGTGACAACATAAAGAAGGATAAGAAATCATAATGAACAACCAGTTAGAAATAAAGAATACAATAACTGAAATAAAGAACACACTTGGAGGAATTACCAGCAAGTTAGATGAGGCAGAGGATTGAATCAGCGACTTAGAAGACAAGTTAGCAGAGATCACCCAAATGGAACAACAAAAAGAAAAAAGAATAAAAAACAATGAAAATGCTTTAAGAGAGGCAGGAAGGGATCGAAAACATATTTGAAGTAATAATGTCCCAAAACTTCCCTAACCTGTGAAGGAAACTGACATACAAGCCCAGGAAGTGCAGAGAGTTCTAACCAGGATAAATCCAAATAGGTCCACACCAAGACACATTATAGTTAAAATGGCAAAGGTCAGAGACAAAGAGAGAATCCTAAAAGCAGCAAGAGAAAGACAGCGGGTTACATACAAGGGAACTCCCATAAGACTATCAAATGACTTTTCTACAGAAATATTGCAGGCCAGGAGGGAGTGGCAGGAGTTACTCAAAGTGATGGAAAACAAAGGCCTACCACCTAGATTCCTTTATCCAGCAAGGCTATCATTTAAAGTTGAAGAAGAGATAAAGAGCTTCCCAGAAAAGAATAAGCTAAAAGAATTTATTACCACCAAGCCAGCATTACTAGAAATACTAAAAGGACTTCTGTAAATAAAAGAAAGATGAAAACAATCTAACTACAAATTTAAAAATGTCAATAACTATGTACCTATCAATAATCACTTTAAATGTAAACGGATTAAATGCTCCAATCAAGAGACATAGGGTGGCTGAGTGGATAAGAAAGCAAGACCCTTGTACATGCTGTATACAAGAGACTCACCTCAGATCAAAAGACACACACAGGTTGAAAGTGAAGGGTTGGAGTAAGATATTTCATGCAAATGGAAATGAGAGAAAAGCTGATTTGCAATACTTATATCTGACAAAATAGACTTTAAAATGAAGAACATATTAAAACACAAAGATGGGCTCTATATAACAATAAAGGGATCAATCCGAAAATAGGACATAACCCTAGTAAACATCTATGCACCCAACATAGGAGCACCTAAATATATAAAACAGACATTGACTGACATAAAGACAGAGATCAACAGCAACACTATCATAGTAGGGGATTTCAACACAGCTCTGACAACAAGGGACAGGTCTTCCAGACAGAAAATCAATATGAAAACAACAGCGTTAAATGATACATTGGACCACTTGGATTTAATCGATATTTTCAGAGTATTTCACCCCAAAGCTGCAGAACACACATTCTTCTCAAGTGCACATGGAACATTTTCCAAGATAGACCATATGTTAGGCCACAAAACAAGTCTTGATAAATTTAAGAAAATTGAAATCATACCAAATGTCTTCTCTGAAGACAGTGCTATGAAATTAGAAATGAACTACAGGGAAAAAAACTAGAAGACACACCAATTCATGGAGGCTGAATAACATGTTACTAAATAATGAATGGGTCAACCAGGAGATCAAGGAAGAAATCAAAAGATATCTCGAGACAAACGAAAATGAAAACACGGCGACCCAATATCTATGGGATGCCGCAAAAGCAGTCCTAAGAGGGAAATTCATAGCATTGCAGGCCTACCTAAAGAAACAAGAAACATCACTAATCAACAGTTTATCTTCACACTTAAGGGATCTGGAAAAAGAGCAGAAAAATAAGCCCAAAGGGAGTACAAGGATGGAGATAATAAAGATCAGAGCGGAAATAAATCAAATAAAACCAGAAAAGGCAATACAAAAGATCGATGAATCTAAGAGTTGGTTCTTAGAGAAGATAAACAAAATTGACAAACCTTTAGCCAGACTCATTAAAAAGAGAGAGAGAGAGGATCCAAATTAATAAAATCAGAAATCAGAAATGAAAGAGCAGAAGTGACAACAGACACTGCAGAAATACAAAAAATTTTAAGAAATTACTATGAGCAACTATATGCCAACAAATTTGACAATCTGGAAGAAATGGACAATTTTCTAGAAGCGTACAACCTTCCAAGGGTAAGTCAAGAAGATACGGAAAACCTGAATGGACTGATTACCACCAGGAAAATTGAATCAGTAATCAACAAGCTCCCAAAAAACAAAAGCCCTGGACCAAATGGCTTTACAGGTGAATTTTACAAAACATTCAAAAAAGAATTATCATCTATTCTCCTCAAGCTCTTCCAAAAAATCCAGAAGGAGGGAAGGCTCCCAAACACTTTTTATGAGGCAACTATCACCCTGATCCCAAAATCAGAAAGACACTACAAAAAAGGAAATCTACTGGCCGATATCTCTAATGAACATAGATGCAAAAATCCTCAACAAAATATTAGTGAACAGAATTCAGCAATACATTAAAAAGATCATACACCATGGTAAAGTAGGATTCATTCCTGGTATGCAAGTGTTGTTCAACCTCCTCAAATTAATTAATGTGACATACCACATTAACAAAATGAAAAATAAAAATCATATGATCATATAAATAGATGCAGAAAAAGCAATTGACAAAATCCAGCAGCCATTTATGATAAAAACCCTTAAGAAAGTGGGAATAGAGGGACCATGTCTCAACATAATAAAGGCCACATATGATAAACCCACAGCTAACATCATACTCAATGGGGAAAAGCTAAAACCATTCCACTTAAGATCAGGAACAAGGTAAGGTTGTCCACTTTCTTCACTTCTATTCAACATAGTGCTGGAATTTCTAGCCACACAATTAGACAAGAAAAAGAAATAAAAGGCATCCAAATTGGTAAGGAGGAAGGAAAATTGTCATTATATGCAGATGACATCATACTATATATAGAAAACCCTAAAGACTCCACAAAAAAACTATTAGAGCTGAGAAATGAATTTGGTAAAGTAACAGGATACAAAATGAATATTCAGAAATCAGTTGCATTTGTATATACCAATAATAAAATATCAGAAAGAGAAATTAAGAAAACAATCCCATTTACAACTGCTTCAAAGACTATAAAAAACCTGGGAATAAATTTAACCAAAGAAGTAAAAGATCTGTACTCAGAAAATTATAAGACACTGAAGAAAGAAATGAAAGAAGATACAAATAGATGGAAACACATACCATGCTCATGGATAGGAAGAATTAATATAGTTAAAATGTCCATACTGCCTATGGCAATATACATATTCAATGCAATTCCTATCAAACTACCAAGGATTTTTTTCACAGAAATAGAACATATAATCCTAAAATTTATCTGGAACCATAAAAGACCCCGGATAGCCTCGGCAATCTTGAGAAATAAGAACAAAATGGGAGGTATAACGATACCTGTCATCAAATTACACTACAAGTCTACAGTAATCAAAACAGCATGGTACTGGCCTGAAAACAGACACATAGATCAATGGAACAGAATAGAGAGCCCAGAAATAAATCCATGCCTATATGGTCATTTACCCTACAACAATGGAAACAAGAATTTACGGTGAGGTAAAGACAGTCTATTCAATAAATGGCGCTGGGAAACCTGGACAGACACATGGAAAAATATGAAGCTGGACCACCTCCTTACACCATATACAAGAATAAATTGAAAATGGATAAAAAAAAAAAAAAGACTTAAATATAAGGTCTGAAACCATAAAATTCCTAGAAGAAATATAGGAAGAAACTTTACAGACATTACCCGGAGTAAGATTTTTACTGATATATTCTCTCGGGCAAGGGAAGTAAGAGAAAAAGTAAACATGTGGGATTACATCAAACCAAAAAGGTTTTTCACAGCAAAGAAACCATCAATAAAACAAAAAGGGATCCTACTGAATGGGAGAAGATATTTGCCAACGATATATCTGATAAGGGGTTAATATCACAAAGTTATAAAAAACTCAACTCCCAGAAACCAAACAACCCAATTAAAAAACGGGCAGAGGATATGAAGAGACATTTTTCGAAAGAGGATAGACAGATGGCAAACCCACATATGAAAAAATGCTCAACCTCACTAATCATTAGAGAAATGCAAATAAAAACCACAATGAGATACCACCTCACTCCAGTCAAAATGGCTATCTACAAACAACAAGTGCTGGCGAGGATGTGGAGAAAAGGGGACCCTTGTGCACTGTTGGTGGGATTGCAGATTGGTGCAGCCACTATGGAAAACAGTATAGCGGTATCTCAAAAATCTGCAAATGGAGCTATCTTATGATCCAGCAACCCCACTCCTAGGTATCTATCTGGAGAAATCCAAAACTCTAATTCAAAAAACTTTATGCACCCCTATGTTTACTGCAGCACTATACACAATAGCCAAGACATGGAAACAACCTAAATGCCCATCGGTAGATGACTGGATTAAGAAACTGTGGTACATTTGTACAATGGAGTATTACACAGCCATAAAGAAGAAAGAAATCTTACCATTTGCAACAACATGGATGGACCCAGAGAACATTATGTTAAGTGAAATAAGTCACACAGAGAAAGACAAATAACATATGATCTCACTTATATGTGGAATCTAAAGGAAAGAATAAGTGAATGAACTAATCAGAAACAGTTTTGGAGACATAGAGGAAAAACTGAGGGTTGCTAGATGGGAGGGGTTGTGGGGATAAGGGGGAAGGTGAGGGGATTAGAAAGCACAGTCAGTAACCACAAAATGGCCACGGGGTTTTGAAAATTAATTTGGGGAATGTAATCAATAATGTTGTGAAGATTTTGTAGGGTATCCGATGGACACTTGTCCCATTTGGGAGACAACTTCAGGGATGATGTAGATGCCTGATCACTGCACTGTACACCTGAAGCTGAAGGTGAACACTAATGAATGCCAACTATAATTATATATATATATATATATATATATATATATATATATATATATATATATTTACAAGAAGCAGAGTACAGCATTGGGAATAGAGACGGTGGAAATGGAATGGCTGTGTGCGATGTCAGAGGGATAGTGGATGAGGGGAGGGGGTTTGTCACTGTGTGAGGGATATCAATTATAAATGTTTAACTATTATATTGTTTTGTGCATCTGAAACTAATAAAAAATGTTATAATAATAAAAAAGTAATGAGACAAAAAGAAGTTGTGGTATATATGCACAATGGAATACTATTCTGCCATAAGAAAAGATGAAATAGTACCATTTGCGACCACATGGATAGATCTTGAGATTATTTTGCTGAGCAAAATAAGTCAGACAGAAAAAAATCGAGAATTATATGCTTTCACTGATATGTGGTATATAAAACTGAGAACAACAAAAGAACAAGAGAAACAAATGAAGAAATGAAAACTCATAGACACGGACAATAGTTTAGTGGTTACCAGAGGATCAGGGGGAAGGGGGGTGATAGATGAAGGTAAAGGGGATCAAATATATGGTGATGGACAGAGAATTGGCTCTGGGTGGTGAACACACAATGTGAAATATATAGATGATGTACTACAGAATTGTACACCTAAAATCTATGTAACTTTACTAACAATTGTCACCCATCAAAAAAATCTCATTATCAATAAGGAACTTGCATTTTTGTGCATTAAGAACAAATAAAGTTTCACAGAAAAAGTAAAAAAGAAAAAAAATTGTTATATGATATGTCCAGAATAAGCAAATCTATAGAGATAGAAAGTAGAATCATGGTTGACAGGGGTGTAGGGGCAGTGGAGAAGAAATGGAAAGTGATAGCTAATGGATCCAGGGTGTCTTTTGGGGGTAATAAAACTGTTTTAAAATTGATTGTGGTGTTGAGTGTACAACACTGAATATATTTAAAAAATTGAATTGTGCAATTTAAATAGGTGAGTTGTTTACTACGTGTATTATCTCTCAATAAAGCTGTTATTTTTTTAAATTTTATTTTATTAAATTTATTGGGGTGACAATTGTTAGTAAAATTACATAGATTTCAGGTGTACAATTCTGTATTACATCATCTATAAATCCCATTGTGTGTTCATCACCCAGAGTCAGTTCTCCTTCCATCACCATATATTCGATCCCCCTTCCCCTCATCTCCCACCCCCCACCCCTCTTACCCTCTGGTAACCACTAAACTATTATGTGTGTCTATGAGTTTCTGTTTCTCATTTGTTTGTCTTGTTCTTTTGTTGTTTTTGGTTTATATACCACATATCAGTGAAATCACATGGTTCTCTGCTTTTTCTGTCTGACTTATTTCGCTCAGCATTACACTCTCAAGATCCATCCATGTTGTCACAAATGTTCCTATATCATCTTTTCTTACCGCCGAATAGTATTCCATTGTGTATATATACCACAACTTCTTTATCCATTCATCTATCGAAGGACATTTTGGTTGTTTCCATGTCTTGGCCAGGACTTGAAGAGACATTTCTCCAAAGAGGACATACAAATGGCAAATAGACATATGAAAAAATGCTCAACATCACTAATCATCAGAAAATGCAAATAAAAACCACAATGAGTTATCACCTCACCCCAGTCAGAATGGCTATCATCAACAAGACAAATAGTAACAAATGTTGGAGAGGCTGTGGAGAAAAAGGAACCCTCATACACTGTTGGTGGGAATGCAGACTGGTGCAGCCATTATGGAAGGCAGTGTGGAGGTTCCTCAAAAAATTACGAATAGAATTGCCATATGACCCAGCAATACCCTCTCCTGGGTATCTACCCAAAAAATCTGAAAACATTTAGAGATAAAGACACGTGTGCTCCAATGTTCATTGCGCTTTGTTTACGGTGGCCAAGACATGGAAACAACCAAAAGCTGTTATTTTTTAATCTTGAAAAAAGGCAAAACATTAAAAAGCTAAGCATCCAAGTTAAGAAGTTAGAAAAAGACCAACAAAATAAACCTCACAGTGGAAGAATGAAAAATACAAGAGCTGAAATAAATAAAATAGAAAGCAAAAATACATTAGACACTATCAACACAGCCAAAAGTTGTTTCTTTAAATGGTATCATAAAAAAGGCAAACCTGTGGCGAGACTAATCAAGAAGAAACATTGTAAATGGACAATATTAGCAATGAACAAAAAGACATAATAATCAATATGCAGAGGTTTTAAAAGCTAGAATACTATAATTAACTTTATAACAATGAATTTGAAAACACAGATGAGATGGATGGATTCCTTGAAAAAATAGAACTTACCAAAACTGACTCAAATAAGAAAAACTGACCAGAAAATCCAAAGGGTCATATCATGACTGAGGAAATTAAATCAGTAGTTTAAAAGTCCCTCTGCCCCACAAAACAGGCCCAGATTGAATAGATAATTCCAATCTTATACAAACTCTTCCAGAGTACAGAAAGAAGTAACATTATTTGATGCATTTTATGAGACTAGCACTACCCTTAAAGCAAAACCAGACAAAATCATTGTTGTTTTGTACACCTGAAACTAATTTTAAAATAGGGTTAAATTTTTAAAAATGTTTAATATAACAAGAAAGTACACATTCTCTTCCAAATCAAGTTGTAGGTATTGTATTCTTCTCCATTTTAATAAAGTTTATGGTCATCTCTTGGGAAAAAAATTGTAGATAAGTCTCACTTATAAACATAGATGTGAAAATTTTAAACTACCAGCAAGTAGAATCCAGGAATGTATAAAAAAAAAAATATGTCATGATCATGTGATAGAATGCAAAATTACCTTAACATTTAAAAAAATCTATCAAAGTTTAACTCATACATTCTATTAGGTTGGTGCAAAAGTAATTGTGGTTTAAAAAGTTAAAAATAGACAACTTCCGGAAAAATGGCGGAGTGAGGTGAGCCTCTGTAAAGCTCCCCTGGAATTTACAAAGAATCGAACAACAAAAACTCCACAAAGGACTCCCTGCACAGCAGACAGGCAAGACGAAGAGGCCCACTACCGACTGAAATCACCTACAGGTGGGAGATTAAATCACCTACAGGTGGGAGATTTGCGCGAGTGGAGGGAGGAGGAAAGGGAGAAGCGCGCGGAGACGGAGCTGCGCGGGCCCAGGACGCAGACCTAGCTCAGTGCGCCGAGCTCGCTGCTTCCCGGAACTACCGCAGCTGCGGGAGAGGGAAGAACTCGGACTGCTAGGGCTCCGCCAGGGCTCCACAGGGCTGAGGGGACAGCATATAACACGGATGAACCCAACGCTCACGGCAGAGACCTCGGAGAAAAGACTGATGGAAAAAGGCTGAAAACGGTGGTTTAAGCCCGCACTGCCGAGCAGAGAACGGAGCCTTAGGCACTGAGACTAGCCGCCCCCTCCCTCCCCTCCCAGAGCTCGCCCCGCCCCCACCTGCCCGGTGCTAGAAGCGAAACAGTAGCAGTGTCAGATCAAAACAACAGAAAATTTGCTGTTTTGAGATCTGTGGACCGCAAACACAAATTCACAGCCCAACTAGTTCCAGCAAAGGGGAGAGAGCTGTGGAAGCAGGACCGGCTGTGCTGGTGGTCGCCGCCATTGCTCTGGGCCACCTCTCACAACTCACCCCGCCCCTGACCCCACCTATCTGGGCGGATCCCTGCAGGAGTAAACAGAACTGCTGAAATATACGGGCTCTGAATCAGCAGCTGGAAGAGTTTTCGAACATCAAAAGCTCTCCGCATACCCACCGGGACACTGCGCCCTGTGACCTAGACGAACTATTAACAGAGGAGAAGCCCATCTCCCAGGGAATTCCCCCATTGCGTGAGAAGTTGGAATAGTGCAGAGAAAACATAGCAGTACTGTGTGGGAGAAGAAAAATAAGTTGCAGTTAGAGAAATAATAAAACATTCTACCAACAAATACTGGCAAACAAAACAAAGACCGCTTCCTATCAACCTGTTGCAGAAGTCACTCCTGTAGATGTCTAGGAAGAGAAATAGTAAACCAGTAATCGCCATGAATAACCAAGGCAACAACATAGCTCAGAAAGAAAGTGAAAAATCTCCAGAGAAGGCACTTAAAGATACAGAAATATGTGACTTAAATGACAGAGAATTCAAGATTGCAGTTCTGAAAAAACTCAACGAAATACAAGAAAACACAGATAGGCAGTTAAAGGAACTCAGAAACTCAATCAAAGAACAGCATGAACATTTTACGAAAGAGATTGAAATCTTAAAAAAGAACCAAATAGAATTTCTGGAGATTAAGAACTCAATAGAAGAAATTAAGAATGAAATAACCAGCTTAGGTAGTAGAGTTGACCAGATGGAGCAAAGAATCAGTGACATCGAAGATAGAAACCTGGAAATGACACAAATTGAAGAAGAAAGAGACTTGAGACTTAAAAGAAATGAAAGAACTCTACAAGAACTTTCTGACTCCATCAGAAAGAGCAATATAAGAATAATGGGCATACCAGAAGGAGAAGAAAGAGAGAAGGGAACAGAGAATATATTCAAACAAATTGTCGATGAGAACTTCCCAAATTTGTGGACAGAACTGGACCCTCGAATCCAAGAAGCAAATAGAACACCTAGTTAACTCAATCCCAACAGACCTTCTCCAAGGCACATTGTATTGAAGCTGTCTAAAATCAACGACAAAGAAAGAATCCTCAAGGCAGCCAGGGAAAAGAAGACGGTAACTTACAAAGGAAAGCCCATTAGATTATCATCAGATTTTTCAGCAGAAACTCTACAAGCCAGGAGGGAGTGGAACCAAATATTCAAACTATTGAAAGAGAGAAACCATGAGCCAAGAATACTATATCCAGCAAAGATTTCCTTTAGATATGACGGAGGAATAAAGACCTTTCCAGACATACAGAAGCTGAGGGAATTTTCTAATACACGACCTGCACTACAAGAAATACTAAAGGAGGCTATTCGACCACCATCAACAGGGACAATTTGTGGCAACCAAAACTCAAAAAGGGGGAGAGTAAAGGCCTGAACCGGAATATGGGAATGGAGAAAGTAAGCGTGCTGAAGAAAATGGAATACTCTAAATATCAAACTTTCTTTTACATAAACTTAAGGGTAACCACTCAAAATAAATCCAGAATTGAAATATATACTGAAATAAAAAAAGAAACAGAGGGAAACATCATAGAATACCACCACACAGAAATAATAGACAACAACAAAAAGGCAAAGAAACAATGGAGACACAACCTTACCAGAAAACTAAGGATAGAATGACAGGAAATCCTCACATATCAATAATCACCCTAAATGTAAATGGACTGAACTCACCAATAAAAAAGCACAGAGTAGCAGATTGGATCAAAAAACTAAACCCAACCATATGCTGTCTCCAAGAGACACATCTCAGCTACAAGGACAAGCATAGACTCAAAGTGAAAGGGTGGAAATTGACACTCCAAGCAAATAGTACCCAGAGAAAATCAGGTGTAGCCATAATGATATCAGATGAAACAGACTTCAAGGTGAAAAAGATAACAAGAGACAAAGATGGACATTTCATAATGGTGAAGAGGACTGTACAACAAGAAGACATAACAGTCATCAATATTTATGCCCCCAATCAGGGAGCACCGAAATACACCAAGCAACTACTAACAGAACTAAAGGGAGAAATTGACCAAAACACAATTATACTAGGGGACTTAAATACATCATTGACAGCTATGGATAGATCATCCAAACAGAAAATAAATAACGAAATAGTAGCCCTAAATGACACATTAGATGAAATGGACATAATTGACATTTATAGAGCACTTCATCCTAAAACATCAGACTATACATTCTTTTCTAGTGTACACGGAACGTTCTCAAGGATAGACCATATATTGGGACATAAAATCAGTCTCAACAAATTTAAGAAGATTGAAATCATACCATGCATATTCTCTGATCACAAGGCTTTGAAATTGGATATCAACTGTAAAAAGAAAGCGGGGAAAAACACAAATACATGGAGACTAAACAACATACTTTTAAAGAAGGACTGGGTCAAAGAAGAAATTAGAGGAGAGATCAAAAGATACCTAGAAACAAATGACAATGAAAACACATCCTACCAAAATTTTTGGGATGCAGCGAAAGCACTTTTAAGAGGGAAATTTATCTCATTACAGGCCTATCTCAAGAAACAAGAAAACTCCCAAATAAATAACCTCATGTTACACCTTAAAGAACTAGAAAAAGAAGAACAAGTAAAACCCAAGGTCAGCAGAAGAAAGGAAATAACAAAAATTAGAGCAGAACTAAATGAAATAGAGAACAAAAAGACAATAGAAAAAATTAATATTACAAAGAGCTGGTTCTTTGAAAAGATTAACAAAATTGACAAACCCTTGGCTAGACTTACTAAGATAAAAAGAGAGAAGACACTGATTAACAAAATCAGAAACGTAAAAGGGGAAGTTATCACGGACACCACAGAAATACAAAGGATCATCCAAGAATACTATGAAGGACTATATGCCACCAAATTCAACAACCTAGAAGAAATGGACAAGTTCTTAGAAACATATAGCCTTCCAAGGCTGAACCATGAAGAACTGGAAAATCTAAACAGACCGATCACCAGTGACGAAATTGAATCAGTCATCCAAAACCTTCCCAAAAGCAAAAGTCCGGGACCAGATGGCTTCACTAGTGAATTCTACCAAACCTTCAAAGAGGATCTAATACAATTCTGCACAAACTCTTCCAAAAAATTGAAGAAGAGACAGTACTCCCTAACTCATTTTACGAGGCCAACATTACCCTGATACCAAAACCTGGTAAGGACAGCACAAAAAAAGAAAACTACAGACCAATATCTCTAATGAATACCGATGCAAAAATCCTAAATAAAATTCTAGCAAATCGAATACAACAATGCATTAAAAAGATTATTCATCACGACCAAGTGGGGTTCATCCCCGGGGCACAAGGATGGTTCAACATCCGCAAATCCATCAATGTGATACATCACATAAACAAAATAAAGGACAAAAATCATATGATTATATCAATTGATGCAGAAAAAGCATTTTACAAGATGCATCATCCATTTATGATTAAAACACTTAATAAAATGGGTATAGAAGGAAAATACCTTAACATAATAAAGGCCATATATGACAAACCCTCTGCTAATCTCATAATTAATGGAGAAAAACTGAAGCCCTTTGCTCTACGTTCAGGAACACGACAGGGCTGTCCCCTATCACCTCTGCTTTTCAACATAGTGTTGGAAGTCCTTGCCAGAGCAATCAGGCAAGAGAAAGAAATAAAAGGCATCCAAACTGGGAATGAAGAAGTTAAATTATCACTCTTTGCAGATGACATGATGCTATATATAGAAAACCCTAAAGACTCCACCAAAAAGCTATTAGAAACAATCAACGAATACAGTAAAGTTGCTGGCTACAAAATCAATGCACAAAAGTCCATTGCCTTCCTATATACTAACAATGAAATCTCAGAAAAAGAAATACAAAAAACAATTCCTTTTGCAATTGCAGCAAAAAGAATAAAATACCTAGGAATAAACTTAACCAAGGATGTGAAAGACCTATATGCTGAAAACTATAAGACATTTTTGAAAGAAATTGAAGAAGACACAAAGAAATGGAAAGACATTCCTTGCTCATGGATTGGAAGAATCAACATAGTTAAAATGGCCATATTACCCAAAGCAATATACAGATTCAATGCAATCCCCATCAAAATCCCAATGGCATATTTTAAAGAATTAGAACAAAAAATCATCAGATTTGTTTGGAACCGCAAAAGACCCCGAATAGCCAAAGCAATCTTAAGGAAAAAGAACAATAATGGAGGTATCACACTTCCTGACTTTGGCTTCTACTACAGGGCTACAATAATCAAAACAGCATGGTATTGGCAGAAAAACAGACACATAGACCAATGGAATAGATTTGAGAACCCAGAAATAAAACCACATAAATATGGACAGATAATTTTTGACAAAGAAGCTAAAAACATACAATGGAGCAAAGACAGCCTCTTCAATAAATGGTGCTGGGAGAATTGGATAGCCACGTGCAAAAGAATGAAACTGGACTGCTATTTGTCACCATGTACCAAAGTTAATTCAAAATGGATCAAAGACTTAAGCATAAGACCTGACACAATAAACTGCATAGAAGAAAACATAGGTACTAAACTTATGGACCTTGGGTTCAAAGAGCATTTTATGAACTTGACTCCAAAGGCAATGGAAGTAAAAGCTAAAATAAACGAATGGGACTATATGAAACTTAAAAGCTTCTGCACAGCAAAAGAAACCATTGACAAAATAAAGAGGCCACCAACTGAATGGGAGAAGATTTTTGCAAACAGTGCCTCCGATAAGGGGCTAGTATCCAGAATATACAAGGAACTCATGCAACTCAATAACAAAAAAACAAACAACCCAATTGAAAAATGGGCAGAGGACTTGAAGAGACATTTCTCCAAAGAGGACACACAAATGGCAAATAGACATATGAAAAAATGCTCAACATCAGTAATCATCAGAGAAATGCAAATCAAGACCCCAATGAGATATCACCTCACCCCAGTCACAATGGCTATCATCAACAAGACAAATAATAACAAATGTTGGAGAGGCTGTGGAGAAAAAGGAACCCTCATACACTGTTGGTGGGAATGCAGACTGGTACAGCCATTATGGAAGGCAGTGTGGAGGTTTCTCAAACAATTATGAATATAATTGCCATATGACCCAGCAATCCCTCTTCTGGGTATCTACCCAAAAAATCTGAAAACATTTAGAGATAAAGACACGTGTGCTCCAATGTTCATTGCAGCTTTGTTTACGGTGGCCAAGACATGGAAACAACCAAAATGTCCTTCGATAGATGAATGGATAAAGAAGTTGTGGTATATATACACAATGGATTACTATTCGGCGGTAAGAAAAGATGATATCGGAACATTTGTGACAACATGGATGGATCTTGAGAGAGTAATGCTGAGCGAAACAAGTCAGACAGAAAAAGCAGAGAACCATGTGATTTCACTGATATGTGGTATATAAACCAAAAACAACAAAAGAACAAGACAAACAAATGAGAAACAGAAACTCATAGACACAGACAATAGTTTAGTGGTTGCCAGAGGGTAACGGGGACGGGGGGTGAGGGGTGGGAGATGAGGGTAAGGGGGATCGAATATATGGTGATGGAAGGAGAACTGACTCTGGGTGGTGAACACACAATGGGATTTATAGATGATGTAATACAGAATTGTTCACCTGAAATCTATGTAATTTTACTAACAATTGTCACCCCAATAAATTTAATTAAAAAAAAAAAAAGGTTAAAAATAATTGCAAAAACCACAATTACTTTTGCTCCAACCTAATAACATTTATATGGGAGTATTAAGATTCAAAAAGAGCTGCGTCAATCTTGAAAAATAAGAATAAAGAAGGGTGAGTTATTCTACCAGATAATAATATATACTGCAAAACCACATATATTAATCAGGATAACATTAGGCTATGCTTCAGTACCAAATGCACCCAAAATCTCAGTGAACTAAACCAAGTTTTATTTCTTGTTTCCATAAAATTTAATGATGGTTGAGCAGCTCTCCAGTCCTCCATTTCTAGGATAACTCAGTAATTCAGACTTCTTCCATCTTGTGGCTCCGCCATCTCAATATGTGGCCTTTTAAACTACTTTGGCCCAGAAGTCATTCACATTACTTTTCCTTACAGTAGCTTGTCCAAATTTAGTCATATGGCCCCAATGTAAATGCAAGGCCAGCTGGGGAAGTAGAGAAATACAAAGATCATTTGGTGAGTACTAGCTTATCCTGCCATATTATAGTAATACAAGTAATATGGAAGAGATAAATATATAAATGGAAAGGCTTAGATACAGACTTTACTAAGTAAAGAAACTTAATATACTATAAAATTCGCACCACAAATCAATGGAAAAAAGAATGGACTATTTATTATATGGTATAGGGAAGACTGGCTCACTATTTGAAGAAAAATAAAACTGCACCCCTGCTTAGCACCAAATATAAATCTGGACCCTGGAAAATGAAAGACCTAAATATGAAAGCTAAAATTATAAAGTTAATAAAAGATAATGTAGGAGAATGTCTTTGTGGCTTAGAATTGGACAATAATTTCTTAAGCAAAATCTCAGAAGTACATACCTTAGGCAAAAAAGATTAATAGATTTGATTACATAAAAAATTAAAATTTCTATTAGATAAAAGGCACTATGAACAAAGTTAATAGATGACAGAAAAAAAGATATTTGCAATATCTTAAACTAACAAAGTATTGATATCTAACATATGCACAGTACTCCTGCGAATCCAAAAGAAAAGGACACGGACATACCACCCTAAATTGGCAAGATATGTGAAAAGCATACTTAGAGAAGAAAACCAAAATGCTTAGAAATACATGAAGAAATATTCAAACTCATTATTAATCAGATAATTACTAATTAAAACATAATTATAAGTGTATTTATACCTATTTGTCAATTAGAAAGCTGGAACATGCCAATTGTTAGTGAGGGTGCAAGGATATAGAAACTCTAATACACACAGCTGATTACATTTTAGACTGAAGCTGCTATTCCAAAAAACAACCTGACCGTACTTAATCAAAGTAATTATACATATGCCTTATGACCAAACAATCCCATTTATTTTAAATACATTGCAGAACACTTCTCACGCAGGGTCCATAAGGGGACATGTATTAGGACTTTCAACACAGTGTTTGAGTAGTAGGGAGTTGGAAGCAGTCTAGATTCCATTTCTAGGATAACAAAAAAGTAAATTAGAGTGGATGAACACTGTGGTACATCATACAACAGTTAGGAGACATAGGCTGAATAACATGTAACTTAAAAAACAATACTGCTGAATGTGAAAAAAAAAAGAGAGAACCACAGCACCATATCACTATCTAAATTAAAAACCCATGCATAAAAATAATGTTTTAAAAGAACTCAGACAAACAAAAATATACACATCAAATATATTAGAATAGTTGCCTGTGGGGAGAAGGATAGAAGTGAGGAATAGCGATAAAAGGAAATAACATAGTAAATGAACGAATAAAGAAAAGAGGAAAATATTTTGGTTTGACCAATGCAGATAGTATGATATGAAGAAACGAACATAGTTAGTATAATCCTCATCATTGCATAACAGGCTAAAGCTGTTGTAACAAAAGACTCAAAAACAGTATAACGTTTTTTAAAGAATTCTTTCTCACTCACAAAAGAGTCTCAAGTTAATGTTCCAGGTCAATAGGTAGGTTCTGCTGCACATGACCATTGAGGGTCCCAGGTTCGTTCCACCTTGCACTGCACTCTCTTGTAGGTATTCAAGAGATCCTGCATTCAACTGGTGGATGGGAAAAAGAGTACACAGATCAGGCATGGAGATGTTTTATGAGGGAAAATCTGGAAGTGATATACATCATTTCTGACACAATTCACTGGCCAAAACTCAGTCTTATGGCCACACTCATTCATAAGGGACACTGACCACTGTCATCTAGCTGAGTGCCCAGAAGGAAGCTGACAGTATGGATATTGGAGAGCACTAACGGACTCTGCCACAGTGGACAAGAGCTTTGTGGAGGAAATTATAAAATGTTGTTAAGTCTCAGTACCTGACTATGAGCAACAATTTTCAAATGTTTTTATCCCCATTAATACCTTTCTCAGGGCTGGTTCCTTCCTCCACCTTTAATCCCACAGGTAGTAATATCTCCCATTTTCCCAGAAGCCATGCCCAAAAGGAGGAGGGGTAAGGCAGGGATTAAGGTAAGAGAGTGGGCAGGAGGTCAGTAATAGAGGGAGGGAGTAAACATGAGATTTGTACTCACTGCCTCATTTTCTGGTACTATTGCAGCTTTAACAAACAAGCATCAGCATGCAATAATTTTTACCATCAGGAAAAAATGAAGTTATTTTCACTGAAAAATTAACAAGGAATAAATTTAAGGAAAAATCTATCCTCTATCATAAAAATGTTTCCAACTTAAGAGGAAGGCTTCATTTCATGCAAGTGCATTAGTCCAGTTAAGTTTTATAATTGTATTGTTTTTCTACATGAGAAGTGTTTATAAGCATGCTAAGGTATTTGATAAGTTTTTAGACTGAATCTTTCTTAACAATGAGATTCAACTCTCAGCAAATAGAAAAGCTGTGAGGCCAACGCAGCTGAGAGTGTGAGGGATGCAGAAATGGTTTCATCCTTCCTGTCCTGTCAAGAGGGAGGGAAGGTGGTGTCTCCTGATCCCCTCCTATATTCCAGAGCCTCTCATTCTTTGCATTTATGCACTTAACTCTGTTGCTCACTCCAAAAATATGCATGAACGAGTGACTAAGGCAATGACCTGAGTAAATGCCTTTGGCCTCTTACATTCCTTTCCCAAATCCCGGTAGAGATAACTCAGCTCTAGCATAGAGCTCTGTTCTCACCAATGGAAACCAGAATGGGATCCCTCCTATACCCTGCAGCTGAGAATTTTCATGAAGCCTGTATAAATGATTGCTGGGAGGGGAGAGTCCCCCAGACCTGCTTCTTATCTGTTTTTATTCATAGTGCCTGAGTAGAAGCTTCCCTGGACCATGCTTGCTGCCTCCCACCTAGTTTGGGTGCAGACTGATGGGTCTCTCATCCCCAATCCCCAAGGAACCCAGGAGGAGCCTAGCCCGGCTGCAGGGTTGCTGCCTGTGAGTCCACCTCCTCCCTAGTGGCCCCTCAGCCAGGCTTAGGCCAGTGTCCAAGGGAGTTTCACCCACTGACCATACTGATTAACCTAGAACAGGTGTTCTCTGGCCAAGTCTATAAATACCTGAAAAATATATGTAAAGTTGTGTGTTGGGAGTAAAGGGAGGGTATATGTGGATTTTTCAGGAGAGAGAGGCTATAATTACCAACACATTCTTAATGGGAATGTGACACTCAAAGATATTAGGAGTCACTGGCCCAGAAAGTCTGTATTCTATTTGCTTTAAATAAGATGATTTTTATTCTTTTAATAATGAAATTAATATAGTCATTGTTAAAATATTCAAACAATGCAGAAATATATTCATTTATTTATTTAATTAAGTCTTTATTGAGTGCTTATGCAAGGTACTAAAAATACAATTATGAGAAAACAGACTATGTCTTCACATTCATGAAGCACAGTGACTAGTAAGGGATATACATTAATCAAACAATCACACAAATGAATGTATAATTATAATTCAAGTACAAAAAAGGAATGGAACACAGGTATAAAATAGTAGATAGCAGATTGTCAAGACACACTATGAGGGGATAGAAAGAGGACAGGAAAAAATTCCCTAAGGAAGTGAAATTTGTGCTGAAATAAGGAAAAGTAGAGCTAACTGGGCAAAGAAGACAAGGTAAGTATCTTGTAATCTCACTGCTACAGAATGCTATTGTGGTGTATCCTTCCAGCTGTTTTATTATCCATATACAAACATGTATGTGTGTATATATGTATGTATTTATGTGTAATTAGAAAAATCTCAGTCCACAAACTCAAGTGTGTAGGACATCTAACTTTTATTTTCTATAGCATACTCTTAATTTCCATTTTGTCTTTTCATTCCATGGGAGTGTCTGAAACAGTATCTGTTTAAGATCTACTGCTTTCTCTATGGTTGTGTCTAAGTTCAACAATGCTTACAGAATGACTTAGAGCTGTTTGACGGAAGGAGTCTGTATTATTCTAGTATCATCGTTTTACATAATTCACCCCTCTCATTCTTTCCTTGTGGCCCCTTCAGACACGGTAGCTCCCTATTTGCTTCTGTGTTATCCTTGATTAATCAAGATTTTTTTTCTGCTGCTTCCCTGTCATTGCTATGCTGAGATACAAAAAGCTTGGTAAGACCCCATACTGTCTGGCTGGAAGTAATATAAAACAGCCATCCTCCCAGATATCTCTTAAGAGACATGACACAAGTCTCCTGGGCAATCCAAAAAACCTATCTGAAGAACTTCCAGTCAATAACAGACTGAATTGACTTGGAAAGTTTCCCTCTTCCCAATTAAAACTCACAGAAATGATAGAATGTGTACCCCCTCTAAAAATAGTGATATAGCTCATAATCATGAAATGGAAATCCCCAAGAAACAAAGAGGGAATGAACAACATTCTTTGAGCAGGAGATAAAGATAAACAGATGGATATTGGCTTTAAGGGCTAGGGACCAAGGTTTTTAACTCAACGTGGAGGCAGGAGGCAATCCTTCTAGCAGTGGAAGATGGGAAGCTGGTACTGAGCTCCTGTCTAAATCCAGATCCCACAGAAGCACAACCAGTACATGAAACAATGACTAGACAACCCTTTCTCACAGCAAAGATACATGACGAGAAAACTTGTTTTTCATGTGAGATGGGTAGATACAGAGTCCTCTGGGAGCAATCAGAACACAGGCCAGCACCACCCATCAGTGTGAGGCTGAATTCACAGTTCTTACATGATAGAGAACCCAAAGGACATACAAGTTCTGACAATTAAGTTTGCAAACTTGTTGCAATGATATTACTAACCTCTTTTGATATCAGAGGAATTATTCATTATAAATTTGTACCAACTGGACAGTTAACCATGTTTATTATTTGGAAGTGCTGAAAAGGCTGCATGAAAAAGTAAGACGACCTGAACTTTTCACCAACAATTCATGGCTCTTGCATCACAACAATGCACCAGCTCATATGGCACTATCTGTGAGGGGTTTTTTAGCCAGTAAACAAATAACTGTATTGGAACACCCTCCCTACTCACCTGATCTGGCCCCAAATGACTTCTTTCTTTATCCGAAGATAAAGGAAATACTGAAAGGAAGACATTTTGATGGCATTCAGGACATCAAGGGTACTATGACAACAGCTCTGATAACCATTCCAGAAAAAGAGTTCCAAAATTGCTTTGAAGGGTGGACTAGTTGCTGGCATCAGTGCATAGCTTCCCAAGGGGAGAACTTCGAAGGTGACCATAGTGATATTCAGCAATGAGGTATGTAGCACATTTTCTAGGATGAGTTTGCAAACTTAATTGTGTGACCTTGTAAACTAACATGAAAATTAATCTGGAACTGGTGAAGTGTGTATGGCCCTAGCAGAGGTAAACTCAAAGCAAGGAGATATAATATTCAAAGACAGAGCTCAAAAACTCACCCAGAATGCAGCACAAAAAGATGAACTGCTACAAAATATGAATGAGAAGTTAGAAGACATGGCAGAAAGAATGGAAAGTATCAGAATATGCCTGGAAGAAGTTCTATAAACAGAGCCTAGAGAGAATGAGGAAAAGTAAATATTTGAAGAGATTGTGGCACAGAATTTTCAACTGAAACAAGACATAAATCCTCAGATCAAACACACTGAATACCATAACTAGATGCATCTTAATGTAGAGCATCAACCATACCTAGTATGATATTTTCATGTGTTTGGTCTTTGGGAAGTCACAAAGTCCTTCCATGAACTTTTACTGAAGAAAAGAATGGGGACTTTGATAGATGATTAGATAAAGAAGATGTGGTATATATACACAGTGGAATACTATTCCGCCATAAGAAAAGATGAAATAGTGCCATTTGTGACAATATGGATGGATCTTGAGATTATAATGCTAAGCAAAATAAGTCAGACAGAAAAAGTAGGGAACGATATGATTTCACTGATATGTGGTATATAAACTGAAAATAACAAAATAACAAGACAAACAACTGAAAGAACAAAAACTCATAGACATACACAATAGTTTGGGGGTTACCAGTGGGCAAGGGGAGGAGCAGGGCTCTAGAAGAGGGTAAACAGGGTCTAACACGCAGTGATGGAAAGAGAACTGACTCTGGGTGGTGAACACACAATGTATTACAGAATTGTACACCTGAAATCTATGTAACTTTACTAACAATTGTCGCCCCAATAAACTTTAAAGAAAAAAATATTAATAAATGTGAAAATCAAAAGAAAATATTAACAAATTATAAAACATATAAACAAATAGGACCCAGAAATTTGGCAAGAAAAAGCTATACCATGACCTAGTAGGGACTGATCCACAAAAACAAAAAATAGTCAAAATGAGGAATTCCACCAATATAATTCATTTTATAAAAACATTTAAGGAGAAAAAGTACATTTCTGTCAATAGATATTGAAGAGCCATTAAGAAACAATCAGCAGCTACCCCTAATAGATACCAACAGGAATAGAAGGGAATGACTTAAATATTGAAAGGGCTTTTTACCAACAGTCAACAGCAATCCTCATTCTAATCATGAAATGCCAAAGTCATTTCCACTAAAACCAGGAAAAAGTCAAAGTCATCCATGATCTCCATTTTTACTCAACAGCATTTTTGGAGATTCAAGCTCTTGCAGTGAGATATTAAATAAGCAAGCAAACAAACAAATAAATAAATAAATAGTGTAAATGGGGAAAATTTAAAACTAAGTTCTATTTACAATTGATATGATTGTATTTGTCTAAGGCACAAAGAGCTATTTAAAAATCACAAAGTCAATAAGAAAATTAGAAGAGGTGGTAAAAATTAAGATAAACACAAAAAATTTAATAGCTCTCCTTTATCTGAATTTTAGGGAGAATTGCACTGTAAAAACTATATGCTAACATTCTTTTCTCTTTTTTTGCTTAAAAGGACATATATTACCGGTGAAATGAGTATCATCTATCATACTCATCTACAGAATGTTTTCATCAATTGCTACTTCAAGCAATTGTCACAGTCTCAATGTTCTGCTGGTATTTATTTCATTTTTTCCATTACATTATTTTCTTTATTTGTAACAAAGTTTGTTTTATAAATTTAAATCTATATCTCTTCCAGCTTTTTGATAAGAATATTACTTTATCCTGCAATTGTCCGCCAAAATATTTTAATTCATAGTGCTCAAGCCTTCTAGATCTGACAGTTCATTGCATGTTTCAAAAAGATCAGTTTCTTAACTTTGTTTCCAAGACACATATTACAATATACATTAATTCTACTGCTTGGAAGACTGAATTATCTAGCAGATTTTCAAACTCTCAAATACACTAATTAGTTCATTCATTGCTGTGTGTCCCAGAACAACATTAAGATCATTTTGAATGAAGTGCTGTCACACTCACTAAGTCACCTGCTAGACTGACTACCTTTTACAAATCATGGTATTTTCATAGCCCAAGGTGCATCATATTTATCCTTTTGATGCTTTAAATGTCTTCATAATAGACCCATAACACAATGAATTACTAGTATCGCAATCCAATACTATTAATTCTATCTTAATACAGGTTCTGTGACAACAAGCCTCAGTGCATCATACCTCAAAGATAGCAAAAAAAAGCAATAATGTTCCCATTTATACTGAAGAATAACATTTTGTGCATAACCTATGACTAATATAATAATATATGAAAAGTTCTGGCAAAAAGTGGAGGGAAAGATGGCTTATTCAATTATTGGGGCTGGGGAAAAGAAGTAAAATTACATCTCTACTTCATAGCACACACAAAAGTATATACCAGAAGGATTACAGAGAGAGAGAGAGAGAGAGAGAGAGAGAGAGAGAGAGAGAGAGAGAGAGCTATTTTTAAAAGCTTGATGAAAATAATCTTGATACCTTGGGGTAGAAAAAGCCTGCCTCAGCATGAACCAAAACCTAGGAGACCTAAAGAGAAAGGCTGAGTGATATGACTACCTAAAAATATAGATAATCTACAGGAAAAGATACAACGCCCAAAGTTCAATGAGGTAAGACATACATGGAAAGATTCACATGATGTATTTTAAGTGAAAGAAAAGTTGTAAAACAGAACAATATATGGATTGTAAGTTCATTTTCTGATAAAAATATGAACATGTGTATCATTTATGTTTGTACGAGGTGTGATCAAACAATATGATGAATGTTTTTAAAAAATTATTGCAGTAAAAGACACATTGACATTAATCCCCCTCAAAATACTCCCTCTCGCTTGGAACACACTTATCCCATCGTTCTTGCCACTTTCTGAAGCAGTGCTGGAAGTTCTCTTTCGTGAGTGTCTTTATTTGCACTGTTGTGGTTGCCTCGATGTTCTGAATCATTTTGACTTTAGGGAGACCCAGAAGTCACATGGTGCCACATCCGGTGAATAAAGTGGATGAGGACACACTGTAATATCTTTATTTGACATAAATTGCTGTACACCAGAAGTGATGTGTGACACGGAGCATTGTCATGATGGAGGATGATTTACAGCACACTTTAAAACATACCTTCTCTCAACCGTATTTCACACCTGACTGACTGCACTGAACAAGTTGAAACTTGTCACACACTGTTACTAAGGTTCGATGCACCACTTCCTGTCTTGAAGATCCCTGCCTTTCCGTTGGATGGCACTCAGCAGCAGCGTTCACTGTATTTTGTGATCACAATGGAAAGACTCCATGTCACACATCACTTCTGGTATGGCAATTTCTGTCAAATAAAAACATTATGGTGTGGCCTCATCCACCTCATCCACCAGATGGATCTGGCACCGTGCAACGTCTGGCTCTTCCCCAGAGTCAAAATGACCATGAAAGGTAAACTTTTTGAATCGATTTAGGACACTGAGGCAGCCACAACAGCACAACTAGAAACTCATGAAAGAGGACTTCCAGAGCTGTTTCAGAAAGTGGCAAGAATGCTGGGATGAGTATGTTCGAAGTGAGGGGGAGTATTTTGAGGAGGATGAATGGCGATGTGTCTTTTACTGTGATAATTTTTTTTTAATTTAAACACTCACCCTATTTTTTATCACACCTCATATATGCACATAACACATAACACTGGTGATAGTAGATAACTGTAAAGATGGATGAGAAGAGAGCAGTTTTATGTTTTAATTTATATGTTCATCTGTTTTAATCTTTAATAGGCATGAGTTACTTCTATGGCTTAAGAAAACACAATTAAAAAGATTAAAATAACTTCTCAAAGTACTGGTAACTCCCAAATCCATCTCAGATTGGTAGTCAAATGCCCAGTTGGATGCATAATCCTGTCCACAAATGCACAGGCTAAAATATGGCCTTCTTCTCCAGACACTAACTTTTCCCCTTTCTAAGTTGAAGCAAATATGTCTGGGACTGCTATCAGTAGTTTATAAATAGGTGAAGAATAATACCAGGATGTTTCTAGTATCTTAATACTTCCTCAATTATAACCACATCCACCTAAACAAATGTGATTATATATGTGTACCAAATATATATAGATATTCCTAAGATATGACATTTATAACATAAAGGTTTAACCTTTACATAAGCATAAAATCAGCAATTAGTCAAGATGGCAGAGTAGGTAAATGCTGTGCTTACCTCCTGTCATGATCATATCAAAATTACAACTAAACTACAGAACAACCATCGTTGAGAATTGCCTGAAGTCTAGCTGAACCAAAGCACTACAACTAGGGATATACAGAAGAAGCCACCTTGAACTGGTAGAAGGGGCAGAGACCTGGAATGGGCTGTTGCTACAACCACATGTGACCATTAAAAATCAAGGGGAAGGCGGCAGGTTTGCTCAGTGGTTAGAGCGCAGTGCTCATAACACCAAGGTCACCGGTTCGATTCCCACATGAGCCCATGAGCTGTGCCCTCCACAACTAAATTCAAAACAAAGACTTGACTTGGAGCTGAGCTGTGCCCCCCATAACTAGATTGAAAACAGTGACTTGACATGGAGCTGATGGGTGCTGGAAAAACAAACAGCTCACCAATATTCCCCAACAACAAACAAAAAATCAAGAGAGACATCTCAGCTGTGGAGGTCCCCCCACAGGAGCGAGGGGTCCCAGCCCCACAACAGGCCACACAACAGCCCAGGGTTTCAGTGACAGGAAGAGAAGTCCTTATAACTTCTGACTATGAAAACCAGCGGAGATTGTGATTGAGTGAGATTAGGTGGCTGCAGTTCCAGGCACTCCTCTTAAAGGGCTGGGGTTGGGCATGAACTTACTAATGGACTCACTTGTTCTGAGTTCTAGTGCTGGGCAGCAGCTTGAAACACACCAGGAACATACAGGGAAGAACTCAGTTGTCTGGCTCAGGGCAAGGGCTAGAGGGGGAGCTTTCTCTTGGACGGAGGAGCTGGAGGAAGCCATTGTTTCTTTGTTGTGTTCTCCCCCCTCCCTGCATACAGATGCAGGTGGCCACCATACCTGAGTCTCCATCAACCTGGCTAAGACTGTTCAATCACCCTGATTCCCTAAGACCCTGCCGCACCCAACTTTCAGACCCACCCAAGCCACTTTCATTGGCTTTTCCATGTAAACAGCCTGTTTTGGCTCAAGCTGAGGATTTTCCTACAATCTCTCAAAGGTTCACAAAACCCAAACAAGCAGCAGTTGGCTTCAGCATGTTCCATACCTCTGGCTGAGCAGCCCTAAGCCCGGCATCAGTGGCAGACAGCCTCGGTTTGTGGTTTGGCCTCTTGAGGCACCTCCAAGCCCAGCTTTGTGCCACATGCCAGGTGTTGCTAGGCAGATAACAGGATGCAGCTGAACATGACCTGTGGTAAGGCCCCTCCAAGGAGGGCCTAAGGCTGGCACACGCACTGACCAGCTATGGGCTCAGCCGCTGCATCACCTGGTCACCTGCAGAGAAGCCACATCCAAAGGGCACACTGGGCAGGCACCAGAGCCCTGATAAAGGGAATCCTGCTCTGTAGGGTCAGCCCCTACCCAATAGCTCTTCCACTGTAGTCATGGCCAGTCCTCACAACCAATCAGTCTGCGGATCAATCCCTCCCATTGTTGAGCAAACAGCAACAAAGGCTCAACTACAACAGGATGGCGCACACAACCTACACAAGAGACACACTTAGAGTATATGGCTCAGGTGACCAGGAAGACTGTACCACTGAGCCTCACAGCACACCTACTACATAAGGCCACTCTACTAAGACCGGGAGACATAGGAGCCCTACCTAATACATAGAAACAAACACAAGGAGGCAGCCAAAATGGAGAGACAATGAAACATGACCCAAATAAAAAAATAAAACAAAGTTCCAGAAAAAGAAATAAACAATGCAGACAAGCAATCTACCAGATGCAGAGTTCCAAACACTGGTTATAAGGATGCTCAATTATCTCAGGGAGAACTTCAACAAAGAGATAGGAAACATAAAAATAGAGATAGAAAACACGAAAAAGAACCTGTCAGAAATAAAGAATACAGTAACTGAAATGAAGAATACACTAGAAGGAATCAACAGATTAGATGAAGCAGAGAATTAAATCAGTAATTTCAAGGATAAGGTAACAGAAAACAGCCAAACAGAACAGCAAGAAGAAAAAAAAAAGAGAGAGAGATAAAGAATCCAAAAAACGAGGATAGTTTAAGGGGTCTTGGGGACAATCAAGCATACCAACATTTGCATCATTGGAGTACCAGAAGGAGAAGAGAGAGCGAGGAATTGAAAACATATTTGGAAAAAAAAACAATGACAGAAAACCTCCCTAACCTAGTGAAGGAAATAAATATACAAGCCCAGGAAATGCAGATAGTCCCAAACAAGATGAATCCAAAGAGGCCCACACCAAGACACATCATAATCGAAGTACCAAAAGTGAAAGACAGAAAGAATCTAAAAGCAGCAAGAGAAAAGCACTTAGTTACCTACAAGGGCACTCCCATAAGACTGTCAGCTGATTGGTTTCTCAACAGAAACTTTGCAGGCCAGAAGGGATTAGCAGGAAATATTCAAAGTGATGAAAAGCAAGGACCTACAACTAAGATCACTTTACCCAGCGAAGCTATCATTTAGAATTGAAGGAAAGATAAAGAGCTTCCCAGAAAAAAAAAAAAAAGAAGTAAAGGAATTCATCTATACCAAACCAGTACTAAAAGGAAACTTAGAGGGACTTTTTAAGGAAAAAAAAATCAAAAATATGAATAATAAAATGGCAATAACTACATATCTATCAACAATTACTTTCAATGTACATGGATTAAATGCCAATCAAAAGATAGGCTCGCTGAATGCATAAAAAAACAAGACCCTTACATATGCTACCTATAAGAGACTCACTTTAGATTGAAAGACACACACAGACTGAAAGTAAAGAGATGGGAAAAAGATATTACATGAAACAACAAAAAAGCTGTGGTAGCAAGACTTATACCAGACTAAATAGACTTTAAAAGAAAGGCTATAAGAACAAACAAAGAAGGACCCAGTAATCCCACTTCAGGGTGTTTATCTGAAGAACCCCAAACACTACTTCGACGGGATATGTGCATCCATGTGTTCATTGCAGCATTGTTTACAGTGGCCAAGATGTGGAGGCAGCTTGGGTGTCTGTCAATGAAAGAACAGATAAAGAGGAGGTGGTGCATATATGCAATGGAATATTACTTGCCATGGATGGAAATCGTTTCTTGCCATCTGCAGTGGCATGGATGGACCTGAGAGTGTTGTGCTGAGTGGAGTATGTCAGATAAAGACTGATGCAGTAAGATTTTGTTTATATGTGGAATCTAGAGAACAAAATGAACAAATGAAACAGAAACAAACTCATAGATAAAGAAAACATTTTGATGGTTGCCAGACAGGAGGGCGTTTGGGTGGCTGGGCGACAAAGGGAAAGAGATTAAGAAGTACAAATTGGTTGTTACAAAGTAGTTATGGGGATGTAGGGATAGCATAAGGAATATAGTCAATAATATTGTATTAACTATGGTGTTACATGGGTACTAGATTTATTAGGGTGATAGGTGGGAGGGAAATTGGGGGGCAGGGTGAAAAAGGTGAAGGCATTAAGAAGTACAAACCGATAATTACAAAATAGTCATGGGGATGTAAAGTACAGCATAGGGAATATAGTCAATAATATGGTAATAACTATGTATAGCATCAGGTGGTTACTAGACTAGTCAAGGGGATCCCTTCTTAAATTGTATAAATTGTCTAACCACTATACTGTACACCTGAAATGAATATAAATGTTAAATATAAAAAATAAAAATAAGTGCAATTATCGTCTAAAAAAATTAAATCAACCAGAATTTATTGAACTTTCATAAATGACAAGATACAATTTTAATACTTCCAATTTTTGGTTACAGATTACATGGACCAGCTTAACAAGAAGTGATGATTGATGAGATTACATGATATGTGATAAAGAATCATTCTCTCAAACTCTATATGAAAGCTAATTGATAATACATATTAATAGTCATAAAACAACCATTCACTGATGCTCTGCCTCTGGCAAATGGGCATCTAGGCACACAAATGTATATTTGTGTCCAAGGAGAAATGTGCTCTAGCTCTTGAATACAAGTATTTTATTTCAGCAACAAATCAATCCCCACAGCAAACATGGATGCACCAGGCTCTCCTACTTTGGTGGCACCAACATCTAGCTAGGTCAGATTGCCCTGAATTCCCAAGCAGTAAATGAACAACCTTCTGGTGATAATTTGGTTTCTCATGTAGACTGATCTTAGGGAGAGTGTTCTGAGCAGCCAACACTAAGACTCTGGTCTACATGATAATTATGTTTCTTATAATAACATAAATTATCATTCTAGTTTTTTTTGGTTTTTTTTTTTCAAAAAAATGTACACCCATTTGATAGCATGTCATGTCCTCTGAGAACTTAGAAATGCTCAATAAACAGAAGTCTCTATGCCCAAACAAAGATTCTTGTATTACACCTACGCTTTCATTTTTAAAAATGTAAGTGGTCAACAGGGCCAGAGAGTTACACTTAGCCCACTCTCAATAGTGAATTGAATTACATTTTCATGAACCTGCCAGGATAAAGTTACCCCTCCAATATTGCTTCCTTCTCTCCTCCTCCCTTCTCTCCCCACCCCAGCCCTGTCCCCAAACACAGTATTGCCCAGCCCTTAACACAATAGAGAGGGTCAAGTGTAGAGGTGTACCATTCTGAAAGTAAATATCCATTACTCTGCTTAATACCACACTCTCAAGGCAGGGCAGACCAGAGTTCAGTGTCCTAGTTCAGCAGCCCAGGATGGCATCAAGATGGTCTAGTGTATAGGCAAGAAAGAGCCACAGTTTAAACAGAGAAAACAGGGGAAACTTTCATCTTAGGGTGTGATGTAAAGTGAAGGTTAAAATATAGCACTGAAAGTAGTCATAATCATTCTAAGAAAAGCCATTCTCAAAGAAACTTAGCAGAGAAATATACACAAAAATTTGCCTGAACCACATCAATTTATTAAACCTACACTTGGATTTTTTTTAAGGCAAGTAAACTATGAATTTTAAAAAAAGAAAAGAAAACCAGTTTCCTGAGTTTTGCAATAGTGTGTTTTGGGTGAGAACTATAAGAGAACTATACTTCATCTTTGTAAAATCAGCTTTGAATACATTTGACTGAAATAGACCCAGTTAAATTCCTATAACCATTAGATGAAAACAAGATCAAAATAGCAAGATATTCTCTGAGTTTCTTATTTCCTGGATTTCTCAGGAGCAGCCACCCTCTCTAAAGAGAGGACACTGCCTCTTCCCTCCTCCCATGAGCCTGCCACAGTCATGGCCACAATCCTAGACCTGTGCCTTCCCAAAATGATTGAGAGTGGCTACCTCCAATGTGAAAGCATCAGGATATCATCGTGTGGCTTGGCTGTCCTCGTGGCCTACATAAGCCAGGCAGTCATACATTTGTCTCACACAGCACTTTCCAAGTTCAAGTGATTTGGTTTTGAATAATACCAGTATGGGACATCAAAAGTGTGTGCTCATAGGGCTGTGCCATGCTCTGACTAGTTCCTTCTCAGTCTCTGTTCAACAAAAGTTCCAAAAAATCTTGGCATCCAGTCAGACCCAGGGACTGTATTACCGAGCAATCACAATTACTATTCTGTATTAAATTCCCACTGGCACATGACTTAGTGTCATGGGAATTAAATGGTCACCCAAAAGACAGAAATACAAAGAGACTACTGCCAATTATCTCCCAGAAGGAGGAAATAAAGACAGAAATGCGAGAGAGGGTGAGGGAACTAGAATGGGAAAGAAGGAGGGGAGGAGACAAGAGACCTGCAAGAACAGGTAGATGCTGATCAGGCCTGTCCCCTGCCTCGTGGTGGCTTTTTATTACTCAGTTTACCTCATTTTCACCCCATGTATAAAGTCACTCAGCACCCCAAGTTCAACATAGCTTGATCTGAATATTTCTTGGATGTTCAAGCTACATATCTGTGTCAGGGGACAAGTTTGTTCTCATTGTCTCTGTTTTCTCAAGCATCTCCAATGAATATTATTTAGGAGAAAAATAGAAAAAATTTAAATCAGGCTCTGAAAATGCATCTACAATGTTGTCTATTTTTATGTATGGAATATATAAGTATATATAGTAAATATATAGTAAAAGTGACTGGAAGTGTATATACTGTTTCAATTCTGTGCTTCTCTATCCAGCTGCCACAGTCCCTTACACAGTTCTTTTTGCAGCCCTCCACTTAAACACTGCACCTTCTCTCTGGGGAGCACATCCACTCCCACATCCTCAGTTATCATTATTTGCAGCTTTGTCTTCTCTGAGCCCCAGATTGATACACATGATAATGGGGTGTCTCCATCTGGATGTCACACAGGTACCTCAAACTCAATTTTAAATGGATTAGCCTTCCTCTCCCAAATCTTTTTCTCCTAGAGCAAGAAAAATGTTAGTTCCCTTTCCCCTCATCCCACCTTTAAAACTGGTGCCAAATGAGTCCCCAAATGTGCACGATTCAGTAGGGTCATCATACCTCACAACTTTAAGCCAAACAGTCCCTGGTTTGTTTGTTTGTTTTCTACTATAGAGAACATTAGAGTAAGTATATGGAAGCCTGGGGCTAAAACCACATCATAACTAAACAAAGGATTTTACACTTTCCTGGTCTCATATATGAAGCAGGACAGCACCTCCAAATGGACTTGGCGTATGTTGTGGGGCTGATGAGATAATCTCTGAGGAAACACTTTGAGTCCTTAGAAATAAGAAAACCTTATTCCTTTGAGAAATTATTTTAACAGATGCCCTGCAAGAATGACAGAACTCTACACAGTAGTCAATTAATAAATGCTAACTTTTATTGTTATGATGTATTAAATTACACTGACACATGGCAGAATGCCCCCAGCAAAATAAAGTCAACCAAAAATACTATAAACCCTGCATCCTAGGGAATTAAGGGTGTTCACTTTTCTTAATTAACTGCTATGTGCCAGAACATTCTAACTATTTTGCATGTATTACTTCACTTAATCCTCACGACAAGCCTCATCTTCACTCATCTATCATTTCAGAGAGGAAACTTCAACCCATCTCATTTTTAATCCATTTTTTTCCACTCAGTACATGCTCCAATCAATCACCTGCTTCATTACCAACACTTTCTTTTTTAAGAAAATTTTCAAAAATCAATATTCGTTTTAGATAAATAAGAACACATTGATGAATAAAAAGTAAACATGTAAAGATCACTAATTATCCATCCACCCAAAGATAATCACTGTTACTATTTGGGTGTCTGTAATTCAGTTTTTAGTGTCTACTTAAATATATGCTTCATTATTTAAAAAAATAAAATAAAATGGAATCATACTATGAGCACCACTATCTAACTTACCTTTCTCACTTAACAATGCACGATGAGTATCTTTTCTGGGCAACATGGATTTTAATCAACATATTTGTCATACACTGTGTGAACATTTCTTAATTTTTTTTACCAATCCAGTGTGCTAGACACTTGTGTCCAATTTTTACTACTTTAGACAGTGCTGGGATGAACAGCCTTGTAGATGGCCCTCCACAAAACTTGTGCTTCCAACAAGGCTTGACAGGGTCCACTTTGCCACACTCTCATGTACACTGCACAGTAGGTAAGAGGGAATTTTATGTGAATTCCAAGTATTCTTTCCAGTCAAAAACATTCAGTGGCTCTTGGTGTTCAGTGGGATAATATTCAAACAGCTCTCCACAAAGCGGTCTCACCCAGCTCTCCAAATTTATTTATTTCCATTCTTTACACTCCCACTCTAAGCAGACAAGTCTCCTCAGTGTCATAGGAAGAAAGTTCCTACCTCCATGCCTTTCCACACCAGCCACGCCTCACTCCCATCTCATGGAACTCCCTAATTCAAGACTCCTTTTAAATGGCCACTTCCTCCATGAATCTGTAGCTGACTACAGTATCCAAGAGAAGCCTTTGTTTCCTCTGTGCTCTGAGAAGGACCTTTTGACAATGAGTATACATTCCAGATATCCTCAGTTATTTTGTTTGTATTGTTTATCTCTCCAGCTAGATTATAAACAGAAGGACAAGGATGGTTTCTTTCTTTCTTCTTTCTTTTTTTCCCAGCATTAACACACAACTTTATTAATGATACACAAATGAAATCAATGCAAATGGAGGGAGGCTTACTTAGGACCAATTGGTTCACTGTCACTTATGCAGAAGAAATAGTAAAAATATTTCAATCTAGGTAGCGAGATAAAAAGCAACAAACATGTTTTCAGAACAGGTAGTGATATTCATTCATCCAGCTTAGACCTGAAGACCAACTCAGATAAATATCAGCATTGATGATACAATATGATATTCATTACTCAAGATTGGCAGCTGAAAGGATTCCTTTACCATATAAACAAGGTGGAAAAAAGGAATAGTTTACAATGCATGTTGCTTCTAGACTACAAAATCAAGAAGTTATTCCTGGCTCTTTGGAAACATATGCTCAGCCACTTTGGCCATAAATTTTCCAACTTTTACTTTCACCAAAAAATCATGGTGACTTTCTATCCCCAAAATCTTATCAGCACACACTTGAAATTCTTTTAAAAAGGAAAAAAGTGAACCTTCGCTGAATTGATTCTGAATAGGCTCATTTTCTTCCCATTTAAAATTGTCATTTATGTTCTCAAATATGACCAGAAGTTTCAGAATAACCTCTTTGTTCTCTTTCTTATTAAAGAGAGAACCCAATGAAGATGGTACTTGGGCCCTGAGCAGTTCTCTAGTCATAGCTGGATTTTCAGCCAAATTTGAAAGGAGTTTCAAAACCTGAAATTTGGTTTCTTCATTTCCCGCTGAAAATAAACGAAAAAAGTCTGAAATGGAATTAGCAAGCATGTGCTGATACTCATTAGTAACAGTCATATTCGTAAGCAATCTTAGTCCAGCCAGCTGCACAGATGAGTTCAAGCGAGAAGTAATTGTGTCATCACACACTTGATTCATGTATATTTTAAGCCTGCGCTGATTTTCAGCATTCACACTCAGGTTATTCAGGACAATTAAAGCCTTTTCCTTAACAATGGGATCCCGAGTATTGAGAATCTTTGCAACAATTGGGAGACCACCCAGATCACGAATAATATCTCTGTTAAATGCATAAGCAGCATTGTTACCCAGAGCAATTAAAGCTGCTTCAAGAATATAAGGCTTTTCAGACATCTCAACCAAGCAAAGAACTTTTTGCAGCTCTTGGGGGGACAAAATAGTATCATCTGAGTTGGGGGAAGCCCGTTTCTGAACAGCCCGACGAGCCCGGGTAGCCCTGGCCCTTGCCCTGGCCCTAGCTCTGGTCCCGGCTTCAGTCCCAATCCGGGCCCAAGGTGGGTACCATACTATACCCTTGTTCTCACTGTTGTCATCATCATCATCAGACCAGTCATTGTACCTGGCCCCAGGACAGCCTCCGACATCATCCACATCCCCAGGCCCACCCTCAGCCATTTTCTCTTTGTTCTGTTTTCTTCCCCGGGTCAGTCTATAAATGCAGTAGCAGGCACCAGCCCCAATCACCAGTCCCGCAGTCACCCAGCCTACTTTCCTGGCGTAGCCCATGCAATCGTCCCTGACAATAGCAGGGACCAAGGAACAGAGTAGTCACTCGAGCTAGGGAAGAGCTATGGGCCTGGGTGCAGGCCTGTGGAGGGTAATCGTCTTCAGCCACTTCAAGGTCACAATAGCTGATACTGGAGGTGAACCTAGGGGTGGAGGAAGGAAATGGGGTTTGAGTTTCTCTTCTCTTTGTGTTGCCCCACACAGGGAGTTGCACAGAGAGATAGGAGAGTAGTAAATGAGTACTTGATAGAAAATGTAGATTGTTGTCAAACTCTCTCTATCCCCCTCACTCCACCATCTACCTACCCTCTCCAGCCCACCCCCTCCCCAAACCTAGATAAAGGCAATGGAGTCCATAGTCTCTACTGGGGCCTCAGCCAATCCAACCTTGGGTGTCCCCAGGGAGTGGCAACTTTGCACTAACTTCTTCCAGACGGGCAGTTTGCCCCTTCTTCCCTCCCCTGGAGGTGTGCCACACCCAACAATCCTTGTGATCTGCAGAGACTAGAGCCAGCGAGAGCTGAGGGCTTGATGGACTGACTGTTCATTCCTTGCTTTCCTGATTCCCCATCTAGGTTGTCAGATTTTTTTCTTAACCTCTTAATGCCATCCAAAATATGCACAGGCCTGCCCCTTCCCTGTTAGGGAAATAAGGTAGGATTGGGTGAACCTGTCCAATCGCAGTGGATTTCCAACCCCTCCCCCATTCCAGGCAGCCCCCACGCCCACACCGACCTCTACTGGTCCCAGGAAACTTCCTCCCTTGCTTCAAGTGGTGCCACCTGCTACAGCAGACCTGCAGGATGACAGATCGAAAACATGAAGACTAAATGCTGTTGAGAGAGAAGGATTATGAACAAACTACCTGATAGGTTTCCCTTCTGTCATTCTCCCCCACCCCCATCCCCCCGACACACACACACACACACACACACACACACACACACATCGCACGCCATTTCGCCACAGTCCCAAGAGTAAGATAAACACACTCAGACTCAGACCTAACCTATATTATTCTCATCTCTGGTTTCTCCCCACCCCCACCACCGCCCCTTTTAGGGTCCCCAGATGGTCTTACCCTCAAATCGACCTTCACTGATCAGGGTTAATTTCCTTCCTCTTCACTTGCCTGGCGTAGTGCCGCAAACTATGGAAACACTGGCAACTGGGAGAGGATCGGACCCACTAAACACAGAGCCACGGTCAGGAAGACACAGCCACAGTCAGAAAGACTGGAAACAGCCGCTACCGAATGCTTGGTGGACGGACCGGTCCCCAGAACATGAAACTCTTTCCTAATTCGGAGGCCTGGCTGTCAAAGGTTTCCCACCCCTATTACCCTTCTCAGGGCTCTGCTGACACATCACGTTGCACGCCCCCTCCCCCATGTCCAGGCTTTCCCCGCCAGCACTGCCCTAGAGGACGGGGCCAACACCCAGGCCACAGCTCCCTTTCCGGATTACGGCCTCAGCTCGTAGCAGATTCCCACCTCCCGATTTCTGGGCTGCTCCTCAAACACCCCCTGCTCACCATTTCGCAGCATCAGAATGGGCTGCAGGCGGGACAGATGTCTTGGAAAGCTGGTAGCGAGTGGGAGAGACGACAGAGGCGCCTCAGGACCCGCGACGGTCTCCGCCCTACGCCCTCAAACACCCCCACCTTAAGGAATCTCCCAGGCACTGACCTGCAGGGATCCGGGACAGTTTCCTTCTCCTCCTCCTTCTTCCCTCTGCCTCAGGCTCGCTCGCCCTCAGGGCAATGGGGAGCTGGTACTCAGACGGGAACAACGACCAGAACAAGAAGGACTTCTGCACACGTCAGCTCTTGGTCACGTGAGAGCTACGTCATCCACCAACTCTGGTCCCCAATTTCCCCTCCCACCAGCAGTGCGGCAGAAGAGGACCCGCCCCCCTACATTCCCTCCCCCCTACCAGGCCTTGTTACTCTTTCTTTGCTAATTCCATCAACCCGTAGTTGTGTTTGCCTTCCTCCGATTACCGGAAAAGGAGAGAATCTTCCCCTGGGGCTACTGGCCACTTGCCCTTTTTGAAAAATTGCCTCTTCCTTCCCTAGGCTCCTGGGACCTCAACCTCTCCTTCCACCTCCCCTCCTCCCAGCTTTTAATGTCTACCATGTCCTCTGAAATCTAGTCCCAGATTTGAAACGAGAAGGAAAAAAAAAGAAAGAAACATCAGAAAAGAAGACTTGGAGTATGAGTGTGGTTTTCACTTTTTAAATAGTTTTTTTGTTGTTATTTTTGGTCTGCCGTCTCCCGCCCCCAGCCTGCATTCTTTTTATGAGAAAAGAAATTACTATAAAGCTATTTTCATTTGAGAAAAGAAAAGTTGGAATTGGAGTGTTAATTTGGGTGGATGGCCTCCAAAAGTCCCACATTTTCTCATTTATGGGGAATGTTACACGCTTCACTCAAAGCAATCTTAATGTCTTTTTGGGCCTAGCACATAACACAACCCTGAATGCGCTAATCAGTGTGTCGGAGAATGTATAGATCTTCTAATTTAGTCCAGTCTTCTGAACAGGGAAGTCACAGACTTCCACTTACATCAGTTAGCAAGGAAGAGGCATGGAGCCCTCAGAAGCCAGTAACACAGAAAAGGTTGAGTAGAAACCACAACTACATAGTGGATATCTGTTGGCTAAGGAAGCATACATACTGACAAAGTGAGTGGCATACAAAGAACATTATGAAATATATTTGGGTACAAATAGAAAACATTATCTTTAAATGAAACAACTGTTAGAGAAACACTGAGACCAAGATAAAATTGGCTGAATTCGCATCTAGCAATTTAGTGCCAAACCATTTCACCAACAGTTTTGATGAACCCAGTGATTCACCTGTCAGCCACAACTGAACTTTTTTGTAGCGGGAAAAGTAATAAAATAATGTCAAAACATGAGGTCTACAGTGGGACATTCCCTAACAGCTTGGATATAAGTTTATTATCTGAGTATAACTTTAAATCCTGAGACAATGTGGGAGCTATTTAAGAGACTTGAAAATTTGGGAACAGACAAAACCCCAGTTAAATTCATATCAGTGTAATTTCTGGGAGGCAGTACTTAGAAATGACTGAAATTTAGTAAACAGAAACCAAATCAACTATATGATTCTGTGTTTAGAGAAAGAGCATGTGCAGTCAAGGGGGCTCATTTTAGCATAGGAATGTCTGAAAAAGAAAGTCAGAGGAAAGTGTTGGTAGTTCCACCCAAGCACTGTCTGGAGGAGAGGGAATGGAACATTTAGCTTTCCTTGGCAAAGCCATCACCATGATGTATAAGAGTACTTCAAGCTTCCTTAGCTGAAAGCCACTTCTTAAGGTGAACCCACATCCTTGCTCTGATTGCAGGCTCACCAAGCAACTTTCTGAAGTCCTGACTTCCAAAGTAGTAGCTTGCCTACAGGAAAAGAATGGACCGGTAAAACTGACAGAAACCTCCGATACCCCTGACAGATGTATTTCTCAGTGTAAATTATTCAGTTGTAACTCCTATTGAGAGTTAGCTTCCATTGTGGCCTACTTACAGGGAGAGAATGCAGAGATCCCATGGGTTTGGGCATCCAGATCTAGATTTATGTACACATCTCTGTGAATGGGGGTCTTTCCTTGACAGAGGCATCTGCCCTCAGCTTAAGACAAAATCGGGGGTTGATCATGCAGCAAGAGAACAAGACCCTGAACTGTAGATGCAACTTTGTGGAATTCTGTCAGGGGACCCAGGTAGCTTTTGCTTAGAAGACAACCTTGTGCATCACCATTTCAAAACTATACCTCTGTAATGTTTAATTAATTTGAAAATTACAACTAAGATATGCTGTGGCAAATAGGCCCCCAGCAACTCAGTCACAGCTGGACAGTGGGTTAATATCCAAGCTAAAGGGCTCCTGCAAATCATCAACAACATCTGAAACAGTTTAAATTCTCTCTGGGAAACGAAAGGAAGCCCACTTTACATTTTACATAACCCTGTCATCTTCCCCAGCGAGAGTGAGCATCATACCCAAAATAAACCAACTCAATACTCTCTTACTAAAATTTAAATCTTGAACAGTGATTAAAAAACAGACCTGAAAATCAGTAGAATTATGGCATCCTGAAGAGACTATCAAATCCTCCAACCTAGAGCCCTCTGAGCTGACCCTGGTCTTCAGGATCCCCTCATTGTTTAAGTTAACCAGGTTTGGTTTCTGTTGTTTGCAACCAAGCAAAATACACAAGACAAAAACAAATAACAAGGTACAAAAAATAATATAGGTTATTAAGATAACAATCTTCTATGGTCTATTTTTTCTCACCCTCTACAATTCCACCAGTGGTAGCATCTGCTGGTCCTTTTTTGTTTTCAAATACTTTATAAATTACACATCACATATGACCACATACTGATTTAAGCCAAAAGGTTCCTTTTGATAGTGGCTTCCCATAGTCTTTTGCATACTCAGGAACTTTTAACAAGCTTGTCTGAGGAATTGCTTAAGGATTTTCCTTTTTTGCTTTTGAAATGATATGTCAGGCAAATAACATACCCTTAAATAAATATTTGTCAGTGATATATAATGGAGAGCAAAGTGGATTTTAAATGCTAGTCCCCAGTGTCCTTGGTAAGAACTGTAGATCAAAAAGACAAAAAAAAAAAAAAAAAGAGAGCGATTTGAAGGGTAATCTTTCCGATGGGGTTTAGGAAGTTTTAGAGAGAAAGAGAGTGGATTCAAACAGGAAAGGTCTGAAAGACTGGAAAATGGTGGTCAGGGTTTATACATTGGACCAATTATTATAGAAAATATACCAAAGGGGGGAGGTTATTTTATACTGGTAAAGAGAGGTTAAGAGTGGAGTTTTTGTCCTTGCTTTGTTAAGCTTTACATACTCCTTAGTTCTTTTTCATGGGTATATTCAAAACAAAAGCCACTTATATAAGTACTTATCAGCCAGAAATTGAATGATGGAAAGTTGAATCATCAAGTTCTGTTAGTACAGCTTCATAAACAGGATTCACTTATCTAAGATAATAAAATAAAGGGTGAGAAAAAGAACAGCATAAGGCAATGATGACAAAACAAATGAGGTAGGGGTTTAGAGAGATGGGGTACAATGGTTGAGCGAGTTTGGCCTATAAAAGTTTGAGGGAGGCCAGAAAGTTGTAACATGTTCTTGACAAGGCACTCTGGGATCCCTGGCTCACCTCTTTAAAGGGCCTCTCTGCCACAGGGGCCTCTCACACCAGGAGATTTCTGCTGGGGTATCATATTTCAATGTTCTAAGAAAGAGGCTGCCTGGTCTCTATTTAGAATATGACTCCCCAGCAGGGACAGCTGGATGTCTGGGGACTAACTTCTTCATACTTTGTCCCTGACTTCTGGTATTATTCTGAGGGGCTTGTATGGGTGGTGCAGTGAAATTGTAACAGAAGGCAGGGAATAAAGAGGACTCTTTCTCCTGGCAACTGCTTGGGATCCTTTAAACTGTGCTTTTTGTGAGGAAAAAATGACATGGATCTCACGCATGTTGCAGTGATTTCCAGACACCCACACTCTTTCACCACTGTCTGCATTAGAAGATGCTGAACACTAGCTGCTGTTATGGTGACACAGCACATGAATGACAGATACCGGAGATATCACACCAAGGTCATAATTAAATGAAAAGTCCATCTATTTAGTCTCATTTTCATCAATGGGATAATAGGGAATTCTCTAATTTCTAGATGATTTATGGGTTACACCAAGAAACTTCAGAATAGATTTTAAATAAAGACCTTTGAATGAAAAGCAGGCTGATCTGTGAGGTTACTAATTTGTTAAGTGCATCTGAAGATGTATGACTCATCTGAATTTGGGGTCTGCATAAAGCCTGTGCTTTGAAGCCAGAATGAAAGCCATCCAGTAGTCTTCTATGAAGATCTCAGTCTAATACTATGAGTTCAGCCAGGAAAAAGAAAGGGATAGTGGTTCACTTATCTAAAATGGTCATAATTAAAACACTGACCACCTCACTATAGGTTCATGTTATCCATCAATTTATAAACCATATTGAAAGCACTCTGGTTTTGTTTGTAATGATATGTTTTTAAATTTTAATATGCTGTTTGAAAGTTGCTATTTCCTGTGCAGTCAGAAGAAAGCATTTTCAATGAAGCACAAATTAACTTAACCAAATCAATGAGGCCTCCTTATTAACTGGGAAATCTTAGATAGATAGATAGATAGATAGATAGATAGATAGATAGATAGATAGATAGATAGATATAGATGTAGATATATATGAATTATTTTTTCTCCCAGTGACATAGCTTTATTGTGTCTTTTATTACAAAATAATGTTGTTTTAGTAAATAAAAAATGAAGGGAGAAATAGAACATAAATGTATCAAAAATATTAATGAAAACCTCACTATTACTTGGGCTTCCTTTTCCGCCCCTCCCCCAGCAATTTTGATACAGAGACTGGATGTGGGAAGGGGTCAGTTTCAGAGCCAAGGAAAGGGTAAGACATTTTTCCAAGAAGTATAAGTAAACGGTAGACCCAGAAAAAGATACTGCCCCTTCCTGTAATTAGAGAAAGGCAAATTCAAACACAAGGGAGCCATGATCACTTCTGGTTTCTGCTATTGTTATAGAGGAAAAGAGTGACAGGGCCCAGTGTGATGGGGTGTGGGGGGGGAACCGGAGGTACGGGGCAGGCTGGCGCCTGCCGCACTGCTTATAGGAGTAGAAATTGGGGGCCAGAGCTCACTGGTGACGTGGTCGTCACGTGACCAAGAGCTGCCTAGAGCTGAAGTCCTGCTAGTCGCCTCTGTCTGGGTACCAGCCCCCTATTACTCTGCAGGCGAGTGAAGGAAGGAGAAAAGTAACCCCGGACCGTGCAGGTCGGTGGGAGCATGGGCTCTGCTTGGAGAGAGGTGGGGATGGGAGAGAGCCAAGAGCGCCACGATCCAGGTTCAGGCCAACTGGGGCTGTGTCCCTTTCTCACCTACTTTATAAATACCTCCCCCCCACCTCCACCCCCCCATGCACATTTGAGTAGAGAACTGGCGGACTTCGGGCGGGGGCTGAGGGGAGTGAATGGTAACTGAGACTCCGGGGAAAGAAAGGGTCCACAACCTTCGTGTCCCAAGTGCTGCTCCGTCTACTAAGCACTCCGTTCCTTCAGTCCCCTGTCTGCAGGTTTGAAGCTCTGTTGGCCCGTAGGTCGCTGTAAAAGTCGCGGCGAGGGAAAGAGCAAACTGCCTTGGGACCTTGCAGGTCAGTGTGAAGGTGGGATGGACTCTTGGGTGGGGGTGGCGGTGGGGGTGGTGGAGGAGAGAAGGCTGTGATCCTTGTCCGCCGGTCCGAGTCGCCCTCTCCCGGCCCCTTCTTTCTCCACATCCCCTCCCATTTCGGTGCAGGGAAAGGGGTGTGGCGGCCTTTGCTGGGGAAATGGCGGATGACGGGGCGGGGTGGGGGCGCGCTTTAGGAAAGTCGGAAGGTGTGAGAAATATTTTCAACTCAGAGGCTGAAAATTCTGAAAAGCAAACACTGGAAGCAGTGTTCTCAGTGCTGACCTATCCACGACACTTTCAGTTCACTGCCGGCTGTCTTTCCATCTGTCCTTCTGCCAGACTCTGTTCATCAGTCACCGTGGGAGGAGCTCTGACAACAGAAGACAAGGGAAGAAGAAGGAATTTACCTGACTTTGATAGAGGTTGGTGGGAGAAACTATGAATCTTAGGGGTGGGGGTGAGGTGGAGAAGGAGACTACATGAGGGTTAGCCTCTTCATGTCACCCGCCTGTCTATCATAGCACAGCCCTACCTCCTGCCTTCTCTGTGGGGCCTGGAAGAGAAATGGTGGATCCTGAGTACAGATAAAGGATGACAGAAAAGAACAAAGAAATAGTTTCCTAATAACCCAAGTCTGTCAATCAGAACTCAAACTCCACTCTGTCTTTCTGATGAAGCACAAACTCAGGCACAGCCCAAAGGCCTAATACTGTTGTTCACCCATAGATTCATCAAAAGAGAGCTACAGGAGCCTGGGAGAGGCTGAAGACGACTACCCTCCACCATTACACACCCTGGCCCTAAAATTCCTCTTAAACAGGTGGAGAAACACCTTCTCCCATCCTGCCTCAAGGCTGGCACGGACTTGAGCATGGGCCGGGCGCGGGAAGTGGGTTGGATGGCTGCAGGACTGATGATTGGGGCTGGTGCTTGCTACTGCATTTACAAACTAACCATAGGAAGAGATGACAGTGAGAAATTGGAGGAGGAGGAAGAGGAGTGGGACTACGAGGAGCTGGATGAGGAGGAGCCCGAAATTTGGTCTGACTTCACAACTATGGCTCGGCCCTGGAGTGAGGATGGGGATTGGACTGAACCTGGGGCCCCCGGTGGCACTGAGGACAGGCCCGCAGGTGGGGGCAAGGCCAACCGAACACACCCAGTAACACAGCGTCCATTCCCCTATGAACATAAAAATACTTGGAGTGCTGAAAGCTTTAAAAATGTGATTTCTGTTTTTGGCTTCTCCAGGTGTCCGTTCATTCAGGGAAAAATGTCGTTTGTTCAGCCCAAGGATGCCGGTTTTTCATTTAGCCACAATATCAATAGTCATTTGGCCAGCCTCTCCATTGTCGGAAACACGATCCCCATTCGTGTCCCCGCTGTTAAGGAGAAGGCTTTATGTGCCCTGGATAACGTGAATGCCAGTGTGGAAAATCAGGGCCAGATTAAGATGTACATCAGCGAAGTGTGTCAGGGGACTGTGTCACATTGCTGCAACTCATTTCTGCAGCAGGCCGGATTAAATTTGTTAATAAGCATGACAGTTATTAATAACATGCTTGCCAAGTCCGTTTCAGACTTGAAGTTGTTTTCTTTGATATCAGAGGGAAGTGGCCGTGCTGAGGTTCAGGTTTTGCAACCGTTGATGGGTTTGTCTGAAAAGCCAGTCTTGGCAGGAGAATTGCCGGGTGCCCAAATGCTGCTCTCATTCACGTCCCTCTTTATCAGGAACAGAAACAGACAGGCTCCCCTGGACACCCTGGCCTCTTAAATGGCCATCTCGCACAGAATGGGACTGAGTCTGCCTAAAACTCGTTTGGTGAACACACAACTTGTGTTCTCATTCAAAGACTCTGCAGTGGGTGCTACAGAAGATCCATTCTTAGCCGATCATCACATCATGGGGGGCAAGTTACACTTGCTAAATCGAGGACCACACTCTTATTGGCCAGGCAGGGGTTCCCACAGAGCTTTGAGTAACTTCTTGGTTTTGCAGTCTGCGGGCAATGCACATTGTAAATTACTCCCTTCTTCCTGTGGTAAAGGGCTCATTTCAGCTGCCAGCCTTGGATAAAGAACATCATATTATAGCATCACGAAGGATGCCTTGCCTGTGGTGGTGTCCCTGTCCAAGCTGCACCATTTTGTGGAGACTAGACATGTATGGGAGCTTGTGCTGAAAATGCATTTCTTGCTGCATAGGTTGAATTCTTTTTCACTTACTCTTCCCTCTACACGAGCTGATGGATGGTGACCCTATTCATCAAAAAAGTACACTACCCTTCTATGTGCTGTACTGACAACCTCATTCACCCAAGTCTACATTTGTGTGTATTATCAATAAACTTTTGTGCTTTGATTGGCAAAAACAAGACATGGTTCTTGTCGTTGAGTTTACAGTCTGCATGAAGAGAAAGGCAAAACTACACAATAAATGATAATTAACTGGGGCATTTGCTCCCTGACAAATGCACGCTTATCAGGGCTCACAGGAGGCAGAGGTAGAGATGGGCTGCATTGTTCAGGATAAACCTCAAGAAGCGGTTGGGGGCTGGGGGCGAGTGGTGGGTGTCAAAGGGGGTTTGGTGGAATTAGGATGGAATGTTGGGAGGACTAAAAGAGACAACACCTGTGAAGCAGGCAGCACAGTGCCTGTCACCTGGCACAAGAAGTCCCTCGATGAAGGTGTCCTTCCTTGACTGCTGGTATACAGGGGAAAGTCAGTATCCTCGGGTTTGTCTACATACACATCCTTGGGGGCCACTCGCCAACCCATCCCTGCACCTTTAATGCCCGATTATAACAATAATGGTTGCCACTCGCTGAGTGCCTATTTTGTGTAGTTCTCTTCTGGGAAGCAGCTGTTAAACCTACTCGCAGACCCCTCCCTTCCTTGGGAGCCCAAGACCAAATTCCTGGCAGAGTGAGAAGGGTTGGTTGGCCTCTGATTCCACCGGGGGAAGCTCCCTTCTGCCCTGTGCTTAGTTCCTTCGGTGGGATCCAGGAAGGGAGCCCCCGATGAACTCCCCGTGGGGTGGTTCAGGCAGGCGCTGAGGGTGCTTGGAATGGCTGTGACTGTTCCATCCATCCTCCCCTCCATCCAAGCTCCCGTCACCCTTTGGGGGAAAGAAAGAGCCCAGCCCTGCCCACTGAACCCCTCCAGGGAAACGGGCAACTCATTCCGCCACCCCCTCCCAATATTTTCAGACCCTTTCCTGCATCACAAAAGCCGGGTTCCTGCACGTTTTTGATGTGTCCAGAAATAGTCCTCTTCCTCAAAGCCTTGGCCAACAAGTAGACAAGAAAATTCCCTTGGGCAGAGCTGCTTCTGCGACCGGTGCCCTCTCCTGGTATCCTGGGATGTTGCTTTGGGCCACTGTGCCCCGGGCATCAGTGCTCGCTGAGTGCTCTGCCTCCTGACTGCTCTCCTCAATAGAGAGTGTAGTTTTATTCTACTATTTCTCCCTTCTCCAGGAGTTTGGGTTACAGGTCGGTTACAACTCTCCTGCTTGTACCCATTGCCCTACACTTCAGGCCGTCTAGTGGGCATGGGTGTCCACCAGGTCCCAGGGCCTTCTCTGGGGATCCGCCAACTTGCAGTGGGGACGCTACCTCTTCCCAGGTCCTGGCGCCTTGGACAGCCAGCATATGATTTGAGGTTGCTCAGTCCCCAGCAAGGTTCACCCCCCTGGGGCTTTTTTGCTGGCTCTGGGGCCCTGTCTTATTTCCTAAGAGCTCCTAATGTGACCATCCCTTTCTCCCAAGTGAGCCTCATGTGGGCTGGGCAGTCAGTTTTCCACGTAGGATTACCCTACACACAGCTCCTGCATCTACTTGCCCCAGTGTAGTCAGCTTGGCCCAGGCTGTCTTCGGTGACACTTCACTGCTCAGTCTCTTTAATCTCAGCACAGAGGCAGAGGGTTTTCTCCTTCTTCCTGGCTCAGGGTCCCAAATTAACACATGCCTCCCTATTCCTCTGCACTCTGCCGAATTCCTTTTTGGGTCCTGCCTCAGGCAGTTGTCCCCCATCTCTGAGGCAGGCACTTGGTGCTTGCAGGCCACAACTGACTCCTAACACAGGGAGGGTGTGGGGACAGAGCCCCAGAAAGCAGTTTCCAGGCTCTCGGCCTCACATAGAAAGGTGCTGGCTCAGGTAGTAAATGGCCGTCAACTGTGATTGCATGGCCATCAGCTGTGGCTAGTTGGCCGTCAGCTGTAACCAGTGAGCCATTGGCCACTAATATAACTGCTGTGGCTACGCTAGCAGAAAATGGGGGCTAGCAAGAAGATGGTGGCTGGCTGGCAAGAGCGGATTGCAGAGAGGCGGATGCCGCCAGCGAGAATATAGTGATGTGACTCCCCTACTTATGGCTCCGTGGGTGTTCCTTTTTGGCCTCACCGTGTACTGCGTTCTTATGTGGGGAGCGGGAGCAGAGACCCCGCCGGACTCCCTGCACGACAGAGGGCCTCAGAGACCTTCTGCTGAGCAACTCTGTCACAGGGAAGCCTAGTGGCATTGAAACGTCTCCACGGTGTGATCTTGGCCCAACTCAAGAGCTTCCTCTCCATTTGCTGGCACTGCCTTCCTGAAGACACTCCCTGTGTGTGGAAGCTCAGGCCTCTGGTCTGCCCTTCATTCCTTGGTGGACTGCTGTGCCGGGGCAGGAACCCAGTTCCCAGTGGATTCTATCTATGGACGTGGAGGGGAGTCGGGAACATGCCTGCCAGTCAGGGTCTGATTAAGATATTCGGAGGCTATCAGCACTGGAAAGACTAATAGCTGAGGTCAAAAGATACCATCTAAAGCAGACAAAGCTGGCAATAGGGGTCTAAGTGTATTGAGTAGTACAAAGATAAACACAAAGAAATATAATTTAATTAATTAAAATTGAGTGGATGAAAAGAAGAAAGGGAGAAGGAAAGAGAAAAAATATGTATACGCATTGAATCATAATTTGTAATATCAAGGAAAATGGGAGGGAAACCAAAATACCCACATACTGGGGGCTGACTAAATAATTACGGCATATTTATGCAATAAAATACGATTCAGCTATAAACTAAAAAGCAAAATTTTATTTAGTAATATCAAAGGATTATTAAGATTATTCTGAGTGTATTAAAATCAATAAATAGATAAATACATAAAAATCTCTCTGAAATGTTGCTCAAAAAACTGGTAACATTGCCTCTGGTGAGAGAGAACTAGGTTGTGGTGACAGAGAACTGAGAGGGAGATTTTCAACGTATACCTTTTGTTATCTTTTGAATTTTGAATCACTAAGATGTTACTTATTTTTTAAATAAATTAAATTTAAATTTAAGATTAAATGTAAATAATTGGTTGACCTGTCTTTGCCAAACCTTGCGTGTTATGTGAGATGCCTGACATATGCTTATGCTTTGTAGAGCTTCCTAACGCCACATATATCTCTCTTTCTTCTGGCCCCTCTGAGGACTCAGGCAAACATATAGGGTAGTGTCCTGATTGCCTACTTGGCCTCTGTGTCCCTGTCCATTTTTTAACCCTGATCTGGTGCACTCCCTTAAGCATGTATCAGGGATAATGTCACAAAAATATTTAACCAAACTACCTATCATCTCTCTTGTAAATAATTTTATCATATAACCCATTCACCATTAATACTAAGTAATTAGGATTATAACCTCATACAAACAGAAGCAACCTACTGCCCGCATCTGGTTCAGGAAACTTAGAGTTCTCAAAGGTTATTTGTAAAACTCATGGCCATCAATTTAGAGTTTTCCTAAATTTTAAAAGCTCTCATTACATATCAGGAAGCAGGCCTGGAACACTCTGAACATAGATCTTTGCTGCAAACTGTAAGTGCCGTGATTCCCCGAAAATAAGATCTAGCCAGACCATCAGTTCTAATGTGTCTTTTGGAGCAAAATTAATATAAGACCCAGTATTTATATTATATTATATTATATTATATTATATTATATTATATTATATTATATTATATTATAAGACCTGGTCTTATGTTATAGTAAAATAAGACCAGGTCTTATATTAATTTTTGCTCCAAAAGACACATTAGAGCTGATGGTTCAGCTATGTCTTATTTTCGGGGAAACACGGTAGTGAGAACTCAGGACCTAAAGGAAGTGTCCATCAGAGAGGAACTTTGTGGAGGGGGGGAGAAGGAAGAAGAGCCAATCACATGTCTCCCGGCTCAAATCAATCCCTAGATCAAAACTCTAGAGAGTATTAGAAATGATCAGACCAGTTATTAGAAAATCTCGGAACACTGGGGTTAGTTTCTTACTTTGCCAGGCACAAGCTCTGAAAAGTATGGGGTTCTACATGGGCCAGCCCAAGTGGCAGGGTAAGAAAGGCTGAGAGAAAAGGCTGGTGGGAATAATTCCCTATCACTTCCCTTACCTCCACATGCTCTTCCCAGTTGATAAAGTCACCAAATCCATCTACTACCCAAATTAAAAGCTTGGATATTAAAAAAAATACACAATTCTGGATTCATATTTACACAGTAACAATTGGTCTTTGTGAGATGCAAATATTTGTTCAGAGGGGGCTTGTGTGACATGGTTATTTGAAGTGGTTATTTGTGGCAATACCTTGAGCCATCAGACTGTCTTTCCTTCTTTCGAAATCATCCCATATTCAGATATCCAAGAACAAAGAACAATAGAATACTAATGGTTAGACTTAATGGATACCTTGCCAGAGTTAAAGAAATATGATTGAATAAACCAGAAGAACCAGTTGGAACTACTCTATGGCCAGGTGAGAAGGAGAAAGAATGCATAAAAGTAAAATGAAAGAAATAAAAAGGTGCATAGCTAATTCTGAGAAAATAGCATTTGTGGAATAGTAGAGCTTAAGATCTTGTCCTTTTCCCTTTCCCTCCTTTTTAGGAGTAGTGATGGTGAGGCACTTGACCAAACCCCTGTTCCAAAAGCAGCAGAAAGCACAGATATGTCCAGTGTGCTGGCACATGGGATAAGGACAGCAGAGTCGTAGTAGTATAGTATTGTAGGAGAAGGTAAAGACCATGCCCATTCACACAAGCAACAAAAACAGACAAATAAGTAGGAATAACCCTCACCACCACCACCCATGTGAAAGATGATTAAAAAGAAAACATCACTAAGTGACGAAAGTATCTAAATAAATATGCCTAAGTAGAAAGATTGTAGATGCCAATCCTTGCCAATTAATTCATAAGCTTAGTGTAATTTCAATCTACACATAAAAATAGATTTGGCAATAAATGACATTAGTATGATTAACTATACATTTAGAGAAAATTAATGTTCAAAGTCTACCTCAAACCGAATATATATACACACACTAATAGTAGGCTAAAGGAGCTAACTCTAAAAAGGAAACTGTATTGATACAAGAAAGAAATAAGAGCAAATGTTTTATAATAACCATGGAGAGTGAAGCACTGTCCTAAGAAGTGAAATGAAAATATAACAGCACAACAGGAAAACATTGACTAAAACAGAAAACTCAAATTCCTAATTCATCAAATATACCACCAAAAACAAAATAAAGAAAATGATTGAGAGAAACCACTGCAAAATATGAGTTCAATATATGACAATAGCCATCTTACAAGTGTGGCTAATGGCTACCCTATGGAAAGCAAGTCTACACAGAGACAACAAATTTGCTTTTCTCTCATACACATAAGATAACTTTGGTGGGGGGAAAACTAGTCCCCAGTTTCCCATGGTGCTAAATAGTCAGGGTGAGGGTTCCTAAGTTTCCTGTGGGCCAGGTTAAGCCCTGAGAAGGAACCTGGGGCAAAGGCCTGCTCACAAGCGCCAACACACGCCTCCCCGCCAACACACACACCACCTGCCATAGGCTACCCAGTGAGCTGAGGGTCTTGAGTAAGGAGAGGTTCCTGGGACAAAGGGGTGTGTCTCAGGAGGAACTTCAACACCAGGAAGCCATCGGGGGGATGTTTGGCTAGGTGCATGAGGATCCTAGAATGTGCCACCCTGTAGCATGAGAATGGAGTGGTAAATGGTGTTGGGTTATTTGGTTATCCATTTGGGAAAAGAAGTAAAGTTGGATCACACCTTCCACCTTGCACAAAGGTAAATTCCAAGTAGATACTCGAGACAACCCTTTAAGTGGAAAGGTGTGAAAGAATTAGGAACGTATATGAACACTCATTTTGTAATCGAGCAGTGGTCCTAAGCCACACACTAAAACAAGAGGCAATAAGGGAAAGTGAGATTCAGGGTGAATAAGAGGCTAAGAGCAATGAGCGGAGGGAAGTGACAGAGTGTGAGGTGATGCATGCAGCATGTGTAACAGACAAGGGATTGTGTAATCCTCTGCAGGACTGTGCTGGACTCTGGTGCAGCACCCATCTGTATCCTAGACCAATCAGTGGCCCCTAGAAGGGAGCAGGGAGCCAGTCCTCCACACAGCCATCAAACTCTTAGCCAAATGGTGCTATGGCAGCTTCGAGATGGACTTGGTGAGGGCTGTGCCTATCCGTGGGTGACACTTCAGAGTGAGGAGAGTGTGGTTGAAACTGCTTTGACAGTGGCACATAGGGCCATGGTGTGGATGCAGGGTTTGAGACTGGATGTGTCAGCTGGGAAGCTGGATGTCTGCAACCTTGCCTGCACTCACGAGGGGAAGGTTGGATGTAAAACCACAGAATCCCCAGGAGAGGTAGCAGGCTGGGGAGGGCACTGGGAGTTAATGTGGTACCTACAGGCACCAAATGTAGATGTGATAATGAGATGAATAAGAAAAAAATCCGAGGCCCTTTCTGGAACTACAAGGCATTCTGTGGCAGCAGCTCCAGATTTACACAAGAGACAGCTTAGGCTGGGGCAGCCCCATTATGGCAGAGCATCTCCTCACAGAATGAGACAAGCTCAAGCTTTGATGACCATGTCAAATGTTTACCACTGAGAAACCCAGAAAAAAATCACTGTTGGTTGCAGCAGGCTGGTAGGCAAGTTTTGTGCTTTGGGGTCCTGTGCTGTTTCATTCTGAAGTCAGTGCGGGAAGTAGCACCATAGTCTTTCCAGTGCTGATAGCCTCCGAATATCTTAATCAGACCCTGACTGGCAGGCATGTTCCCGACTCCCCTCCACGTCCATAGATAGAATCCACTGGGAACTGGGTTCCTGCCCCGGCACAGCAGTCCACCAAGGAATGAAGGGCAGACCAGAGGCCTGAGCTTCCACACACAGGGAGTGTCTTCAGGAAGGCAGTGCCAGCAAATGGAGAGGAAGCTCTTGAGTTGGGCCAAGATCACACCGTGGAGACGTTTCAATGCCACTAGGCTTCCCTGTGACAGAGTTGCTCAGCAGAAGGTCTCTGAGGCCCTCTGTCGTGCAGGGAGTCCGGCGGGGTCTCTGCTCCCGCTCCCCACATAAGAACGCAGTACACGGTGAGGCCAAAAAGGAACACCCACGGAGCCATAAGTAGGGGAGTCACATCACTATATTCTCGCTGGCGGCATCCGCCTCTCTGCAATCCGCTCTTGCCAGCCAGCCACCATCTTCTTGCTAGCCCCCATTTTCTGCTAGCGTAGCCACAGCAGTTATATTAGTGGCCAATGGCTCACTGGTTACAGCTGACGGCCAACTAGCCACAGCTGATGGCCATGCAATCACAGTTGACGGCCATTTACTACCTGAGCCAGCACCTTTCTATGTGAGGCCGAGAGCCTGGAAACTGCTTTCTGGGGCTCTGTCCCCACACCCTCCCTGTGTTAGGAGTCAGTTGTGGCCTGCAAGCACCAAGTGCCTGCCTCAGAGATGGGGGACAACTGCCTGAGGCAGGACCCAAAAAGGAATTCGGCAGAGTGCAGAGGAATAGGGAGGCATGTGTTAATTTGGGACCCTGAGCCAGGAAGAAGGAGAAAACCCTCTGCCTCTGTGCTGAGATTAAAGAGACTGAGCAGTGAAGTGTCACCGAAGACAGCCTGGGCCAAGCTGACTACACTGGGGCAAGTAGATGCAGGAGCTGTGTGTAGGGTAATCCTACGTGGAAAACTGACTGCCCAGCCCACATGAGGCTCACTTGGGAGAAAGGGATGGTCACATTAGGAGCTCTTAGGAAATAAGACAGGGCCCCAGAGCCAGCAAAAAAGCCCCAGGGGGGTGAACCTTGCTGGGGACTGAGCAACCTCAAATCATATGCTGGCTGTCCAAGGCGCCAGGACCTGGGAAGAGGTAGCGTCCCCACTGCAAGTTGGCGGATCCCCAGAGAAGGCCCTGGGACCTGGTGGACACCCATGCCCACTAGACGGCCTGAAGTGTAGGGCAATGGGTACAAGCAGGAGAGTTGTAACCGACCTGTAACCCAAACTCCTGGAGAAGGGAGAAATAGTAGAATAAAACTACACTCTCTATTGAGGAGAGCAGTCAGGAGGCAGAGCACTCAGCGAGCACTGATGCCCGGGGCACAGTGGCCCAAAGCAACATCCCAGGATACCAGGAGAGGGCACCGGTCGCAGAAGCAGCTCTGCCCAAGGGAATTTTCTTGTCTACTTGTTGGCCAAGGCTTTGAGGAAGAGGACTATTTCTGGACACATCAAAAACGTGCAGGAACCCGGCTTTTGTGATGCAGGAAAGGGTCTGAAAATATTGGGAGGGGGTGGCGGAATGAGTTGCCCGTTTCCCTGGAGGGGTTCAGTGGGCAGGGCTGGGCTCTTTCTTTCCCCCAAAGGGTGACGGGAGCTTGGATGGAGGGGAGGATGGATGGAACAGTCACAGCCATTCCAAGCACCCTCAGCGCCTGCCTGAACCACCCCACGGGGAGTTCATCGGGGGCTCCCTTCCTGGATCCCACCGAAGGAACTAAGCACAGGGCAGAAGGGAGCTTCCCCCGGTGGAATCAGAGGCCAACCAACCCTTCTCACTCTGCCAGGAATTTGGTCTTGGGCTCCCAAGGAAGGGAGGGGTCTGCGAGTAGGTTTAACAGCTGCTTCCCAGAAGAGAACTACACAAAATAGGCACTCAGCGAGTGGCAACCATTATTGTTATAATCGGGCATTAAAGGTGCAGGGATGGGTTGGCGAGTGGCCCCCAAGGATGTGTATGTAGACAAACCCGAGGATACTGACTTTCCCCTGTATACCAGCAGTCAAGGAAGGACACCTTCATCGAGGGACTTCTTGTGCCAGGTGACAGGCACTGTGCTGCCTGCTTCACAGGTGTTGTCTCTTTTAGTCCTCCCAACATTCCATCCTAATTCCACCAAACCCCCTTTGACACCCACCACTCGCCCCCAGCCCCCAACCGCTTCTTGAGGTTTATCCTGAACAATGCAGCCCATCTCTACCTCTGCCTCCTGTGAGCCCTGATAAGCGTGCATTTGTCAGGGAGCAAATGCCCCAGTTAATTATCATTTATTGTGTAGTTTTGCCTTTCTCTTCATGCAGACTGTAAACTCAACGACAAGAACCATGTCTTGTTTTTGCCAATCAAAGCACAAAAGTTTATTGATAATACACACAAATGTAGACTTGGGTGAATGAGGTTGTCAGTACAGCACATAGAAGGGTAGTGTACTTTTTTGATGAATAGGGTCACCATCCATCAGCTCGTGTAGAGGGAAGAGTAAGTGAAAAAGAATTCAACCTATGCAGCAAGAAATGCATTTTCAGCACAAGCTCCCATACATGTCTAGTCTCCACAAAATGGTGCAGCTTGGACAGGGACACCACCACAGGCAAGGCATCCTTCGTGATGCTATAATATGATGTTCTTTATCCAAGGCTGGCAGCTGAAATGAGCCCTTTACCACAGGAAGAAGGGAGTAATTTACAATGTGCATTGCCCGCAGACTGCAAAACCAAGAAGTTACTCAAAGCTCTGTGGGAACCCCTGCCTGGCCAATAAGAGTGTGGTCCTCGATTTAGCAAGTGTAACTTGCCCCCCATGATGTGATGATCGGCTAAGAATGGATCTTCTGTAGCACCCACTGCAGAGTCTTTGAATGAGAACACAAGTTGTGTGTTCACCAAACAAGTTTTAGGCAGACTCAGTCCCATTCTGTGCGAGATGGCCATTTAAGAGGCCAGGGTGTCCAGGGGAGCCTGTCTGTTTCTGTTCCTGATAAAGAGGGACGTGAATGAGAGCAGCATTTGGGCACCCGGCAATTCTCCTGCCAAGACTGGCTTTTCAGACAAACCCATCAACGGTTGCAAAACCTGAACCTCAGCACGGCCACTTCCCTCTGATATCAAAGAAAACAACTTCAAGTCTGAAACGGACTTGGCAAGCATGTTATTAATAACTGTCATGCTTATTAACAAATTTAATCCGGCCTGCTGCAGAAATGAGTTGCAGCAATGTGACACAGTCCCCTGACACACTTCGCTGATGTACATCTTAATCTGGCCCTGATTTTCCACACTGGCATTCACGTTATCCAGGGCACATAAAGCCTTCTCCTTAACAGCGGGGACACGAATGGGGATCGTGTTTCCGACAATGGAGAGGCTGGCCAAATGACTATTGATATTGTGGCTAAATGAAAAACCGGCATCCTTGGGCTGAACAAACGACATTTTTCCCTGAATGAACGGACACCTGGAGAAGCCAAAAACAGAAATCACATTTTTTATATTGCAAGCATCACAAAAAGTCATCATTTTAATTAGGGAAAATGTCTTCTTGTTTTGGCACCATGTTCTTTTGGGGGTCCTCAGTACTTATGCTTCATGTCAGCCTCATCCCCAGGGCTTGGCTCTTCCTGGATCCTTGAATAAATTCCAGAGCCCTTTCCTGTGCTCTCCCCTGTCTGAAGTTCACTCCTCCTCTGTTCTTTTTTTGCTGTGTTTGTACACTCCCCTGATTAGTGAGTGAACGCTAGCAACTTCTGGCCTTGACCTCCAGATGTGGTTTCACTAAATAAATAACTTGAGCATATTCAACATCTTTGACAAATCACAAAATGTTCCCACTGTTGAAAAAGCCATCTAGTTTTGATGCTCTGGGAAGGAGATTTTTGGACCGTTTTTTTCTGGACACGAACCGCACTAACTGCCATCCGACATGGTGCTAGGGGCAATGCAAACATATAGAACTTTGATCTCAGTCTTCGCAGCTAGACATGCCAAAACTCAGGATGCAAGGGTATCAGTATCTCTCTTTCCTGATTTAGGGTCTTAATTTTCAAATGTTTCTCCTCTGGCTTTTATCTCCCTTAAGCTTATTCCCACTGTTTCCGTAAAGGTACATTTGAGTTTTCCAGCGCCAAGGTAAGAGTGGAGAAGAATACAAGCTGGGAGGAAGAGAAGCTGGTTTGCTTCTAAACCCTGTATTCGGACTCAAACATCCTTATCTCCAACCCTTGTCTTCAGGATATCATAATGTGTGGAGCAACTCCTTCCTTCCTTGACTAGATCTATGCCTACAGGTAGACAGACAAGGAAGAATGGAGATTGGTAGATGTACATAAGTGCCCTCTCTCCAGAATGAGTAATCTAGTTTTCAAATATCTCCCATTTAGGCCTCAGGAGTCCCTTCCACCCTGCCCTCCAGCCACTTTACCACCCCTCCACTCCACCCCCAAATACCCTCCTTTCCCATTCCCTTGCCCTCATCTACTATCTTTACCTCACTCTCTCCCCCCAAATTCCCACTTTTCTGCTCTACCCCTAATTTCTGCCCCACCCCTAATTTCTGCCCCATAAATATTGAAGCTGCTTCCCCAGAGCCAAAAAGGATTGAGATACCATAAGAGTAGAAAAGCAGGTAATGATTTCATGCTTGCTTCTACCACCCCCTTGTGACGGGTTCAGGCCCCACATTTCCTGAAGAAATGTTCATTTTGTACTAGAAATCTTGTTAATTGGTCTTCCTCTTTCTTTCTCTTGAGTTGTGCCGCCCCCTATAGGTAGCAAGCAATCCAATAAGGGTTGGTGAACATTTAGTGCTGGATAGTAGGTCATAGTTCCTACCTTTTATTGATTTAGGACTCTGTCAAAGATTCTCACCTTTCACTCCCAGATCCCAGCCTCAGCTCTCCCCCTATGCCATGCACCATTTAGAAAACTAAAATGCACTGGTGGGTAGCCTGGGGGTGTAAGGAAAGCTGACTCTATCCCTTCAGTTCTCTGTCCCCAACCCCACCCTGACTCCACCCTGAGAGCAATATTCACTATCACACCAACTTGCACACAACCAGAGTAGTTTCTTCCTTCTTCACTCGACTATAAACACGTCTCTTTAAGGTTAATAAGGGCCAATAGGGACCAAAAAGACCACCTGTCCACAATTTTTGGTCACCTGAGATAGATGTCACCAACGAGCCATGGTCCTCAAGTTTCCCTCCCACTAGCAGTGATGCAAGAGTGCACCAGCCTCTCTCCCTTCTCCTCAGCACACCAGATTTGTCACTCATTTTTTCTATGCCAATGCCAGAAAACAAAAGAAAATGGATTTTCATTTTGCCAAAACTTGTCTTCCTCTGATTTCCAGGGGATCTATCTTCTCCTGGAGCAACTATTTCTGTTTCTATTTCTTTGACTTCTCCTAGAGCAAAGGTAAACAGCCTATCTCTTTACTTCCCCTCTTCTCAGCTACTAATATCCATCATCTTTCTTGGACCCATGAGAAAGCAGATTTCATGAAATATAGCCTAGAGGGAGAGATTTTAAATATTTATTTGTCTCTGCTCATTGTTCTTGGAATACTGGCTTTTAAAAATATATTTGGCAAGGGAGATCAAATATATGGTGATGGAAGGAGAACTGACTCTGGGTGGTGAACACACAATGGGATTTATAGATGACGTAATACAGAATTGTACACCTGAAATCTATGTAATTTCACTAACAATTGTCACCCCAATAAATTTAAAAAAATAAATAAATAATATTTGGGATCTTCAGTCAAGATAGCAGAGTAGGTAAACACTGTGCTTGCCTCCTCTCATGACCAAATCAAAATTACAAATAAACTACAGAACAACCATCCTGGAGAATAGCCTGATGATTAGCTGAACTGAAGTCCTACAATGAAGAAAACACAGATGAAGCCACTGAGACTGGTAGGAGAGGTGAAGATGCAGAATGTGCTGGTCCCAAACCTGGGAGTGGTGGTTAAAAATAGGGAGGGATATCTCAGCTGTAGAGGTCTCCCCTGAGGAATGAGGGGTCCCAGTCCCACATCAGGCTCCCCAGCCCAGTGTTCCAGTGCCGAGAAGAGGAGTCCTCACAACCTCTGGCTGTGTAAACCAGCAGAAATTGTGGCTGAGTGAGACGGAGGGCTGCTGGAGTGCCAGGCATTCCTTTTAAAGGGCCCTGTGCACACTGGGCCCTTTACTCACTGATGGGCTCACTTGCTCTCAGCTCCAGCGCTGGGACAGCAGCTCAAAAGGCCCCAATGATATATAGGGGAAAACTGAATTGTCTGGCTGCAGGCGGAGGGCTGGAGGGGAAGCTTTCTCCCATACAGAATCCATTACTTCTTTGTTGAGCCCCCTCCCCTTCCTGGCCCGCAGACCCAGGCAGCCACCATATCTGAGTCCCCCTCAACCTGGATAACACTCTTTGCCCCACCCTGGTGACTCCTTGAGACCCCGCCCCATCCAACTTGCAGGCCCATCCATGCCGCTTCCAGTGGCTTTTCCATACAAACAGCCTGTCTTGGCTCATGCTACAGACTTTCCTAAAATCTCTCAAAGGTTAATGAAACCCAAACAAGCAGTATCTGGCCTTTGCATGCCCCATAACTTGTACTGAGCAGCCCCAAGCCAGGCACTAGTGGCAGCCGGCATCGGTTGGCTGATTGGCTTCTCCCAGGCACCTCAAAGTCCAGTGTGGGAGTCTGGCATCTGAGGATTGCTTTGTAGCTCATGCCAGGTGGCCCCAGGCAGGGCACAGTCTGTGATTGAACTGGTCCTGCAGCAGAGCCCCTCCCAGGATGTCCCTGGTCCGGCATGTGAGCACCACCCCAAGCTAGAGTACCACACAACTGCATGCATGGGCACACCCAAAGGGCAGACTGGGCAGGCACCAGAGTCCTGCTGAAACAAATTCTGCTTCACAGGGTCAACCCCTATACAATAGCCCCTTCATTGTAGTCACAGCCAGGCCTCACAACCAATCAGACCAAAGGTCAATCCCTTCCACTGCCATGCAAATAACAATCAAGGCTAAGCTACAACAGGAGGACACACCCAACCCACACAAGTAACACACCTGGAACACCTGGCTCAGGTAACAAAGGATACTATGCTACTTGGCCCCCCTGGGACACCTACTACATAAGGCCACTCTACAAAGACTGGGAGGCATTGCAACACTACCTAATACATAGAAACAAACACACAGTGGCAGCCAAAATGGGGAGACAAAGAAACATGTCCCAAATAAAAGAGCAGAACAAAGATCCAGAAACAAACAAACAAACAAACTAAACTAAACTAAATGGAGACAAGGAATTGACCAAACGCAGAGTTCCAAACACTGGATATAAGGATGCTCAATGATATCAAGGAGAACTTCAACAAAGAGATAGGAAACATAAAAATGAAGATAGAAAACATAAAAAAGAATCAGTCAGAAATAAAGACTATAATAACAGAAATGAAGAATGCATTACAGGGAATCAACAGTAGATTAGATGAAGCACAGGATCAAATGTGCAATTTAGACGATAAGGTAGCAGAAAACATCTAATCAGAACAGCAAAAAGAAAAAATAATCCAAAAAATTGAGGAGAGTTTAAGGGACCTCTGGGACAACCTCAAGCATACCAACATTCACATTATAGGGGTGCCAGAAGGAGAAGAGAGAGAGCAAGGAATTAAAAACCTATTTGAAGAAATAATGACACAAAACTTCCCTAACCTGGCAAAGGAAATAGATATACAAGCTCAGGAAGCACAGAGAGTCCCAAACAAGATGAACCCAAAGAGGCCCACATCAAGGTGCATGATAATTAAAATGCCAAAGATTAAAGACAAAGAAAGAATCTTAAAAGTAGCAAGAGAAAAGCAATTAGCTACCTACAGGAGAGCTCCCATATGACTATCAGCGGATTTCTCAACAGAAACTTTGCAGGCCAGAAGGGACTGGCACAAAATATTCAACACGATGAAAAGCAAGGAACTGCAACCAATATTACTCTACCCAGCAAACCTGTCATTTAGAATCAAATGACAGATAAAGAGCTTCCCAGACAAGAAAAAAAAATAAAGGAGTTCATCACCACCAAACCAGTATTACAAGGAATCTTAGAGGGACTCTTTAAGATGGAAAAAAAATCAGAAATATGAATGGCAATAATTACATACCTACCAACAATTACTTTCAATGTAAATGAATTAAATGCTCCAATGAAAAGGTAGGGGAGCTGAGTGGATAAGAAAACCACACCCTTAGATATACTGCTTACAAGAGACTCGCTTCAGATCAAAAGATATACACAGACTGTAAGTAAAGAGATGGAAAAAGGTATTTCATGAAAATGGAAACAAACAAACAGAATAGAAAATGATGGGGTGGCAATACTTATACCAGACAAAATAGACTTTAAAACAAAGACTATAACGAGACAAAAAAGACCTAGCAATCCCACTTCTGGGTATTTATCTGAACAAACCCAAAATGCTACTTCGAGAGGACATGCTCATCCATATGTTCATTGCAGCATTATTTACATAAGCCAAGATATGAACCCAACCTGGGTGTCCTTAAATGGATAAATGGGTAAAAAACAGGTGGTACATATATATAATGGAATATTACTCAGCCATAAGAAAGAACAAAATCTTGCCATCTGCAGCAATATGGATTGTCCTGAGTATAGTAAGTCAGACAGCAAAAGACAAATGTCATATGATTTCACTTAAAAGTGGAATCTAAAGAACAAAATAAATGAAACAGAAAAAAACTCATAGATACAGAGAACATTTTGATCATTGCCAGATGAAAGGGGGTTGGGTGTAGGTGAAAAAGGGAAAAGGGTTGTTCCACAGTAGTCATGAAGATGTAGAGTATAGCATAAAGAATATAGTCAATAATATTATAGTAACTATGTATGGTGTCAGATGGGTACTAGATCTATTGAGATGAGAGATGGGAGGGGCTTTGGGGGCAGGGTGAAAAGGTGAAGGGATTAAGAAATACAAATTGGTATTTCAAATAGTCATGCGAATGTATTAGGATGGTGCAAAAGTAATTGCAGTTTAAAAGGTTAAAACTAATTGCAAAAACCACAATTACTTTTCCACCAACCTAATATCCACATGTTGACAACTCATCTATCATATTAACACAGCTCCCTTTTTGGTCTAAATATTTTTTCACATACTATGTGCTCCAAACAAATGTATATAAACCCTGCCTATTTTCCCATTCTATCACCTCCTTAATTTCCAGCCTAGCTTGCATCAAACATTTTTTCCCAGCAATTACACAAAAATAATCAACATACATTACAGATAAGAAAATACAGATGAGGGAAAAGATGATAATATTAAATTCATGCATTATTGTATTACTCATAACTATTCTTACTTTGACATATAGTCTTTCAGAAGTTTTAATACATGTAAATATTTTATATTTCTCAAAAATGAAATATACTATCTAGGTATACAAGCATGTAACTGGCTTTTCCACTTAACATTATATGCTGAATTTTTCCAAGTAAATAAGTATAGATGCCCATCAACATTTCTAAGAGCTGCATAATGTTTCAATGTGTAGACATACCCTAAATTGTTTAGCCAGGTGCCTATTTTGAAACATTTGGGTCATTCACAATTTTTCACTCTTCAAAATGATCTGAAGCCTTGTACAAGCTAATTATTTGATTATTTCCTCAGGATAAATTTCTACAAGTGGAATTACTGGGTCAAAGAGCATGCGCATCTTAAAGGCTGCTAAAACATGTGTCCAAATGGGCCTTGCACCAGTGTATGCTCCCACCAGCACAGTTGGAGTGCGCCCCCCTCACCACACTCTGGGGTGGGAGAGAGGTGGATCTTCTCCAGTATGGATGCCAACAGCCCTCTTGATGGTTCCATAAAGATCCTGGCCCAGCCGGCCTTATAAAAGAAATCTGATAGAAGTGCTGAAAATTATTCTTTCTTCTATTATATTTTCTTATTTCCAAATAGTAACTAGTGTATTCACTTACATAGATACCAGAGTTGGCCAAGAAAGAGGATGTTTTCCTATCAAATGCCCTCAGGACTCTAAAATAAAACTGTCCCTCTCCGTATGCCCCCAGAATGGATTCCAACATTTCTTCATTCAAAGGGTCTCTCACTTCCTTCCTTACCATTCCCATGATCAGCAGTGAAATTTCACGCCTTTATCATCTTGCACTTGGACGATGGTAATAACTTCCTAACCAGTGTTCCAATCTCCAGTGGCCATCCCCAACTCTGACCCATCTTGCACACAAATCAGCTGTATCGTTTTCCTTTCATCCTGTCATTCCTGTGGTTACGAAAGGTTTTGGTGTCTTCCAGGGGTGGATGGAGTAATATGCAGGCACCTCAGTTTAGCAATCAGGGATCCTCCATGAATGGGACACACCCCAAATGCTGGACTGTATTTCCCATCACTCTCCTTCCCACACTTTGCACTCCAGGCAGGTCAGCCTCCTCTCTGGAGCAGGATTCCCACCTCCATGCCTTTCTTCCCACCACTCTTTCTTCCTCCAATGCCCTTGTGCCCTGTTTTTAACCCATCCTTCAAGCCCAGCTTACTTAAGTGCCCCTCCTCTGTAAAACTTTCTCTGAACACTGTTGCCTATAGAAGTTTTTGCCATCTCTAAGCAATAGTAGGAATCAGCTGGCCGTGATCAGAGGCTCCTGGTTTTGTTAGTATCTTTTCATTTCCACACATCTTTCCTTCCCAAATAGATCATAAATTCAATAACATGATAAATTTGTTTTTGTTTACTGGTTAAAACACACGGCTTTATTGATGAAACACAAGTCTAAGATTAACAAATGTAAACCAATACAAAAGTGTAGCTTATTCATTAGTTTGCTGTCAGTTTATGTAAATAGTAAAAATATCTCAATCTAGGTAGCAAGATGGAATCAGTAAGTGCTTTCTTTGTACAAGTTCTAGTATTCACTTGACATCCTTAAAGTGGTCCAGACTAAAACCAACCATCACAACCAGCATCACTGTTGGTGATCTGTGATATTCATTATTCCAAAATAGCAGCTGAAAGTATCTCTTTGTCATATAAGCACAGTGAAAAAGAAATAATTTACAAAATGCACTATTCCCAAGTGCAAATTAAAAAAATACCTCATTATTGTTTGGGACAGACCCCCAATTAGAGTTTGGTCAATACTTTTAGGACTTTTACTTTCACAACCAGATCACTGTGATTTGCTAATGCTTTGATTTTCTTCACACACACACCAGATTCTTTAAATAAGAAAAAAAGTGAACTTCTGCTGAATTCTTTCCTGGATGATGCAAGCCCTTCATTTTTTATGTTGTCATTTATATTCTCAAATAGGGTTAGGATATTAAGAAGAATCTCTCTGTCCCATTCTTTATTAAAGAGGGAAATCAATTCTGATGGTACTTTACAACTGACCAGCTCTCTTGTCATGGCTGGGTTTTCAGTAAAGTTTATAATTAGTTTCATAATCTGAATCTTGGTGAAGTAATTTCCCAGGAATAACAAAGCAAAAAAGTCTGGAAAAGAATAGGAAAGCAAATGTTGGTAATGATTAGTCACAGTCATGTTAGTTAACAGTCTTAGTCCAGCCATCTGCACAGCTGAGTCCAAGCGACAGATCATGGTGTCATCACACACTTGACTGATATATGTCTTAATCTTGCCCTGATTTTCAGCATTCACACTCAAGTTATTAAGGGCATTATAAGCCTTTTCCCTAATAATGGGATCTTTTGTTTTTATCAGTTTTGCAATAATTGGGAGACCACCCAATTCCCGAATGGCATTTTGGTTAAATGAATATGCTGCGTTGTTACCCAGAGTGACCAAGGCTACTTCCTGAATAAAAGGATCATTTGTTCTTTCCAAGATATTAAGGACCTTTTGAAGGTCTGCAGTACCTAGAATATCATCAATTTTATAGGGAAAGTTGAACTTGCCCCTGCGAACAGGCCATGCTGTAGCTGGAGTCCTGGTGCTCTTAGCTCGGGTCCTTCCCTTGGACTTTCCACTTGCCTTGCTTCCAGCCCTAGCTCCACTCCTGGTGGGATGGCAGCCTCCACCTCTACCTCCTGGGCAGGGTAAACTTGGTGCAAGGGTTCTGGTCCCAGATATGGTACCCAACCTGGCCCCTTTGCCAGCCTTTGCACTTGCCTGTTCCTTCAGGGTACTAAAAAGGGCCTTGGCCTTGGCTTCTAGGCTACCTCCACTCTGGGACCATGAGTGGACCTCCACCTTTACATCTGGACCACTCTTGAGTTCCACACCCACCTCAGTCTTGGTCTTTGAGTCACCCTGAAGTCTAGTTCCAGCCCCCATCCCAGCATTAGTTCCTTTCCCAGTCTGGACTCCAGTCTCTGCAATATCACTAGATTCCTCCTCATCGTCATCATCGTCTTCGGCCCACATTTTCTCGCTCTCATCCCTTCCCCAGGTCAGTCTGTACACGCAGTAGCAAGCGCCAGCCCCGATCACCACACCAGCAGCCACACAGCCAGCTTCCCGAGTACGACCCATACTGGGGCGAATGTCTGAGATGAATTCTTAACAGGGGCAGAGAGAGCTTGCTCTGGCCCAGAGGAGTGCTCCCACGTCAGGAGTGGAGTCTTTAGTTATAGCTGGCAGGCTCTGCAACAGATGCAGATACAGTGGGACCTAGGAAAGAAGGAAAGATTTCAGGCTGCAGTCTCCTTCTTTGTACCTGTGCATGCAGACAGACTAAACTATGGACCAAAAGACAGACTGACCAGCAAACAGGATGGGACATCGCAGGGACTCAGAGCTAGATCATTGATTCCTTTCTTCCATCAGCAAGGTAATTTTGAAAATTTTCCACACCTCCAGATTCTCCAACCTCATGTTCAACCACCTCACCCCAGTTCGTTCAATTTAAGGTATCTAATCAGTTCCCTACCTCTACTGCCCCTCCAAATGTCCTGGGGCCAGTGGCACCCCCACATACACCCCCACAGGTCCAGACAGTTTCTTTTCTTTCTTGCTGGGAAGTGCACTGTATCCTGCAAACCTGCATACAAAACGGGTGGGGAGGAGGATGCTGAGAGCTCAAGGGATAGATGGATCTCACCAGGTGCTGGACACACGCTCCTCTCCCAAATCTTTGGCCCTAGTCCCGCATAGCCCAATATTTCCCATCTTCGTTATACTCCTCACCTCACAGCGCTGCGGTTTTGAAATTCATTATTTCCCCCCTACTCCTCCTTGGATCTCCTTTAATCCTCCATCCCACCCCCACACCCGGAAAATCACTTCCTCCGAAGGTGACACCACATCCCCTTCCCTGTAACAAAACCAATGGTGGTGCAGTGAGAGTGTCTAGAAGCTAGCCAGACTGGCGTAAAATGCACAAAGGTCTCCAACTCCACCCTTGCCTCCGCCACCTCCACCATCTCAGAGATACCAGGCCACTCCTCCCCCACCCATTATACTAACTTCCCCTGCTCCGGAGGAATTTCCTTCGTCCCACATCTCCGTTTCCGCTTCCACTCTGGGACTGAGTGCTTGATGGACGGATCAATACCAAGGACACTGTACCCCGAAGAGTAATTTGGAGCAAGGTCCTCCCTACCCCCACCCAGTACTCTCATGACACCCTCCTCCTCCCAGCCACTTCTTTCCCTGTCTTGTACCTGCAGAGAACTTTCTTTTGTAAGCTCCGAAATGGTGTAGAGAGGAGGGGAGGAAGGGGGATGCGAAGGAGGTCCACGGGCCTATTCGAGTTTGCAGTCTCCAGCATTCTCCACCCCAGGGGTCTCCAATAGTGCCAGCACCCTCACTCTGACCTACTTGTTTCTGGATAGTGTTCCTCTTCTTCCTGCTTTCGGGTCGGATTGGCCTTCCGGCGCAAGATCCGCAGACACTGACAGGCGACTAGGCAGAGGCGGATGGCTGGGCGGACAGAACAGCACTTCAGAGAGTCCCAATACCAGCTTTTCCGAATTCAAGGTCCTGGTGGTCGAACGGATTTTACCTTTTGGTCTCTCACCCTATCTCCACTTCTCAGGACTCCGCGGACATCAGTCCTCTTCCTACAAGACGTCCACCCGTTCCCATCCCTTCCCCCCAACCCCTATCCCCCACTCTCAGCGGTCGGCCATTTTCCCAGCAAAAACCACACCCCTTTGGAACAACTGGAATTAGGGGGGGCGGGGCGAGGGACTACGGAAAACTAGAGGAGATAAAGACCAAAAGATTTCTTCGATCCCTCTCCCCGACGCAGTCCCACCCCCAATGACAACTTTTTTTGTAGGCGGTGTCACATCCTTTTTCCTACATAAAATAGCAGGGAGCTAGCTGGAGAGTCATTAATGGGCCCAAGTTAAGGTAAGGACTTCAGCCATCCCCGCCCTTCTCGGGGCCACGGGGCAATCCCCCTTTTACACTGACATGCAGGGATTCAGGGCAGATCCTCTGCTCCGAGTGGTACAGCGCTCTACTGAAAGACAAGCGGAATGACATACGGGCAGCCCCCAAATTCTGGCTTGGTAGATGGACCAGCACACAGTGCAGGAATCCAAACAAACTGCCCTTCCTGATTCAAAGCCCTGGATGCCAAAGGTTTCTCCCCTCCTGATCTGGGGTCTCCCCTGGAATACAGCCCCCAGTGTCCACCATTTTCGTTCTTGGAAGGGCAGGGGATAATCCAAGTGTGTGGAGAAAGAAGGCCTTATCCCTCTTCTGTCTCCACCCTCCACTACCTGCACTTCAGGGATCTCCCAGGCAGCGCCCATTCCACACACAGACCTGCTGGGATCCGGACAGTTTACCTCCTCCTCCTTCCCTGGCCACAGGCCCGCCCGCCCTTGGGGCAATAGGCAGATGGCAACCGGACCAAACGAAGAACAGGATTAGAAGGGCGTCTGCACACGTCGCTTCTACTCACGTGAGGGCCACGTCACTGGTGAGCTCAGGACCCCAATTACCACTCCCACCAGCAGTGCGGCTGGAGCTGACCCACCAATTTCCTTCCTCACCACATCAGGTCCTGCCACTCATTTTCCTCTGCCAATCCCAGAAATCGGGGATAGCTTCTCCTTGTGATTGGAATTTGCCTTTCTTTACTTACAGGGAGAAACCACATCTGCTCCCATGTCCATTGGTCTTTTCTTCCTCTTTGAGGAATAGTTTGTTTCCCTTATCCCTGTCCAACCGTGTCTCCCTTCACCAACCACCAGTCATGAAGGTACAGTATTTCCCCTGCATCCCTATAGAAATGGGAGGAAAGATCTCAGAATAGGATACAGGTAGTGGGAGTGTCTTACGTCCTTAAACTTTTCTGTTCATTTTTTTAAAATCATAATACATTACTTTTATATTAAGAAAATAAAATGCCATTAGAGTGAAGAAGAATTTAAGGGGGAGAGAAAAACCCAAAACGTCTCATTAATTTCATTATATTTATTTATAACACAAAGAAAATGTTTCTACTGGTTATAGCCAAACAGAAACTTTCGAAAAATACTGACCTGTTTTAATATTTATAACTGGAATTTTTCACATGATTTATGTATTAGTTCTCAAAGAGATGACTAGTCATTTAATCTTGGCCATTTTATGCAAGTGATCTATTACTTTTTCTGCTTTTGAATTAACTTGCAATTTGATAAAATAAAAGCAACATAATCCAGTTTCGTTTGTTTTTAAAAAGACATGTATTTAATGTCCCAAAGTCTTGGTTAACTGCTGTGTGAACCTCTTCTTATTTGATGGCTGTTCTGCCCCTGGATTAGATTCAAGTCTACTAAGGTAGAGGCAGCTGAGTGTGTGAGGGATGTAGAAACGGTCCCATCCTCTCTGCCTTGTCCAGAGGGGAGGGAGGAAAGCGCTGCCCCTCTACCCCCTCCCATATGCCAAAGCCTCTCATTGCCTGCAGTCAGGCATCTGACTGTTGGCTCACTCCAAAGGTATACATGGACGGGTGACCAAGGTGGTAAATGCCACCTTTAGTCATGTGACTAACCTGAATAGGTGCCTGTGGCTTCTTCCCTCCCTCCCGCCTCCCAATTCCCACAGAGGTAACTCAGGGATGCATAGAAGGGTTTGCTGTTCCCACCTACCCCTGCAGCTGTGGGTTTCCATGAAGCCTGGAGAAGTGATAGCTGGGGGAAGCACCCAGGTCCGCCTGCTCTGCCCTCATCCCTCGGCGCTCAAGTTAACATTGCTCCTAACACTGTTTGTGGCTACCACCTGGCTTGAGAGGTGCAGCCTGGTGCAGCCTCCTCACCTCTGGCCTGCTCACCATAGCGCACCCAGGGAGAACCTAGCCTTGCTGCAGGATCAGGGCCTGAAGCCTATGCCCGCTTTGCTGCCCCCTCAATCAGCACTGGGGATGCCCAGGCCCAAGGGACTCTCCCCCTAACCATACTTGCTTAATTTAGAGTAGGCATTCTCAATTGGCCACCGCTGTTCTCTAACTTAAGTTGTACAAAAGTTATGCACGTATATATGTTCATTTTAGTGGGGAAAGGAGTCATAGCTCTCATCAAGCATCTATGACTTAAAATAACTAAGAACTACTAGCCTAGAAAAAAAAAGATATATCCCCTCAATAGAAATGAATCAGTTTCTCTCTCTCTCTCTCTCTCTCTCTCTCTCTCTCTCTCTCTCTCTCTCTCTCTCTCTCTCTCTGGTTATACACATTCCTTATTTTTTTAAGTGTGCAAACAATGCAGAAATGTGTAAAGTGAATGTGAAAGTGCCCTAGGAAGCCTCTTCCACTACCACCCTGCTTTAACAATTTCCACCTTTTTTCATGCAAATACAAAAAGTCCACGTATGCATGTGTGTCAAGTTCCAAGTTGAACAAGTTTACAAAACAAAATAGTTGACATTCAGTAACATAAAGTGCAATGAATAAGCACTTTAACTTGAGAACTGACATCTTTAAAAATTGAGTCTATCCATGCTGACATTTATGATATTCAATAAATTTTGTTTCTTCAGATAAGTCATACTCCTTACTTCTTAAGTTTTTTCCTAGGTATTTTATTCTTTTGTTGCTTATGTGGATGACATTTCTTTTATGATTATATTTTCTACCAGGTTACTGCTTGTCTAAGGAAAAATATTTATGATGTTTTTAGTGACCTTTCTTAATTTTTCTAATAGTTTTTCAGTTGATACCTTTGGTTTTCCTAGGTATGCATACCTAATCATCTGCAAATTATATTTTATTTCTTTTTTCCAATATTTATGTCTTTTATTCTTTCACTTTCTGGATGTACTGCATCGACCAGAACTATGTTGAATAATAGTAGTGATTGAGGGCCTCCTGATCTTGTTCTTGAAGTAAATGGGAACATCCTTACTATTTCACCCATTAGTGTGACATTTGGTGTTTGCTTCTGATGTGTTCATCTGTGTTTGTGTGATTGGGGGCAGGGGATAAGACTGAGAAAAATTCAGTTGTCCACATCATAATATTAGGAGTGGGAGGTGATGAGAGAGAGTTGCTGTAAGTCCTATGCTGGTTGTGAATATATTGGTGAGCAAAAACAGACACTGACTGCTCTCATAGTGGAAACAAGACCTTAATGAAATAATCACATACACATACAAACTGAGAAAAATACTGTGAAGGAAAAGAACACTGTTAATATAGTAAAAGAAGTGACAGAATCGGGGGATCAAGGAAGATCAAGGAAGGCTTCCTTGAGGGGAGAGAGGGAGTGAAATTTTGAGCTGAAATAAAGGAAAGCAGGTGTTAACCAGGAAAAGAGAGAAGCAGAAAATAAAAATTCACCCTTCTGATAACCACCGTGATACCACATCTACCTCAATCCAATGATAAATCTTTTGAAAACCACTGCTAAGTTTTCAGTTGACTCTTTCCAGGTTTTGTTGATTTATGTATACCAACAACGAAAAATACATATGTAGATACATTATATGTGAGTGTGTATACACATATATCATTTTTTTAGTTCATCAACTGGTTTATTACACTTATAAGGGTTTCTTAATACAGAAAAGTATAAAAAGAAAACATGGCCAATAATATCCACTCCGAAATACCCCCAGTTTATACTGTGGGGGAGGAAAACTAATTTTTCTTTTCCCTCCTACCCTTTTAAGTTCTTCTGGCTGGACTAATAACTAAATTAACATGAGACAGATTAACAGGAGAAATTGACCAAATTTATTACATATGTATGTAGGGGGTTTCCATAAGAATATGAGACCCCACCCATACAGATAAGGCTGTTAAAGCTTATATGCCATCTCTTTTTAAATTTAATTTTTCAATAACAGTTGACATTCAATATTATATTAGTTTCAGGTGTGCAGCATAGTGGTTAGACATTTATATAATTCACAAAGTGATCCCCCCAATAAGTCTAGTATCCACCTGGCACTATACATAGTTATTACAAATTTATTGATTATATTCCCTACGCTGTACTCTACATCCCTGTGACTATTTTGTATTAGGTGGTGCAAAAGTAGTCGCGGTTTTTGCAATTATTTTTAACCTTTTAAACCGCAATTTTTGTACCAACCTAATAACTACCAATTTTAACTTCTTAATCCCTTCACCTTTTCCACCCAGGCCCCCAAACCCCTCCCATCTGGCAAACCATCAGTTTGTTCTCTGGATCTATGAGTTTGTTTCTGCTTTGATTATTTATTTATTTTGTTCTTTAGATTGTACATGTAAATGAAATCATATGGTATTTGTCTTTCTCTGTCTGACTTATTTCACTTAGCATAATGCCCTCTAGGTCCATTCATGTTATTGCAAATGTTAAGACTTTACTCTTAACATTTGCTCGTTTTGTTGTGCTCCAAAATGTTTGGATTTCTTTAATTATAAGTGAGATTAAGCATCTTCTCATAGGTTTATTAACCATTTGTATTTCTCTTTCTGTGAACTGCCTTTTCCCATTTTCCACTAGGGTTTTTATCTTTCCCCTATTAATATATAAGAATTTTCTGTAAATTAAGGAAATGAGCTCTTTGACTGTCATAAGTGTTGTCTATATTTTCCAAATTTATAATCTTCTTTGGATTTCTGCTACATAGAAATTTTAATCATTATGATGTAAAATTTATCAGTTCTTTCTCTACACTTTTTGGGTTTTGTGTACTGCTTAGAAAGGCCTGCATTTTCTTCTAATTTTTACGTGTGTTTTTAAATAAATTTTTGGTCCATGTGGAATATGTGTGTGTCATTGTCTTTATTATTAGTAAGGCACCAGCATTTTTACCCACCATTGCTGTTGTACCATTTGTATAAATGTCAACATAGTGAAAAATGCAACTAGTATTTCATTGTTATTATGAATATATTTTTCCAGCTTTATTGAGCATATGGAATTATTTTTTCCAAATAGTTAGCTAATTATCCTAATGCACTTATCAAATAATCCATCTAGGGATTTAAAATGCCTAACCTTTATCATAAGCTAAATATTCACACATATTTAGATCGAGTTCTCGAGTCTCTATTCTTTTCCTTTAATCTGTTATTTTTATTTCTTTTTATGTACTAAGTTGTTTTAATTATAGTATCTTCATAATAGGTTTTAATATCTGGGAGGGTAAGGTTTCTCTAATTACTCTCTTTTTTCATAATTCCACAATGTGCCTATTCACATGTGTTTATTTAGAGATAAAATGTATTGTTTTGTTAAATTCCCCTAAAAATCTTGTTTTTATTTCAATTTAAATTACATTTAATTTATAAGTTAATTGAGGTATCTTTACAAGAACATCTTACCACCTCACACCCATTAGAATGGCTATTGTCAAAAAGACAAGAGATAAGTGTTGTCCAGGATTTGGAAAAAGGGAACACTTGTGCACGATTGATGAAAATGTAAATTGTTGGGGCGGCCGGTTAGCTCAGTTAGTTAGAGCATGATGCTAGTAACACCAAGGTTGCTGGTTCGATCCTCACAAGGGCCACTATGAGCTGCGCTCTCCTAAAATAAATAAATAAATAAATAAATAAATAAATAAATAAATAAATAAATAAATAAAATACATAATGGAACAGGTGAGGGGCCCTGTCTTTCCTAACTCTGATAATTTTTTTTAATGTAAATTGTTGCAGCCACTATGGAAGAGTATGGAGGTTCCTCAAAAAATTAAAAATAGAACTGTTAATACCATATGATACAGCAATCCCACTTCTGGGTATATATCCAAAGGAAATGAAAACACGATCACAAAGAGATATCTACACCCCCATGGTCATTGTGGCATTATTCAAAATATCTAATACATGGACACTACCTAAGTGTCCACTGAGAGATATACAGATATATAGATCTCTCTCCCCCCCCCTCTATATATATGTATATATATGTAAGTATATATATATATATATATATATATATATATTTATATTTATATTTATATTTATATTTATATTTATATTTATATTTATATATATATATACGTATATGTATGTGTATGTATATATGTATGTGTGTGTATGTATATATGTATATATGGGGGGGGAGAGAGAGATTGGCCAAAGGGTACAAATTTCCAGTTATAAGATGAGATGAATAAGTAGTTCTGGGGAGCTAATGTACAGCATGGTGACTAGAGTTAACAGCACTGTATTGTATACTTGAAAGTTGCTAAGAGAGTAAATCTTAAATTTTCTCACCACAACTACACAAAAAATGTTAATTATGTGATATGATGGATGTGTTAACTAACCTTACTGTAATAAGCATCTCATAATATATATGTGTATGAAATCATCACATTGTACACCTTAAACTTACACAATATGTCAATTATACCTCAGTACAGCTGGGGAAAAAAGAATGTATTTCCATCCAAGAACCCATTCTTTTTCTAGTTACTGTTTCTCTGCATTTATTTTACTCAGCAGAATTTCTAAATTAAAGAAATACTCCTAGCACATTGCCTGACACATTGTAAGGTATTAATAAGTGTTTGTTGAATGAATGAATACGTCTTGCAGATTTCTTTAAATTAATATTTAAGTAGCTTATCTTTTCCCATGGCTACTGTAAGTTGAATATCTTCTTTTTATTACACTTTTTGTTAATTGGTTTTATATATAAAAGTGATTGGTTTTTGCATATTGATTGTATAACCAGCTTGTTTATGAAGTTTGTAGTTTTAAATAGTTTTTAGTTGATTCTCTTAGCTAATCTTGTCTCTTCCTTTCCAATATTAATATCACATTTCCTTCTTTTAGATAATTGCATTAACTAGTGGTTCCACAGCAATGTTAAATAATTATGGAAAAACTGATGTCTTTGTCTTTTTCCTGATTTTTATGGGAATGCTTCTAGTGTTTGTCTCTCAAGAATAAAGGACTTCTTTTTAGAAATTTGTATATTTTGATCATATGAAAGAAGTATCCACCTATTCTTACTCCAGTAAGTTGTATCCAAAAGATATCTGGCTTCAAGTATAATTTGATTAAGATTCCAGCTTCATTTTTTTTCTCTGATTCTCTCTGCTGTGACCTTCTTTACGTACAAACTTCATCTTCAGACTGGCCACTCTGATGGAACCAAAATAGCTGCAATAGTTCTGCACCTTACATCTTTAGTGGTCAAAGTCCCAGCAGAAAAAAATAATCTAACTCAGCTGGTTTAAGAGACTTGAATATAGAGACTACTCAAAGAGGTATATGCAAGGCTGAGAAACCAAACAGGGAATTCTGAGGTAACCAAAGACTAGCAATAGCATGAAGCTGTTACCCCAGGTCTAAAAGGGCAAAAGGAAGAAATAGTATTACTAGGGCCTAGTGAGAGCTAGAGCCATGGAGGAGGGGCCTTCTGGAAGGAACTAAAGTCTTGGCTCATCACTGCCAATACATTTACTTATATTTATATATTTTATTTATTTATATTTATATCTATTGGCAGTCACTCAATAAAACAGCCCAAATCAAGGAGGGCGCAGGGAAGAAATACCTTGTCTTCTCTCTTCTGTACTCCAAAGTTTTGTCCAAACTCGAAGAGACCGCAATCAAGAATGGAACCTGGGGGATACAATCCATAAGGGTCAGCCTCCCGGGGCAAAGAATAAGACAGAGGAGGGCAGGGTGTTGATCAGGATGTGGAGCAACATAAACAATAACCAACACAGTCCACCCCTTTTGCCACTCAGCAACCATTCTTGCCATTTATTCCAATGAAGAAATTCTCATCTCCAACAGGGAGGCAGGGACAAAAAGTCCTATCAACCACTTTACTGTCATGGAGTAATGCTAATCCATACTCTTCATCTGAAACCTAACTTATAACAACTGTCTCCAGTATTTTTCATATATTAGAGAAAGGAAGAAAAAAATAATAAATTATCAACAAAGATACACCTAGCTGCTACAGTTCCCTTTTGTAGCTGGTCATAAATCCAAAGTCAATCATCATAATTTCATTCTCTCACCACCTATTTCATGTTCCCCTTCACTGGTCAAAGTTCACCCTGATGCAGTGACCCTAACCTTCAATGCTGTATTTATTGGATTTCTGCACTTTCCCATCAACCAGGACTACTAGGCAAGTGAGTATCAAGAGGTGCCCCAGTGATTATCCCTGTGCTCCAAGCATAATTCTTTTTTTTTTTTAATTTATTTTTTAAATTTATTGGGGTGACAATTGTTAGTAAAATTCCAAGCATAATTCTTTTTCTTATTGTATAGCGGCAACCTTATTTCCCCTTGGTAATGGGATCCAGTCACTCCAGCCTTCACAGTAACCCCTTTCTCTGCCTGTCAGTTCATAGCATGAGGAGACCAAAACGGCCAGAGTGCAGTTTCAGTTTTTAATTTAATGGAACTATGGCTTTATTCTCTGGTGGAAGCATTTTTTCCTTGGAAGAATAGAACCTCCAAACCTGCTGAGCCCAAAGTTGTGGAGACAAAAGAATTTTCTTTATTGGGTTAATTGGTATAATAATGAGAGGAGCTGCTCCCTCCTCCACCCCATCATTCCCAGACCTGTGTATCCTCCCTATAAGGGAAATAGCACTATATATTGGTCACTAGTTTTAAAGTGGCTATTGTTTTCTTGTAGTATAGCACTCTCAACCTGGAACAGTTGATTCCATAACTAAGCCTTCAGTAAGTCAGTTACTTTTCTATCAGGCATGCTGCTTCTACATGATGGAGTAAGTGATAAAGACTAGTGAATCTTTGGATACGACTCCATTATTCTACTTCATCTACCTTTAAATGAGTTTCTTGGTCAGAGACAATGTTGTATAGGATACCCTGATGATGATCAAGGCATTCTGGAAGTCCATGGATGGTGGCACTGACAGTATTATGAGCAAAGAAGGTAAAAGTGTTTGGAATATATATTTATTTCCATGAGGAAAAAAATTTGTTCTCACCATGATGAAGAGTGTCCTATATAAATAACCTGACCATCATGGGGGTGACTGGTACCCTCAGGGAATAATGCCTGATTGTATTGAATGGATCATCATCATCTTATTTTGTTGTTGGGTTGGGCACTCAGCATTATTAGTGCAACATCAGCCTTGGTGAGTGGAAGTCCATGTTGTTGAGCCCACGCATAGCCTCCATAACATTGATGCCAATCTAACAAAGATAGCACACACACACAAAAATAGGGACCATTATCACTATTCTATTCTTTTACTACAGTGTTAGATTTAATTTACTAATAGTTTGTTTGGACTTTTGCATGTATGTTTATAAGTTAGACTGACCTCTGGTTTACTTTTTTTAGTTATATTCTTTATTTTGATATGTCTTATGAAGCCTTATAGAATTAATTGGGTATTTTCCACCTTTTTCTATGCTCTAGAACACTTTAAATTATACAAAAAGTGTTGAATCCTTGATGACTGTTATGGTAGGAAGAATAATGACCCTTTCAAAAATATCTGCATATTGGAACCTGTGATTTTGTTACCTTATATTGCAAAAGAAACTTTGCTTATGTGATTAAGTTAAAGGTATTGAGATAGGGAGATTACCCCAGATTGGCTGGGTGGACCCAATGTAATCACAGCGTCCTTCTAAGGGACCAGAAGAAGCATAAGAGTTAAGAAGATGTAACTATAGTATCAGAGGTCAGAGTGATGTGGGTGATGGGTCAAGGAAGGCAGGCAGCCTCTAGAAGCTGGAAAAGGCAAGGATCTGGATTCTCCACTACAGCATCCATGGCAACACAGCTCTGTCAACCCATTTTAGACTTCTGACTTCCAAAACTATAAAATAGTAAATTTGTCTTCTTTTAAGCCATTGAGTTTGTGGCAATTTGGTATAGCAGCGATAGAAAACCAATACAATGTTTTGTTTTTTAAGAACAGAAGAGAAAGTATTTTACATTTACCGAGATATTAATATTTACAATTTTTATTGCTTCTCCTTCATTCCTGAATTCCATATTTCCCTCTGGTACTGGTATTTCACTTTAGCCCAAAGAGTTTCTTTATCATTTCTTGTACAGCGAGTCTGCTGGCAACAAATTATCTTGGTTTTCCTTCATCTGAGAACATTTTTTATTTTGTCTTCATTCCTGAAGGATATTTTTGCTGTATATGGAATTATGGGTTGGCAATTCTTTTCTTTCACATTTTAAAGATGTTGATCTACTGTCTTCTGGCCTTCATTGTTTGTGATAAGAAAACCATGGTCTTTCAAATTGTTGTTCCCCTATAGGTAATGTGCTGTTTTCCTCTAGCTACTTTCAAGGTTTTTTCTTTACTTTCAGTTTCAGCAGCTTTGATAAGATGTGTCTAGCCATGGTTTTCTTTGAGTTTATTGTGCTTGGGATTCATTGAGCTTCTTGAATCTGTAAATTTGACTTTCAACATTATTTCTTCAAATATTTTTTTTCTATCCCAGGAGGGGCAAGCCAATAAGATCAGGAGCTACCACCTCTTCCAAACATCATCTCATAGAGCAGGAGTGTCACTCAGGTAAAAGCAGGTCCCTGCAGTGCTTCAGGGGTTATTCCCAGGAGGAAAGGCAGGACATAAGGATGAAGAACTCTGTGGCTCTACCTGAGAGGACTGACTTAATTTTTAAAAGGTAGAAGAAAATTCCATGCTAAAGGCATTGTCGAAAACAATGCAGATTTGGATGGAGAGTATTTAAGAGGAGGCTGGTAGCACTAATACAAGAACAATGTCAGAACTGTCACAAGTTTATTAGAGATAACCAGAAAAAAAGACAACCAATAAAAGCCCTCCTTGGATCATATAAAATTGTGGGGGTTGGAGAAAACCGTGTACTTATGCTATGCTGCATCCACTTAGGAGTATCAGAGAAAGGCATGGAACAGGCTTGAAGGGATTCCCTAAACCACACACAGACCCATAAACACAGGGCAAAAGCCTCACTGGCACAAGGAGCTTAAACACAACCTCTGACCAAGCACTAACTGAATCATAAGCTACTCTGACCCAGGGGTGAATCCTAGAAAGCCAAGATTAAAAATAAAATCACAGTCACCCTTGGCAGTCTGTAAGAATGTGTGAATGCCCAAGGCTATGCCCTTTCAGGAGCAATAAGAGAAGGAATCTACAAGCTACTAGTCCCTGGCTGAATAGGGGAGGAGCAAAATATGTAACTCACTGAAATGTGAGAGCAGCCTCCAAGCTACACACATATCCGATGATAAAG